>NC_141151.1:19180674-19517340 GCF_053477565.2 Lygodium microphyllum
TCTCCATTTTTTATTCTCTCTTTTTTTAAATTTTATATTTCCTCTCTCTATAATTCTCTCTATATGTTCCTCTCTCTCTCTCAATATGTAAATTTTATTTCTTTCTTATATATAATTCTCTCTTTTTATGTTTATATTTTCTCTTTTTTTCTCCTCTCTCTCTCTCTATCCCCCCATCCCCTTTTCTTCTCCTCCTCTTTTTCCTATTTTTCTTCTCCCTTTCTCTCTTTTAAATTTTATCTTTTCTCTCTCTCTCTCTCTCTCTTCCCCCCTCTCCTCTCCCTTTCTCTCTTTTAAATTTTATATTTTCTCTCTCTCTCTCTCTTCCCCCCTCTCCTCTCCCTTTCTCTCTCTCAAAAAATATTTGAATTTTAAAAATAATTTTTTTATTTTTCCCATCTCTCTTCCTCTTTTTCTCTCTCTACTTTTCTTCTCTTCCCCCTGTCCTCTCTTTTTCCTTTTTTTCTTCTTCTCTCTTTAATTTCTTTTCTTTTCTCTTTCTTTTAAATTTTAGCTTTTATCTTTTATCTTTCTATAATTCTCTCTCTGTGTTCAAATTCTCTCTCTGATTCTTCTTATTTTCTCTCTCATTTTCTTCTCTCTCTTCCTCTTTCTCTCCCTCTCTCTTTCTCAAATTTTATATTTCCTCTCTATAATTCTCTTTCTCTCTGTTCCCCCTCTCTCTCTCTTTCTTTTCCTCTTCTTTCTTTTTTGCTCTTTATATATTTCTCTCTCTCTCTCAAGTTTTTTTCTCTCTCTATTTATCTCTTTTCTTTTCTCTCCCCCTATTTTCTCTCTCTTTCAAACCATATATTTCATCTCTATTTCTCTCTCTAAGTCAAAAATTATATTTTTAAAAATTAATTTAAAAAAGACTATTCTCTTTTCTCTTTCCCTCCTCTCTGTCTTTTTCTCTTTCTTCTTTTTTTTATCCTTCTCCATCTTCTTCTTCTTCTTCCTCCTCTATCTTCCTCTCAAAGTGTGTGAAAAACTATGTCTAAAATTTTTTTAATTAAAGAGATAAAAATATTTAATTAAAAATTTTAATCTAACTAAGAGAGAGAAAACCTAGGCCCTGCACATGAGGGAGGGGGAAAGAAGAAAAATGTTTAATGTAAAAAAGACTATTCTCTTTCCTCTTTTTCCCCCTCCTCTCTGCGTCGTCTTCTTTTTTCCTTCTTCTTCTTCTATCTCCCTCTCAAAGTGTGTAAAAAACTATGTTCGAAAATCTTTAAATTTAAAAAAACTTTTAAATTAAAAAGTTTAATCTAACTTTGTATGTGTGTGTGTGTGTGAGAAAACCTAGGCCCTACAAATGAGAGAGAGAGAGAGGAGGGAGAGGGAAGAAATTTAATTAAAAAGGGGAGGGGGAAAAAAAAGAGAGAGATTACAAGTGAGAGAGAGGGAAGGGGGCTTTAAAATGAAAAAAGGGAGGGGGAAGAGAAAAGGAGAGATTACATATGAGAAAGAGAGGAGGGGAGGGGGTTTTGATTGGAAAAGGAGGTAGGTTCAAGAAGCCCTTTGGACTTCCCGAGGGCTTCCCGAACCTACAATGAAAACAATATAGTAGTAAGATATTAATATTAATATTAATAGGCTACACAATTAGGCAACGACCTTAGGGATGATCCAAAATTCAAAATCTCACCATTTTGTAATTGCTAGGGTTTATGCCCACCATGATAGAGTTACATAATTGGCCATGTCTCCAAGTGTGTACAATGTATTCTTATATTAAATTAAATAGTTACCAGGTGCTCTATGCCTAGATTTTTGTGTTCTTGAAGCACTGGGGTTTGAAAGCACGTTTCATGTGGCAAGAGGGTTCAAGGGGCATTGACTTAAGAAACATAATCCGAACTTTGAAAGCTTTGGCAACTTAGATCGACAAAATGTTGAATGCTCAAAAATGCAATATATAGGGATGTGACACTCACTAATGTATATGGAGCAAAAATGCAATATATGGGGATGTGGCATTCACTAATGTATTTAGAGCAAAAGATCAACATTAACGGGATCAAGCTTAAATTATATCTCCAACAAAACCTTATGAAGATTTCTAAAGACACATTTAATGATGATCTATTCACATTGAGCTTATCTCATGGTTCATGGCATGCATATTGTCCTTAAACACTAAGCCAATAAAATCACATAAATTTGACACCCAATAAACTATATTGAGAATTACTTATTGTTCTTCTTGTTCCTCTCTCTCTCTCTCTAATTAATTGGTAGATTAATAATTAATTATTAATATCTAATTAATTACATAAAACTATTAATAATTGGATTACATAATTAAAATTACCATTAATATAAATAATACATGAAAGATAAGTATAGATAATACTTATTAGTTCATATTATAAATTATAATTATATATAAATATATATACATAACACATAATATATATACGTTAACTTATTAATTAATTATTATATGCATTTTTGTTATATATTTTTATAAATAAATAATTAATATATTAATAACCATTAATTAATGTATAATTAATTAAGAAATATTAAATTAATATATATTTATATCATATATATATATATATATATATAATTTAGATATAAATATTAACTATACATATATATTGATTATAAGTTACATATAATTTACATAATAAGATTTAATAGTTAATGATTTATATATAATTAATGTGTATGTGAGTGTGGGTGACACTTTTTTTTTGCCTTTTTTGTTTTTTTAATGTTTTGTATATATGTGTAGCACATGCATACACACACTTTTGTGTGTGTGTGTGTGTGTGTGTGTATGCATTACATGTATATGTATATGTATGTATTTGTGTGTGGATGTGTGTATCTACATATGTGCATGTGTGCATATTTGTAAGTGTTATATATATATATATATATATATATATCGTGTATATTTATATGTGTATGAGCATGTATGCATATATATGCATACATGTGTATATGTGTTTGCACACATACATGTGTGTGTGGATATATTAATTGCATGAACATGTTTAATCATTAAAATGATTATCTTACAATATTCAATAAAAAAAGAAATATACTCTTTTTTTATCATGCATGTGAATTTATGCATATTTTTAGAGTATGCATTTCATATGTCTAATTAAAAAATAAATTTATCTCTCTCTCTTTATAGAAAGAAAGAGAGCCACATACAATTTTTCAAAGAAATTGATCTCTCTCTCTCTATAGAAAGAAAGAGAGCCACATACAATTTTTCAAAGGCTCACATTTCCCCTTTCCATGATCATATCTTATTATTCAATTAATAGAGAAAGAGTATGTGTGTACATGCATTCAATTGGGTGGGGGAGATAATAGAAAATAAATATAACCTCAATCCCCACTTACCCTTCAAGAAAAAGCTATCTTTATTTCTTGAGTACCAAACTCCTTCTTGTGCCACATAGGCTTGGGAGCCTTGTCGTTGGTTCAAAATGGCAAAGATCTCAATAATCATAGAATAGATTAGTCCATCGCTTATGGAATGTTTCTCACATCAAAACCAACATAAATAAACTTATGTTTAAAATTCAAGCATAATTGACTCAATGAGGATTTTTAAATTATCAACACTTATTGATTAAGATATATTTGTAAGTATTGATTGGGCTTCATCTCAATCTCTTCACCCAAAGGTTATTCCAACCCAAATTTCAAATCCAAGTGTTGCACCACCACTCACATAGCCTACCAAAAGGTCACTTGTCATCATTTCATTTGAACTCATGTTTAAAATTTAAGCACAATTAACTCAAAATCTATTTTCAATTGTTAGATTTTTTTAATAATAGCATCCTAGGTCTACCAAATGATTACAATCAAGCCATATAGTTTTATTTATCTCTCTAGGTGTGTGTACTTATATTATATCGGGTAACTCATGATATACCTCAAAATAAAATAGGACTATTCATATATCTAAGGCTAAAATAGGATCCTTTGAGTCACTAGTTGGACAAGTTTGTGCTAAAGTCCCACAAGACACTTTGGCCAAGTGTCTCAAAGCAATCTCAAAGTGCTTATTTCAAAAGTGCAATTAAAAATACACTTTGGCCAAGTCCAAGAAAGGTGATACTAGTGACCCCTAACCCACATTGCTTCGACTAAGAGACTTATGAGTATCCTCATTGAACGAAGTTTACTTGTTTCTTTTTTCCCTTTTTTATAGCATTAATAGTGATCCCTAACTTGTGTTTTCGAGCTTGAAAGATGCGTTATAACTTGCTAACATACAATTAGTTTTAGCACAACCTAGAAATACATTAAGCCAAATCATGAACTACTAAGTCAATCTTGGCAAGTGACCTTGACCTTTTCGGTCGCTAACTAACTATCCTTTCCAAGATGTGCTTGTCCAAAACATAGTAAAATTAATCCTCTTAAAAAGCACATTTTGACATTAATGCAACACCCTTACAACTTCCAATACTAGGATTCTTTTCACAAAAAACTAATGGAAGTAGCAACTATAGCTTATTGCCCAACCGTGAAAAGATCGCTTGATAAAGTATCTCTCTAATAAAACACGAGGAGATTTCCTCTCTCTCTCTCTCTCTCTCTCTCTCTCTCTCTCTCTCTCTCTCTCTCTCTCTCTCTCTCTCTCTCTCTTGCATAACTTTGGAACATATATTCTTTTCTTTATTACTTATTGACAAATGGATTGCCAGCTTTTGTTTGTCTTATGATGGTGCACTACTTATGCCACACATTGATATGCACATGGCCAAGTGGAAGGAATTTGTTAAATGTTCAATAAGTGAATAAGATGTCCTTTCCTTGCCTTGTAAACACCCAATACTAAATCAATGTACTTTCCTAGCAAATAAGTGCTTAACCCTCATAGCTAATGCTTTAGCTAGAGTTCTCCAATTAGAGACCACTAGCCAAGGCACGGCAGAGAACTCAATCCACACTGGGCATTCAAGCTGATGTACTCCTTCTGGGGAAAAGGACGAGGGCCATGGCAGCACATAAAGTAAGAACCCAAAATGACCAAGTATGATGCTGAACCTGATATCAACATGGATTGGGACAAAGCCTATGATACAATGAGCTGGACTTTTATAATGAGTGTCTTGGAAGCCATGAAGTTTGGACCAATCTTTTGCAGTATGGTGACTGCATTGTTCAAGAATGCTTCGGCAATTATCAACATTAATGGAGTCTTTACCCTTGCCTTTGATCTCAAGAGATCTATTAGCCAGGAATGTCCTCTAGCCCCTTTATTGTTTGCACTGATTACTGACCCACTCTCTGAAAAGTGGACAATGTGATACAAAAAGGTACTATCAGAGACCTTCCCCTCCGTGATGGATCCAAAGCTACAGTTCAAATTTTTGCAGATGACAATGCTTCTATTGTTGAAGCTGATTACCAATCTGTGGTCCACCTCCTTGGAATATATGATGAGTTCTCAGCACTATCTGCCTCCAAAATCAACCAATCTAAGACAGAGTTGTTCCTACTGTCATGGAATGACCCTAACCAATGGATTCTTCAGCTTGGTTTCAAGGTTGTCAAGTCAGGAGAGATAGTTCGCTATTTAGGTGCACCGATTGGAGTTGGGGTGACACTATCCCAACGATTTAACTGGTTTTTTAACAAACTTCAAGTTAAAATGAAAGGTTAGATGGAAACAACATTTTCATTTGCAGGTAGATTGACCACCATCAAGACAATACTTCTGTCTATGACTGTCTATGTGGGATCATTGTTACCTTTCAGCCAAGCAGCTTGGATGAAGGTGGAGAAGTTGCTAAGAGACTATTTGTGGTCAAGAAATGGCAAGAGAGCACAACCTCAGATCAGCTGGGACATACTCCTAGAGGACCGATCTAAAGGAGGAGTAGGACTGGAAAGCCTACCTACGAAGTTACTCAGCTTAAGCCTATCACTACTTAGGAGAATGCAGGAATCACAGCCTTGGTCTATCATTCTAAAGTTCTGGATCTCAATAACTAAGATCAAAGGAGCTCCATGGCATCAGGTACCATGGCAAGATGTTATCTCTTGTCCTCAATTGAAGATATCCATCCCGCAATCGAATGTGGCGCAAGCCTTAGTAGCAAATTGGCAGAAACTCTTGTTGAATGCTGAATGGTCATCCAAGGGATCAAGACAAGATGACACTTCCTTGAGTAGGAGTATTTGACTATCCCCCTTTGCTTATGACCCCCCCCTTTCACGAATTCACTAGAAGCCTAAGCTTGCAAGGGTTGTTCATGAGAAAGGCATTAGGATCTAGGATGACATTTGGAACAAGAAAAGCAACTTGTGGGTCACAGATGAGGAAGCTCAAGTTAGGTTTCTTCTTTTAGATAAGGAAAATGATTTTTTAGTTGCGGTCTTGCAAAATAAAAAAGTGGAATGGCCTTCATCAATTGTTAAAAGAGAAGACTCATGGTTGAATGACCTTGTTTTCGTAACAGGCAAGCGGTTGAGTCACTGCAGATCATCTAGAGACATCTGCTCTTCGTCTCCTATTATCTACATGAATTTACAAGAGAAATGGAAAAAGGAATCCCCTTTGGCAAGAATGGATACATGGAAGAGGCGCATTGGCAAAGTTGGAGAGCAATGTCGTCCCATAGATGCAATGTTATGAGATGGCGACTAATGCATAAAAAGCTCCTATTACATGCTAGACTAGCTAGGAGATTCCAAATCTCCTCTCTCTGTCCATTTTGTGGAAGATCTGATGAGACAGAGAAACATCTCTTTTGGGACTGTTTACATGTCTCCCCTGTTTGGAAAAAAGTCAAAAGATGGCTTAAGGGAGCAAATCTGATTGACAATTTCAGCATGTCTATGGCTTTCTTCACTGACCAAGCTTCGTTGGATGAGAGCATGTGGAAACTAGTTGCACTCTTAATTGCTGTAACATTAAGGTTTATCTGGGTTCATAGAAATAATTACTTGTTTGGGTCTTAGGCTAGGATCAAGCATGACCGTGCCCTTCATATACCGAAGATTGAGTTTTTGGCTGTGTTGGATGTCCTGAGATCCAAGCATTGGATATTTAAGCTTTTCCATTGTTTGTTTCCTTTTGACATCTAGTTGCATTCTAAGCAAGTTGAATTTCATGTCATGAGCTTAAGGTATATATATGTTACAATGTAGGGAAATAGTGGATTTCTAGGCTTTATATAGTCAATTGGATTAAATATTTGATGGTTCTCTATCATAGTGAAGTTCTTGTAAATTCATAATTCTAAAAATAGATGCAATAGTTCTTAAGGCAAGTCATATTCCACAACTACGATAATACTATGAAAGGTTAAATATGGACAATGGATTCAACAACATCATGCATCTCTTTTGATGTTACCATTATTTCAAAAAATGTTTAGCAAAACATTACATTGTAAAAAATTGATTTTAAAATTTCTTGAAGAATTTCCTCATGGATTAACTCCCAAATGGGGGGTGAACCAAAGAATTGTGTTAGTTCGTAATGTGATATGTTAGCCAAAGTGAGGTAGTAAGACAATTGATTGAATATTTGAGGATGGCCAAATTAGGCAAAGTAAATCTTCTTGGGGCACTCATATTTTTTGTATGAAGAAGGATGACCAAGAAACTTCACATGTGTACATAAAGTATAAGTGTTTGAGTAATGTTATAATAAAGACTATGTACTAGTTATCACAAGGTTTGTATTAGTAAAGTGGATATGTGTAAGGATACTTTTAGGACTAACTATGGCCCATTAGGATGCATGATCTACTTTAAATAATTGTTTTTTATATAAGCAAGAGTTACTTTAAGTAAATATTTACATCGCCAAATAGGCCAAAACAAAAGCGAATTCTCAAGCTAAGCTCTTTAGCAACTTACTAACTAGCTTGAAAGCTTCATTTTTCTTGCCTAACCTCCCTTATATACAATGGGTAGCATAAAAAAATTTGGTGCTTTGAGCATTCAAGATTCCTTCAATGAACTTAAGTCTAGCAAAGTTAGCCTTATTTTTAATCAATTTGATGGTTAGCACAACAAGACCCCTCAAAATAGCCCAAATCTTCTCAAAAGTATCATTCAGATTACCCCTATCTCCTAATAACATCCGTTTTCAATTGACCACTAAGTGGAGCTTGACTTTATCCATTCCTTTGACCTTACACATATGACCTACGGCTTGATGCAATTCCAAAAGACATGCTTAACATCTTCCACTCCCCTCCTACAGAGCATACAAAGTGGAAATACATTTCTAAACTTTGATAGCCGATACTTGGTAAGAAGTTTATTAGCTACCACCTCCAAAGCATGACATTAATTCTGAAAGATGTGGTAACATTTAGTGCTTTTTTCAATTAGTTATTCCACATCCTCAAGGTGGCTCGTGGGTCTTCCTTCTTCCCCCATTCTTCCACATCTCCTCATAGTTCTCAACAATCAACTAGCATTGGGCTCTCTCATGTCATGCTTTTTCTTTGCAAAAAGGGGTTTGCCTCTTTCATTCACCCAAGAGATTCAATTCGAATAGTGGGTCATGAAATGAAATTAGATGGCACTACATGAATGAGTTGAATGCCAATGAATGCAAAACTAAACAATGAGTAACACAATTTTAGTGTTCTATAGTATATTGGAGTGTTTAAGATCACAAGATAGTCTAGAGATGTTTCTCTTTTGACATTGTATAGAGTGATTGAATGAGACTTTGCTAATGTTGTACTCCAAAAGTTGATTGTTTGAGATGGTCTAGTTTGCATGGACTTGTAACCTTTTGATCTCTATAGGATTGGACTTCATAATCCATTTTTGTTTTCGTATATTCAAGCTTATTGTTAAAGTTTACATGATAGAATGCTTACTTCAAGCATCCTCCTCTATGTGGCTCCAATCTATATCTACCTTGATGATGTACCTTCCAAAACTATGAGCTACCCTCACCCTCTCTTACACTCTCTCTTATCCACAAAAGAATTGAACAAGAATCTTAAGATGATTTTTTGTGGTGAGCACACCAAGTCTTACCTTCCTTCATTGTAATCTAGATTCCCTTAGCCCTCTTGTCCCTTTGTTGTCTACATACAATGCTTGGGCCTTTAGCCAATGCCTTGGCAGCTTGCCCATGGTGTACATGCATGTGTTTCTTATATTTAGCTTGTGATATGTTCTATTGCACACAAGCTTGCATAATATTTTAGTTTTACCTATGGATTATACAAGTTGCTTACTCTAGCACTCAAATTTTGTATAATAAGCATTCTCTGCGTGCTACAATTTTCCAAACCTAACTTGAAAATGTTTTGGAACAGTTACAAGACCAAAAACATGAGTAGAGATGTAACTTAAAGAGATGTTGGAGACTTAACTATCTTTAAAAGTTTTCTTATTATTGTTTAGATTCTAGTCTTTATATATTCTTGTTATTTTAAGTGCCTTACTTCACTTACTATTATTAGCAAGGAATATTTTTCACAATCACTATTTTTTAAAGCTTTTTAAAATGGTAATTTGAATAATCATGGTATCTTTGGTAGCTTCTTTGACATCCTAGACTTTAGCAACTACTATTTTTGGTAATTAGTGAAGTCCATCAACATTTTTCTCCTCCTAGATGAGTGTGAGTCCCTTGTGACTTTTATTGAAGGTAGCATGTTGTAGAGTGCACATAGATATGAAATGCTGGGACTTGAGTGGCAAAGTTTGATAGAGAAGTAATGGTTGTTTCATGTTGTGGCAAACATTGAGAAATATTTGTAGCTTGTCTTTCTTGCTAGATGAAAGTTCATGCAATGATAGATAAAATGGGTCTGCCAAAGGCAGTGTTGCTATTAATGCCATTCGTGAGTCCTCCATCGTGATTGTGACTTGAAGTGTTAGAAAGGAGGAATTTGCGAGGTACAAAAGGATGAAGAACTTGCTTTTGGAAGTAGACATGAAGAACTTTTAAAAAAATAGGGAGATGGATTTAACATTAGGAAAGTTGAAATTTCCTAGGCATATTCCAACTTGAGGACCCAATCTCAATAGGTTCTAGTGTGAATTGTATGCAAGTGAATGTGTTTATATAGGCTAATGCAGGAGGATAGAAGACAACTTCATTGTTTGCTTCTTAATGAAGGTTGTTGTTGTAGCAAGGGTGACCTCCATGGTTGAGAGGTAGGAAATATTGTCAATTTCAAGGAAAAGGTAGTTTCACTTGAGTGGTTCTTAAACTATATGCGTCCATGGTAACTCTGTCTTCATCACTTAAGAGATAGTATTTGGTGAATGAGAGACTTTCTTGTGGGTAAAGTTCCTTTTTAGCCTTATCATTTTGCAAGTTCATTCCTTTGGTGCAAGGATGGGTGAAGGGAGTTGTAGGAAAGAGAAGTGTAAGGGACTCATCAAAGGGGTCGAGTCTAATGTTAGGCAAGCAATAACTTCCAACATATGTTTTCATAGAGGAAGGGGGTAAAGGGTTAGAGATGGAGCCAATTGATCGAGTCCATTAGGCATCTCTAACTTGAGGACCCCTGAGTGTGGTGCATTGATTGTGTGTGCTTTTGAGTGTCATATAGCATCATTACATTAGGCCGTATTGACATGTGATTTGGAGTACAAATGCTAATGGGGCGATAAACCTGACTCTTACGTTTAATCACACATGTATACAGGAGGACAAGGGCCAAGATTGCTTTGATTGAAAAACTTTAATGGTGATATTGCTATTGAAGAAGAGCCAAGATCACTATGTATATTGCCAATGATGAAGATATTTAAGATAGTTAACAATGCATTGAGTGACTCTTCTTGAAGAATTTTGACATTGGGCGATGTGGATTGTCATAGTACTCTTTTCTTAGGGTTTAGTCAATGGGTCTTGATTGCTTTTGCTTTGAGTTGCATGATGAAGCAATGCCAAGTTTACCAAGTTGATGAAAGTTTGAGTGAAGTGAGTAGGAATTTTATCCCCCTCCTAGCTATGACTAAGGCTTTGGAGAAATCAAGAGGCCCTTGCATTTGTTTCTTTGAGAACCTAGGATCAAAAATTGATCTAAAGATTACTTTGCATCTCTCTTTGTCATGTTGAATGTAGTCTTGTGTGTAGGCAAAATTTTGAAATTGTTAGAGATTAATTATATATAAGGAGAAGAGAATTCATATATGTACATGGGTCTTAAGTCTTGAAAGAAGCCATAAGAGTTTAACTTATATTAAAGTTATAAATACGGATCTAGGCTTGGCAATCTAACTATAAGCCATGTGATATACAATATAACATCAAGTAAAAGGTTGTTGAGGTCTAAGAAAATGTCAACATGCAGTTCTTCTTATGTGAGATTCCTTTTATAAGAGGATGATTAAGTAATTCTAGGGCTAGGAAAACTTTATGCATTGCACTAATCACCCTAATGGATGTGGGTTCTGTATGTGCAAGGTCATCTTTGATAGGGTTTATGGCTCTTTTTTGCTTTAAGATTACTCATCAATTGACTTCTTTGCATTTTTGTGATGGCCTTGAGTGAATACCACTACAAGGATGGGGGTTGATCTTGGTTTCTCCTCTCTAATTCTTGAACTTCCTGCTAAGGTGATGAGGCATTTTTTCTCAATCTCATAGAGCTAGATAAGGTATTCTTGAGCTCTTTAAAAAATGCAAGCCTACTATGATATTGACTCCTCAAACAACAAGGTTAGGCTCTTCCATAATCTCGTTTATAAACTTGATTCCAAATAGGTTTAAGGGAAGGAATGCGGTAATTATCTTTCTAGTTTATGCTTTTTGCTTTGGAATATATATATATATATATATATATATATATATATATATATATATATATATATATATATATATATATATATATATATATATATATATATCTATAAAGACATCTAAAAGAGTTGTGATCAAGTTGGCCATAGCTTCTTGGGGTTGGCTCATTATCTTTCACATAATTAGCAAGGATGCTACTAGGATCGTGCGTATCATAGGGTGCCAATGGCCTTGTATGCTTGGACAAGGGCTGAATGATTGACTTTTATTCTAAAGTAGGGATTGTTGATATTTTGAGCCTCAAGATCCATATGCTCAAGGACTTCCCAAGTTTTACCTTGAGGGACATGATATTATGGCTTTCAAGAGTATATTGATTACCAAGTCCCTACTCTTAGGCTATTTAGATTACTTGTAGTTGTAGATTGATCCAAGGGTTTGGATTATCAAGATCTTGATATGTTTGAGAGCTGCAACTCAAGAAGAGATAGCCTAGACTATCAAGTAGGGTTAAGAGGGATCACTAGGCACCATGTAGCCCTCAAGATTTCAAGACTTTTTGGTCATTTTTAATGTTGGAAACCTCTCTAGCATCATGTAGTGTGAAAATATTGGTCATATCTTATGCAACTATATCTTCCCATTCTTCTATTCTAGAGGTGATGTTTGGTCCTAGTAACAACAAATGTAACCACTTTTTATAATAGCCAGGGTGATTTTCCACTTTGAGAGACCTTTTGGATGCTATTGGATACCTTTTTTAAATGATAATATTTACATTTTGGATGGGATGGAGTGTTTTTTGGAGTTACATAATTACTTAGATGCACTACTAGAGGCGATGAAAAAGTGGTAATAAGTGATTATGTTAACCTCAGTTCAAGATGGCAGAAAAATGAAGCAAAAAGCAGAAAAAGAACAGAAAAAGAGCAAAGGCGCAAAGGCGGCCCCTAAAAGCTAAGTTGAGGTGAAAGTGCAATTTTAAATAGCAGGCGTCTAAAAAAACTCTAAACACTCTTGTAAAAGAGTGCCAGGCTCCCTTCTGTACCATTTGTAAAGGAATAGACGGGTGTAGGCTTAAGGCATGAGGCAAGAAAAGGGAAATAGGAAAAAGGACCTTGCCACAAAGGACGGTCATGGAAAAAAGGATGGGCGCCCATGGAATTTTAGGGCTTGTATATAAAGTTCAAAAAAGTGAATGGAAGCTCATTCTTTGGTGTGTGGCTAACAAGAGACCTCTCTTCCTCCTTTGTTCTCTTCTCTTTCTTGTGTGTGTGCTCTTGAGAGAGGGAGTGTGAGAGTGTGTGGGAGTGAGGGATCAAGAGGGTGAAGCTCCTCACCATCTCTACTTCTCTTCTTCTCTTCTCTTCTCTTTGCTTGCGCGTACACAGCTATGGGGGATGGAACTTGATGGAGGAGGCTTGAGGGTGCTTGAGCTAGCATCAAGGATTGTGGAGCTACCAGTGTGTGTGGAGGAGGAGGCAACTCATTTTGGCATCGAGGTAAGCTCACTACATTCGTAGGTTTGAAGGTGTGTAAGCTATGTGTCATTAGAGCTCGCTTGGAATGCTTGAAACAATAAGCAGCCTGTGGGTCTTGGTGGTTGAGTGAGAGCTTCCACATTTTGGTTCTGTTCCGAGACCATGGATTCAAGCATCGAAGTAAGGTATTCATCCTTGAACCAGAGCTTGAGATAGGTAGGAAGTTGGGGCTTTTGATCTTCAATACAAGTAAGTATGTTGGTTATTTTGATTGTTTAATGATTGGGAAAGAAGGGGAGATCATTTTAGTTATTTGCTTTTGATTCAAGTTGCATTTAGCATAGGATAGGATTACAAAATCAGATTGGAGAAGCATAGAGTTTACTGCTGTAAAATAGGGTAAAATAGGCACAGATCGGGGTAAATGGGAAAAAGGGCTGGTTAGAACAATTAATGCCGGCAAGGGTGTGATTGGGGATAGCAAAATCCTGCTCGGGAAGGCGTTTAAGGGTCAAGAGACCATAAAAGAGCTCATTTTTCACCCTAGCGGAGAGAGAGAGAGAGAGAGAGAGAGAGAGAGAGAGAGAGAGAGAGAGAGAGAGAGAGAGAGAGAGAGAGAGAGAGAGAGAGAGAGAGAGAGAGAGTTTGAGAGAGTTTCCAGCATTGATTCGATTCGACTAGCCATTGGAGAGCTCTTCACACTATTTAGGTATATCAAAACCTTCCTCCTATGTATTTATTGTGATCTGGAACTCGACATGCTTGGTGATTGCGCGAATCGTTGGATTCAACAAGATCATCCTCAGTGCAGTTGTCGTCGCGTGTGACTTAGCCCGTCCGAGTGGCTTGGTTTTGGGCCGAGTCCTAGAATCGAACCGTTTGGCCCTCAGACCCCCCAATCCATTCGGCCCTTGGACCACTAGGATAACTCAGATTGCTCGACTTAGACATGTACCGCTCGGCCCATCCGAGTTAACCCCTTAGACAGTCAGCCCTCGGCCCACTTTTGTCACTCGGCCCTCGGCCCACTCTTGTCACTTGGCCCTCGGACTACTCGGCAATCGGACACATCTATTCAATCATCCGAATTTCAAGTTTGGCCGGTGCCCTTCTTCAACCATTCAGCCCGTCCGAATCCACCACTCGGGCCCTGCAATTTGGATCAGTTGGGCCAAGTCAAACTTTTGCAAATTTTGTGGAAGTTTACATAAGGCCCAGCTAGATCTCAACGGTGCCAACCTTTGTGAGCTATCCCAACGCCCGTGACTTGATTCTGGCGCAAGGAATAGACAAATTTGCAAGACGTGACTGCTTAACAGCTTGTAATGCCCCCCCCCCCCCCCCCCCCCCAAATTTTTTTTTTAAAATTTTGAAAATTTTTTACTCCCTCTCTCTCCCCTTTCCGACTGCACGGCGGAGAGAGAGAGAGAGAGAGAGAGAGAGAGAGAGAGAGAGAGAGAGAGAGAGAGAGATGAAGAAAGGGGGCATGCAGCCCCCAGGTGGCAGGTGGGGCCATTAGACGGCCACCTCTCCCCCCCATACCACCTCCTCCCTCTATAAAGCCTCCCCCTCCTTGCATCGATGACAGTGCCCCCCCTCCCTGGACTACACATCGCCCCCTCCTCTCTCGGACTGCAGCACGCCCCCCCTCCAGCTTCTCCAGGCAAAAGCTTTCCCCCCTCCATGACAACCCGCAACACCCCCCCCACCCCCTACCCCATGATCACAAGTGCAGCCCCATCTCCATCGTTAAGAAGAAGAAGAAGAAAAGGTAGAAGGAGAGAAGAGAGAAGGAGAAGAGGAAGAAGAGAAGGAGAGAGAGAAGAGGAAGAGGAGAGGGAGAGAAGAAGAGGAGAGAGAGAAGAGGGAGAGAGAGGAGGAGAAGAAGGAGAAGAAGAGGGAGAGAGAGAAGAAGAAGAGGGAGAGAGAGAGGAGAAGAAGAGAAGAAGAAAAGAAGAAGAAGAAGAGGGAGAAGAAGAGAGAGAGAGGAGAAGAAGAAAAAGGAGAAGTAGAGGAAGGGAGAGAAAGAAGGAGAAGAAGAGGGAGAGAGTAGGAGAAGAAGAAGGAGAAGAAGAGAGAGAAAGAAAAGGTTCTAGAACCTTCTAAGGTCCTCCCCTCCTTAAGCCTTGTTCCTACTCGTCCTTCCCCCTCACTTAAACCGCGGGATCATTGCCACTATTCCTTTCAAGTTGAGGGCTGCCAAATTCCTAGCAAAGCTATGGAGTTCCTTGCAAGGTTTGCTCTTGAGGAAGGAGGGCGAGAGCTCGTTCGACGCGATCAAAGTACGAAATTGGGAGCTGTGCAAGGGGAAAAGAAGCCAATCGAATCAAGTGGAATTGTTAATGTCTCAACTCCTGCGGATCAAAATCATGTTTTTCTAAGACTCAAGATTTATGGTAAATTATAAGTTCGAAAAGATAGTTTAAATGCATTAGAACTTGGGACGGAAAAATTAACCTGTTCTTCCAAGAAGGGGAGACTTACATACTAGGGCAAGGACGTCCTAGTGGACTCAATGCACAACAACATTTAGGAGTTAGATAGGCAAACTATCTAGGGGAAAATTCCTATGAAGACCTAGTCGATGCTAAGGTCATTGGAAAGGGCGGAGCACCAGTCCATAACTCGAAAAGCACGAGTTGAATTGGCATTCGACTATGTAGATTCTTGTTCCTTATAAGCAAAGACGAACTTAGGGAAAACCCCAATTCCTAAGGTATCGAATCTTGCGGGTTGCAATCAACCTAAGGAAGAATGCTAAGGGTATTCAGGAAAGGAACTTCACCTTAACAGGAATGTTGTACAAACCACGAAACTTGTCTATGTTTGAAACAATAGGACAATGTTAGCCTTGATCAAATCAGGATCAAGGGGAATACCACTTAGATCATTTAAAGGATCTAGAAGGAATTTGTTAAATCGACCTTGCGAAGCCCTAACCCAAGGGGAAGAGCGAACTTTATGGTAGTTGTTTTATGCGAAGCATGTTGCTTGGAACTGTTGAAATGGTTTTAATGAAGGTTGATCTTGTTAAAGATGGATTGTTGACCCAAGTTATGCTTGGTTATTTGAAAAGGTTGTAAATCCCTTGAGCAAGTGTTTTGATAAATCCAAGTTAAATTCTCGTTGTGCATGCAATGGGATTGTGATGCCTTGAAGCAAGAGGTTGTGTATTCAACTGTTTGTTAATGTGGTTTTGGATGTTAACCCAAGTGGGGTGTGATTGATGATTGCATGGCGGGATCTGAGATGACTGATTGCCATGGAAACAAAAGGGATGTTTTCCCTAGTAATTGTTTTTAAGCTGGTTGCTTCAGCTGTGGTTGATTTCTTAAAGGGATAATTAAGGAAGGATGGCCTAGCTACCCCTTGCGAATTGCCAAACCCTAACCAAGGGGGTTGTGAATCCGTATCGGGAATGTGGACCGAACCCGCCAAAAGTGGTCTCTCCATGGAAATTACTTGACGTAGGAGGATGCTTGGGTGCTAGCGGGGGCTCTGGCCGCCGTAAATCCCAATGCCTCGGGGCCCTACACAAGTGTTCTACGTGACTCAAGATGGGATCTCGAGGCCTTGATACTAGTTACAAGGTGGAATCTTGGTAGGATAAACCTTCGGGTTTTATTGCCGGGAGACGAAAGGATTTTTCTATGGAGGCAGAAAGGAATACTTAATTCTCCTGTATGGGCAGGAGACAAACATTAATCTGAAGATGAGTTAAGGAAGTGTTTGATCTTGTTTTATCTTGTCTTCGTGTCAGTGGCCTAAATTATGTAAAGGAACCTGTGATTAATGGGTTAATTAAGGAAGCTGCTTTTATGTGTCAAACATAATGTGGTAGGTAATTAGATAACTAAAACAATCCCCAAGGGAAGTGTGGTGGATGTGACCGTCAGGTCCTTCCTACGGCAAGGTGGTCTCGGTTAGCTGAGAGCTTTCCTCAATGGAATTTATCTGATGCAAATGTTAATTAGACAAGGACCTTAGAACTTGTAAGTTGAAACCCTGATTCATACCGTTTTAGGGGACCGAAATGGGACTATGCCCTATGGGCAGAGAGGTCGAGCGATGCCTCCCTCTCGTTTTCCATTCTCTTTGAACCAAGTGCGATATGAGTTTGCTTGGATCCAGTTGTATCTACGCAAAGTGGAACTACTATTGACCGATGCTAGAAGGCTATTACGAAGGCCTGATTACAAGGAACCCGAACTTCAGGATGATCCTAGTGGGAATGACCGAATAAGTTCCGTTGCAAGGCAGACTCGAGAGACCCTAGTTGGCAAACCCCATGTCATTCCTTGGGAGTGCCGGGCGGCATCTTTTAGATATTGGAGCCAAAACACCATAAACATGTCAAAACACCAGAGGATGTCACAAAAAAGGCTAAGTGTGGGTACCAAAAACATGGTGGATATCCAAAGGCTGTAACAGGGGACTCACAAAGTGTACAAAGGCTACATTACAAGGCTACATGAGGATTTACAAGCTTCTGATACAAGCATTTGGGCTTTAGACATTACAAGGCTAAAACAATCTATCAGAGTAGGTGTAGAAGGACTAATGAGGCTTGTCCTTCTCCTGGTGGTCTTCTTCTTCTTCTTCTTATTTTTCTCCATGTTTTTCTTCTTCTTTAACTGCAGCAAGATAGGCCTTCTGGGACCTCTTTCTAGCATGGCAAAACTTCTCAGTGTGTCTAGTCCTCTTGCAAAATTCATAGAAAAGTTGGTCCTTCTTGCCTTTGTGCCTGTTGCCAAAATATATGTCATAAAAGAAAATACCTTGATATTTTTGTACTTTGAAATCATGCTAATTCCATACCTTGTAAATTTTAGCCCTTGCCTGTGTATATATACCCTTAACTTTGGAGATGAGGAGTTAGGATAAAGAAGGCAAGAGGCTAAGAGAATACATATTTTGGCTCATTCACAAAATTTTAATGTTCACTTTCTTGATGTTAGCTTTCTTCTTGCTAGATGAAGCATCAGCCATGGCTATCATGTATTTTTGGAACTCTCATCATTAATACATGGCAAGATGTTTTGGTGCAATAGTTCTTTGTTATTTTATGTCCATTTTAGTTTTAGTTAGATTTCTTTTCCTGGTTGAATGCTCCATTACATTGGTATCGGAGCTTTAGTTTAGATCCTGTTAGAAGTCATTTTCATGCAATAGATTTAGTTGTAGTGACTAGGGAGTGAAAACCGTAGTTAAATATTCAGTCACAAGAGTTAGTTATTCCATAACCATGGTCTGACATGGAGAACTCTTACAAATCGTGACTAAAATAGAGGTTCTTGGCATGAACCAGTGGACAATGGCGGGCTCCAACCAATTTGGCAGGTCATAACTAAGATTTGGACCAAATTTGGGGTAAGTTTGAAGAGAATGAGGGTTACATGACTTAGTGGAGCTTAAACTGTGATTACTTTTCAAGAACAAGGGTTTCTTCTCTTTTCCTACAAGCTTCTCTCATGGAAACCATGTAAATCTCTAATCTTACCTTCAAGCCATGAACTCTATCTTGCCATTTGACCTCACAAGCATCTTCCCTACCACTTGAGCTCTCTATGGAGTACCATATTTGAGGGTATTACTCGTTTTTTTGGTTGTGGTATATGAGTATGTAGGCTGCATGATCTACACCTGATCATACTCTTGCCTCACGAGTTGAAAATTTGAGCTAATAAGCTGTAGCTGGGCCATACCAAGCTCCTACTTCCTTTGGCAGTTGGTCTCTTCCAAGCTTTGATGAGGTTTCTTCCATCTTGAGTCTTTCCTTCTCTCATGAAACCCTAATAGGGACAGTTTTGGAAAGCAAGCTTATTTTCTTAGATTTCTTATCAAGATCATGGGGCTTTTAGTCAATTTCACTTCCTAAAGCCTCTACACAAAGGATAGTACCAACATTGCATGGATTTTCCACCATTGTGGAAGAATGGAGTGGATTCTTGAAGGATCCATGGAAGGGGTAGCCAATGTCAATTGAAGGAAGGGAATTATTGGATTCTCTTTCAAATTTTGAAGTTTCTTTGAAGCCTACTTTATACAATGAAGAGTAATCAGCATCTTTAACTCAAGTGGAATCTCTATTGAAGCATTCTTCATCAAATTTTGGGTCCAGTGGTTCATGGGATCACTCTTCATGAAGATTTTTGATCAAGGAGCTGGATATTAGCATTCGAAAGCTAAAATGGGGATTTCTTGGATTAATAGAAGCTGAAGTCAAGCTCTATTTGTTGAAGCCAAGTTCTATTTGTGGGAGATTCCTTCATCAACAACAATACTCTTCTCCTACTAGCTTAAGAGATACTCTAATCATTTTTAATCTCTCTTTAAATCCTCTTGTTGAGCTAAGTCCAATTGATGAAAGAGGGATTAAAATGATAAAGAATCCCATCCATTCTATAAAGTGCATTTCATGGGAAATCCATAGAGCTATGTTAGTGATTGATCATTGCATAATCACTCTCATTCACTGAAATAATCACTTCCAAGTGCCTCAAATTCTCATTTCATTTACCTAACCCTGATATTGAATTGTTTGCTCTTTTTGTTTCATTGACATGAGTAAAATTTTACCCAATGGTAAGTGGAATAAGACTTATTAAGTAGTGAGTCACTGCTAAGGTTATCCCTTATCTATCCCCATTTCAATTTCACCCTATTACATTCAAGTTCTTGCATATCATAAAAGAGGCAATCAAATTCTTTTCATTCCATGCATTTCATGATGATTTTTAGAGCCTAGCATTGAACTGCTATGTATATACCCACATGTATATACCCACGAGGAAAAGTGGATGTGCCGGGTGAGTTGATAGGACAAAAGAGAGATGACCCTCCCCTACTAACAAGGACCCTGAAGGGGAGCAAAAATTGGCTTGAGAGGGAAATTTGCACACCCCTCAAGTCTCGGATCCCACGCATTTAAAGTTCAAGTGCAAGTACCACTCAAGGGAAGAAGATTTCAGTTTTCAGCATGGTATTTTTGACATTGGATCAGCATTGAGGTTTTGGGACAGGGTATACAAACATGGTCCCATTAATCTTGCAGTCTACAATGGATTATTCACACGCATTTAAAGTTCAGGTGCAAGTACCACTCAAGGGAACAAGAATTCAGTTTTCAGCATGGTATTTTTGACATTGGATCAGCATTGAGGTTTTGGGACAAGGTATACAAACATGGTCCCATTAATCTTGCAGTCTACAATGGATTATTCAACCATTTTGGTTATTGCAAAGGGTATTTTCAACTTTCACAGATGTATGGAGTTCCCTTATAGGTAAACATGGTTGGTACATGCATGAAAATTGAAGGTACAAGTCACTAAATGATCAAAACAGAGCATTCACAGGTTGTAAGAATTTCCAGACAGTTACAGTAAATTGTTTACAGAATTTTCTGTGCTCAACTACTTTCAACACTTGATAGTTCCTTAGAAAGGGGACTTCTCAAGCTTCAAGCGAAGCCAAAGAGTTTGTTATTCGGAGCACTAGAACTCAAGACATTTGAGTTTTTCTTCTACTGTATATACAAGACATGAAGTTACTCATGGCAAGGAATAAGAAAAAGGATCCTATTTTGGAGACTATCAATTAAAAGTTGAGAGAATACCAACATGAGCATGAACATGAAACCCCTCAAGAAGCTATATGCCACATGAATTATGAGAATGAAGAGGTTGATGTAAGCTCCACTCATTCTCCTATCAATCAACCAACGAATGGAGTTGAGATGTCCCATGCTTCCATGAACTCTAACAGCCTACAACAACTCTCAAATGATATTAAAGAGATGAAATCAAGCTTTGATGGTATGAGGATGGGTATTGACAAGTTAGTGGCTATCCTTAGTGAAAAGATGTTGCCTACAACTGGTCCCAATGTTCCAAACCCTCCTTTTGCTAAAGAGCAACCCAAACCCTCTACTCCAAAGGTGGTAGGACAATTTGAGATTGGGGAATCGTCAAAGGCTAAATATTTTATACAGCCCACTTCATTTCAGCCTCAACCCCATCAATCAAAGTCCTATTCTTAGCGACATGGACAAGATTCACATGATAGGGTTCAAGCAATCTCTAGGCATGAAGAGGACATCCACGGTTGCAATCCATTTTATAAACAATTCTATCCTCAACTAAATATTGGTGGGCATGAACAAGGGCATGTGAATTCAGCCCCAAACTCCTATGGACAACAACAACTCAATTCTCATACTCAAGTTCAGCCTAATAGGCCAAGCCCTTTATCCAATCATGGTTGGCCTCAACAAAACAGTGGGCAGCAACCACCATTTAATACTCCTATGCATGGACAACATCAAGGGTACCATGGACAACCTTCCAATATGGGTAACACTCATTTTCAGCCTCAAGGACAATATTTCCAGCCATAAGGTTATGGTATGTAGTATGGAAAGCAAACCCCATATGCACAAGGAACTTGGAATAATGAATTCCCTAGGCAAGGCTCATTTGGTAACTCTTTTGGAGAGCAACATTATAATGGACAACAGCACCACAATGGGCAGCCACCTCAATATGAGAGAGAGTATAAAGAGAAAATTGTCATCTCAAATTTCAAAGGAGAGAATCCTTCATCCATGAAGTTGGAGGAGTGGTTTGACAACTTGGAGATGTACTTTTCCCTTTATCCAAGGCTCGAAAATGCCAAAGTGAAGTTTACATCCCTTCATTTAGAAGGCTATGCACATACTTGTTGGAGATATATGACAAGATTTGGGCATGACTTCTTATCTTGGGAAGCACTAAAGAATGCTATGATTGAAGACTTCGTCTCTCCCATTGAAAAAGAGCGCTTGGAAAAGAAATGGTACGCCCTTGAGCAATGTGGTCTCTCGGTTAGAGAGTATTCAAATCAGTTTTTAAACCTCTCAATGTGTGTTCATGGAGTCTCTGACAGTGCCAAATTGAACAAGTATATATTTGGTTTGGAGTCTACCTTATCATCCAAAGTTGGAGCCACGAAGCCTACATCTTTGTAAGGTGCCATTCAATTGGCTGAGCGTTATGGGTAGAAATACAAGAGTTTTTAGCTAAAAACATGGCATTTATTTCAGCCTACACAGTTCCCAAAGTCATCATGCCATTATGGGCATGTAAAGGCTGATTTTCAGCATGGTGGGAAGCCAGTAAATGTTCACAGCAATATCTACAGCAAGATACCAACTTTCCCCACTATTTATGGACTAAAGCAGGGCAGCAATTTCAGATCTAATGCTGAAAATAAGTTTGATGGAAAAAGGACTAATATTAGCGCCAAAAATTTAGCCCCTATCCAAGGCAAGCATGTGTCTAATGACAAGCTCAAAGAAATGTATGCCAAAGGGCTATGCTTCAAGTGTAGGAAGAAATGGTCACCCAACCGTAAGTCCAAGTGTAAGGCTAAGAATTTGAAGGTTAGTATGATTTTTGAATATGATTATGATGCTGAACCTATTGAGGGAAGTCTAGCACATCTTGAAGGCTCTACTACTCAAGAAGAGATGCATGAAAATGAAGAGAGAATCCATGACGAGTTTTATGACCCAATGGATGGCTTTCCTTTTGATTTGGGCGGTCATTATGTGGATGATTCTTGGACTAATTTACATCCCTTGCTATGTTCCATATCAAATGACGCATGGAGTGGTTCAAGAGGGGACAATATGCTACGCCTCAAAGGCCAAATCAATGGAAGGAATGCTCACATACTCATTGATACAGGCAGCACACATAGCTTTATTAATTTCAAATCACTTAATGGGTTGAAATTGAGTACATAGGATATACCTTCTTCCCTAAAGATCCAAGTGGCAAATGGAGACTTTGAAAATAGTAATCAATGTTGCCCAAATGTTCCTATTACTCTATCTCCATTGTGCACTACATCAGTGAGTTTGATCGCATTAGAAATGGGTCCCATTGACATTATACTTGGCTGCAATTGGCTAAAATCTTTGGGCAGATTTACTATGGATCTTAACAAGCTAGAAATGGAATTTCAATGGTGTGGACATCAAGTTATTCAACATGGTGTTGAGAAGAAGAAAATGGAGGTGATCAAGCCCAAGAAGATAAAAAAGGAGATAAATGCAAAGGCATGCATGTTCACTATTCTTCTTTCGAAGATTGATGAGGATCATCCCTCTCCTCCTACCAATAACATAGACCCTTGTCTTTGCAAGTTACTGAAGGATTATGATGATATTTTTTTAGCCACCTACTTCTCTTCCTCCCAAAAGAGAAGCGGATCATCCTATAGACTTGCTGCCCAACACCAAGCCTATTAACAAACCACCGATATATATCGCCTCTCCAAAGTGGAAAGGAAAGAGGTAGAGCGCCAAGTGAAAGGGCTATTAGAAATGGTCTCATCAAGGCAAGACAATTGCCTTTTGCCTCTTTGTTCCTTCTTGTAAAGAAGAAAGATAGCTCTTTTCGCGTGTGTATCGACTACCGCGATATTAACAAGGTCACTATCAAGAATAGGTATCCAATACCTAGAATAGATAACCTCCTAGATGAATTGAAGGATGCTAAGGTGTTCTCCAAGATTGACTTGAGATTGGGGTATCATCAAATATGCATGAAGGAAGGGGATGAGTTTAAAACAACCTTTTGGACGGAAAGAGGCCTCTATCAATTCATGGTTATGCCTTTGGGTTTATCCAATGCTCCATCCACATTCCAATCTATTATGAATAAGATACTTCAGCCTTGCTATTTTGGACAGTTTGTGTGTTCTTTGATGACATTTTGATCTATAACAAGAGCAAAGAGGACCATTTACAACATGTAAAAGAAGTCTTTGATATATTGAGGAAGCACAAACTATTTGCCAAGGCAACTAAGTGTTCATTCATGACAAAGGAAGTTGAATACTTGGGTCATATAGTGGGAGAAGATGGAATCAAAGTGGATCCTAAGAAGGTGCAATGCATCAAAGAATGGCCTACCCCAACTAATGCTACTTCTTTAAGAGGCTTCCTTGGGTTATCATCTTTTTACCATAGGTTTATGAAGAATTATGCTCATGTTGCAGCTCCTCTTATTGATCGGCTAAAAAAAGAGGCTTTATTTTGGGACAAAATTGCTGACAAGAGCTTTAATGAGCTAAAGCAATTGCTTGTTTCAGCACCAATACTAGTTTGCCATGATTTTTCCAAGACTTTTACCATCTATGCGGATCCTAGTGGTAGAGGTTCAGGGGCTGTTTTGGTTCAAGAGCATGGTGCCATTGCATTTGAGAGTAGAAAACTCAATGATAAAGAGGGGGAGATGCATGTGTACGAGTAAGAGATGCTTGCTATTCTACATGCGATCAATAAATGGTATCATTATCTCTATGGAACACATTTTAAATTCAAAAGCAATCATAGGGTGTTGAGGTATTTTCTCTCACAACCCAACCTTTCTCCAAGCAAAAGAGATGGCTGGCTGCCTTGCAATCATATGATTTTGAAATAGCATACATGGTTGGAAAGGATAACATTGTGGTTGATGCGTTATCTAGAATGTGGGCATGCAATTTATCTACAGTGTTTACAATTTATAAGGATTGGATAAACAACATTCAAGAAGAATATGTGCTGGATGAGCATGGTGTCTAGATTTTACAAAAATTACAGCAAGGACATGATGAAGAATTTCCAAATTTCAAAGTGCATAATGGACTCTTATGGTTTAAGGGTAAAGTGTACTTGGTTCCTAGCTGAAAGTGCTCCATTAGATACACTCATCACCAATGGCTGGTCATTTGGGTCTTTTCAAGACCTTTGAAAATGTCCATAAAAGTTTTTATTGGAAGGGTTTATGGAAGGACGTCAAGGAGTATGTATCCAAGTATTTAGAGTGCCAACAAAATAAGGACTCCACTTTATTACTAGCCAGACTCCTTCATCCTTTACCTATTCCTATGGGCAAAAGGACCAACATTTCCATGGAGTTTATAACGGGATTACCTACTACTAGTCATGGATGGAATAAAATCTATGTGGTTGTTGATCGATTGACTAAATCAGCCCACTTTATTCCAACCAAAATACAATATTCAGCAAGGCAAGTGGCTGAGAAATTTATGGAAGGTGTGTTCAAGCTGCATGGTATGCCAATGAGAATAGTATCGGATAGAGATACAAAATTCATGGGAAAGTTTTGGAGAAGTCTATTATCTTCTATGGGTACTTTTCGCACTCCTAGTACAGCCTATCACCCCCAAACCGATGGACAAATGGAGAGAGTCAATCACTGGGTGGAAGTGTACCTTAGGCATTATTGTCATGACACACAAGCTTTATGGGATCGTTGGATCCACCTTGCTGAATTTTGTTATAGCAACATGTATCACATGAGCATAGTTATGTCCCCATTTGAAGCACTTTATGGGTACAAAGTCCAAATCCCATCGGTTTTGTTTCATGAAGATATCAACCCCCAAGCAAAGGAAGAGTTGGAAAGGATGGAGATGCTCATGAGACAATGCAAGGACATCATAAAGAAAGCACAAGAAGTAATGAAAGCCTATGCCAATAAGAAGAGAAGACATTTGGACTTCAAAGTTGGAGATTGGGTGTTTCTTAAAGTGCCCAAGACACACTATGCTTCATTGAAGGGTGGGAACAATAAGCTTGCTCACATATGTTATGGACCATATTTGGTAGTGGACAAAGTTGGAGAGCTTGCTTATAAGCTCCAACTACCTTATTCCACTAGAATACATGAAACATTTCATGTTTCACAACTTAAGAAGTATGTTGGACCTGATGTGCAGGTATTGGAAGAGTTGCCACCAATGGATGAAGCAGGACTTGTCATATATGAACCTGAAAGTATTATTGGAAAGAGAGAAAAAGTGCTCAGAAATTGTACTCTTAGTGAGTACCTCATTAAGTGGAAGAGCTTACCTATAGAGGAATCTTCTTGGCAACCATCCACTTATGTGAATGATTTTCCTTGGTTATTATAGGATGATACATGACAGACTGTGCAGGGATAACTTGCTGTGAGATATTACTGTTGGCAATAAAACTGTCCTGACTTTATCAAAAATTGATTTTGACGTTATGGGGTGATACTAGGGATTGTATACTTAATTTTTATACTTCATATATGTTATTTGGACCACTCTATCAAAAGTTAAGATAGTTTTTGCAAATCAGCCCTATTTGGATAGCAGCCGGTTTACTCACAGTTTGGTATACATAAAGGTCTCTCTTATATGGAAAGTGCTTTCCTATCATATCGGAGCTATGTGGACATGAGTACTATCATCCTTGGCTTGGATTTGGTCCATTTATCCTTGGTTTTGAGGACAAAACCATCTTAGGATGGGATGGTTTATCATAAAAGAAAATACCTTGATATTTTTGTACTTTGAAATCATGCTAATTCCATACCTTGTAATTTCCAGCCCTTGCCTATGTAAATGTACCCTTAACTTTGGAGATGAGGAGTTAGGATAAAGAAAGCAAGAGGCTAAGAGAAGACATCTTTTGGCTCATTCACAAAATTTTAATGTTCACTTTCTTGATGTTAGCTTTCTTCTTGCTAGATGAAGCATCAGCCATGGCTGTCATGTATTTTTGGAACTCTCATCATTAATACATGACAAGATGTTTTGGTGCAATAGTTCTTTGTTATTTTATGTCTATTTCAGTTTTAGTTAGATTTCTTTTCCCGGTTGAATGCTCCATGACAATATAATACTTGTTCATCTCTAGAGGTGCTTGGTTCTTCTTTAGTTTTTAGCTTCTTTTCCTCCTCTAACAGTGATGCCTGGATATCAATGAGCTTAGGGTTTGGCATATTGATTAGGGTTGTTGATACATTATTATATTCAAGAGGCAAACTTTTAAGCAGAACACCAATACAAACATCTTCTTCCATTTTAATGTTGATTTCTATAAGCTCGGTTAGAAGTCCTTCCATGTAATTTAGATATGTGGCAAGTGGTGTGTTGGACTTCATGTCAAGCCCGAAAAATTTAATCAAGAGACCATACTTTGATGACTTAGAATGTGTACAAAACAAAGTGTCAAGTCTCTTCCATGTATAGTGTGAAGTATCACAGTTATCTACATGGTGGATATAACTGTTGTCTGGCTTCAATTTGATAATGGCATGAGCCTTATCATCATTATTGTCCGCATCACGAGGCTTCTTTTCTTTGCCATTTGTAATGGCCCATAGACCCTTCTTCATTAGGATGAGCTTGATGCAAGTCTGCCGCCAAGTGTGAAACTCGACTCCTTTGGACCTGACTATTGGAGAGTTTTTTTCCATGTTGGAGTTGCAAAGGCAGTAGCAAATCAACTCCAAGAATTCTTAGTTTTTAGCTCAAAGGTTAATCTTGAGTGTGCACGTGTCAAGAGACACTAGATGAGTAGTATCAAGAGATACTAGTTATGAAAAATAGAGTGTTGCTTGCTTTTTTGAACTTGAGGTCTTCAAGAACCTTCAGAAATTTGCTCCAAATCTTCCCAATCCCCTCCTTGATTTGATATTGGTCTGGTTTGTAGTAGACTCAAGTGACAAGGTGAAAATAAAGCTTGAGAAGGGATATGCTTTAAAATATTTGCAAGAAAAATCTCCAAAATATTCATTCCTCAATGGTTTGAGGATAAATCTTGTTGGAATCTTCAGTGGTCCATCAAATTAGAGGGACAATGTCTTAATCCAAGTGGTAGAAGAGAGAAAATGAAGAAGAGGAAAAGCTTGAGTAATCTTGGCTATGGTGGACTTGAGTTTAGGGTTTCTGTCCGACTGATTAATCAGTTCGTGCACCTCAACTAGGCAATTATTTCAAGATCTCTCTAGTGGGGAGCAAGCCTATAGGGTAAGCTACAAATGCCCCATATTAGTAGGATGAATTGCATTGTGTTTAGGACACGATGACTGTACGACTAGCAGACATGCAACTCAAGGATAGAAACTATGATTTCTTGCAATGTTGCACTGCTAAGTGCCCAATGTTGATGTGTGTTGTGATATAGAGTTGCACTTTGAGTCTAAGGATAGATCCTTAGAAGAAAGTGTGTAGAGATAATGTGTCTATTTCAAGATCCAAGAGCTCAATTAGAGCTATGTGCTGTATGGCTATGGCAGACAAGAAGTTTGAGTGGAGCTGGAAGTGGGAATGGAGCTAAATATGAAGTCATGAATTAGCCTTGAGCTGGGCGATGATGGAGGAGAGCTGAGAGAACAGAGAGAGGTCCTAGACATGCTCAGCTATGCTCTGATACCATGAAAACATGGGATCTAGAACATGGAAGCTATGGTGGTTCATAGACATAGACTAGATTCATGTAGACACTGACATGACAAAGACCAAGAGACTTGACTCAAGAACAGAGAACAAGCAGCAAGTACACTATTGTAATATCCCCCGTGCCCCCGTCCTTCCCCCATGCGAACCCCCTCTTAAAACTTTTTTAAAATTAATTCAAAATTTTTTTCTCCCTCTCTCCCCTTGCCGACTTCATGGCGGGGAGAGAGAGAGAGAGAGTGAGTGAGTAAAGGGGGAGAAGGGGGCACGCAACCCCAGGTGGAAGGGGTGGCGGCTGTGAATAGCTATCTCCCCGCCCACCATACCACCTCCCTCCCCCCTTTATAAAAGGGAGCCCCCTCGTGGGGCTGAAAGGCAGCGACCTCCCCCCTTGGTGGTCTCGACGGTAGCCTCCTCGCTGTCGTCAGCACGCAGCCCCCCCATTGTCGTCCTTCAGCTGTCCCCCTCCGTGTTAGCCTGCAGCCCCCCTCCCTCGTGAACAGCGCCGCCGTCCCCCCTGCTTGATCATCGCAAACAAGAAGAGGGAGAGAGAGAAGAAGAAGAAGAAGAAGAAGGGAGAGAGAGAAGAAGAAGAAGAAGAAGAAGAAGAAGAAGAGGGAGAGAGAGAAGAAGAAGAAGAAGAAGAAGGAGAGAGAGAGAGAGAGAGAGAGAGAGAGAGAGAGAGAGAGAGAGAGAGAGAAGCTTCTAGAATCTTTTTCTTCCCCCTTCTTAAAGAGAGGTCACACACCCCTCTTGGTATCTCCGAAAATATGCCCTCCCCCGAGGCGGCGAGGATCTTGCATAGGAGAGTGCGAGAACTCTATCACTCGTACACGCGTCTTTGAGTATGGCCTGAAGCATAGTTCCACAAAGATGACCGGAAACCCTACAAGTGTGGATGGAGGTTCAAAACAAGGTGGCACCGCAACTGCAAACGGTTCATCAGGCATCAATACCACTGGAATCTTGGCATCACTTCAAACCTAGGTTGCTCTATTATTAAATCATAGGTTGTAATCATCACAATGAAAAATCATATTCACTTGCATCACATTAATTGCGTGTTTTTCCTAGGCATGAACTTAGTTGTGATGTATGTAACGAGCAAGATAATTTCCGTTGTAAGATGACATCATAATAGGTGAAATTGATTAGATAGTTGCATCGTAAATTACCAAAAATGTCTTGCAAGAATTCCTGCATAGAGTGCATTGTTCCTTGCACAAGTTCTTGCTTAAAATGCATTTCAGAGGACATTGAAAGAAACAAAGTGCATGTCCGTATCACAAGAAGGATTCTAAGGTACATGTAATAATGTGCAGGAAAGCTTAAAGTGCAGCTAGACTCATACAATGATCACATAAAGCTAGATCATTCAAGAAGGTTATAGATCGTGTAAATAATTACATAGAGGATAATGTTAAGATTGCATGCATAGAAAGTACCTTCGCATGTGTGGCATAAAATATCGTATGGATTATATCAAAATTGTAAGCATTGAAATGAAGGCATGGCATTACGTTGCGTGCATTAAAGTTGTTGGGAAAATTCAACGTTGTTTATAATTTACCAAATGGAACTGAGATCCACGAATTCCATGACAAAGTCCTTGGTGACTTCAAGAGGGATAGGTAAAAGCTTAGTACTTGTGAGCATTATTAAGAAGGCTTAATAAAATTATACCTAAGTCAAAGTAGGAACTGTTCTAAACAGAACCATCTTGACCAGCCATGGTCAAGGGGATAGACAACCTTGATCAATTAAGATTGAAGATAAAGGTACATACGTACTACAAGGGATCTAGGATATAACCAACAAGTTGACAAACCGAGGACAACGGGGTTGTCCATGATCTATTTAACAAGGAGACCTAAGGTAAGGATAATTAGGGTTGGCAGGGTACAAACCCTAACCCGAAGTTAAAGGAAAAACAAGCAACCTAGCTTGCCAAGCCCTTGGAATCTTGCCAAGTCGCGAACGATCCAGGATCGAATGTTGGGAGCATTCGGGAAGAAGGAATCACACCTTAGCAGTTGGTCGTACAAAGGACCTCTGAAATGATCGTGATTGTACACTTAGGTACATTGTTTGAACTTCTTTGATCAAGGAACTAATTCAAGACAAAACACTTAATGCTTCAGGTTAAAAGCTGGAGGGAGAGGTAGGTTCAGTTACCTCCGATTGTTTGCCTAGCCCTATCCAAGGGGGTTGATTAGTTGCGCCGGGTATATGGACCGAACCCGCCACGAGAGGTCTCTCCGTGGGTACTCCTTCGAGCAGGAGGATGCTTGGGTGCCAGGGGAGACTTTGGCTATGAATTCCTTGCCTCCGGATCCCGCACAAGAGGCCGATATGACTCAAGATGGAATCTCGAGACCCGTGTACTAGTCTACGAGCGAAACTTGGAGGAGCAATCATGTTGATTTGCTGGGATAGCCTTCGAGCATGATACTTGATATATTGTATTTTGGGACTATGATAAATAAAGATCAGATATTTGAAATAGGAACTTGCTTGACACTGTTTTTGTGTCAGTGCCTAAGTTACGTGAAGGAACCTGTGTTTAAATTGATTAATTAAGGAAGCTGCTTTTGCATGTCAAACATAATGTGGTAGGTAATGAGATGACTAAGCAAACCGAGGAAAGTGCGGTGGATGTGACTTGGGTCCGTCCTACGGAAGGGTGGTCTCGGTTAGCTCGAAACTTTTCTCAAAAGACGTGATAACGAGACTGTGAAGACCTAGCATCAGTAGAGTTAGAATCCCGATTTATGCTGTTTTAGGGGAATGAAATCGGACTATGCATGATGGGCAGGGAGGTTGAGCTTTGCATCCCTCTCGTTTCCCATTCTCCATGAACCAAGTGCAGCATAAATGTGCTTCGACTCTATTGTTCCTACACAAAGTGGTTCGACGATAGCTACTTCTTGGAGACTTTGCTGATAGAAAAGAAACCCTGACTTCAGGTTGATCCTAAGTGGGAACGGTCAGATACTTCCACTTGGGGTAGACTCTCGAAAACCTAGATCGCAAATTCTATGACATTCCTTGCAAGTGCCAGGTGGCACTTTCTAGACTCTCTTCCTGATGGGCTGCTAAGATGTGTCCCACAGGTGGAGGAGCGGACACGTTATAGTTGGTCTCAGAGTAAACCAACGAGGTCTAAAGATTACAAGGGAACTTAATGGAGGGAAATAAAGAGAATAAGGGGATAAACAGGGGAAAGTGAGTGCAATAGAGCAATGTTTACTGTTGAAAATATTTCTTTACTCACTTATGGATGCTGGGTTGCAGATTCACGAAGCATGGAGCAAGTTTTAAGTGTTCCAGGTCATGTTCATGACTGTAATGCATGCTTCAAATTATCGCTAGAAGCTTGGCATGATGGATATTCTGGACTGCATCTATAATCCTTCACCCTTGTATGCGGAGCGGAGATGGACGGGAGACTCAGGAATATACTACATAGCAACCCACCGACTCGCGTACCTTTAGACCAACTTGAAGAGAATCAAGTGGATGGAGGATTTAAATATTATGAAGTTGTTCATCTTTGTTGAAGCTCGCATAAACGCAACTTTGCACATTAGCGGTCAGCAAGTCAAGCATAACAAGTATGTCTATGAAGAAGTGACGCGGATAACCTTTATTGACAGAATCAAAGTGTTAGGGCGCTATGAGGAGAATGGGTATTAAAGGAAGGGATACCCCAAGCTTCCTATGACTTACCGTTTCTTGAAAATCCATGACCCCACTCCATATTATTATTCCATCCCTGTAGCCAATTGTAACACAATCCTATTTTCCCCAAATAGATGTATCAATCAGCTTGTCTTACTAATCCAAATAAATGTACTCAAAGGGGTTATGCTCTCATGAATAAATAAGACTTTTTACAATTGTCTATCTTGATCGTAAATGTTAGCTAAGGTGTTAAGTGATTAATGTAATATGGGAACATATGATAAGATGTTAACATAAAGAATCTTATTGTTCAGACGCAACCCCAAGTGCATGTTCTAAACTCGACTCCTGCACTAAGTCCAGCTGTGGTTCAAGAGAAGAAATTCCTTCTCAAACAAATTAAGCCACCCGAGTTTGATGGCAAGGGAAGAACTATTCAAGCAACATCGAGATCTGGATTGAGTCCATGGAGGAATATTTTGAGGCAACAGGAACTGCACCTGCTAACCAAGCCATGCTCACCCAAACTTAAGCTTACAGGCGAAGCGAGACTTGGGTGGTGCAGAGACCAAGCGATCTTGGAGGGGACAGTCACTTGGGATAAGCTTAAGGAAGCTGTGCGAGGGAGGTATCTGCCATCTACCTACCGTACACAAAAGATGAGTGAATTCTATGACTTGAAGCAGCTAGGATTATCCCTTGAAGCATATTATTTGAAGTTCGTTTTACTCCTAAAGTATGCACCCCCAATGGATATGACACAACAGGTGTCAAAATTCTGTGTTGGGTTGAGTCCACCCATAAACACTCGATTGGAATCAATGCGCCCAATGGACCTACAAGATGCACTCATTCGAGCTGCCCCAATAATACAGGAGATGCTGACCAAACCAAGGTACAACATGATTTGGCCTTACAAAGATTAGAATAAGGGTATGTCTAAGCCTCAGACTAAGAGAGCGTAGGGTCAAAATCAGGGCCAAAGAAAGAAAGCTAGGACCAATGCTATCAACAACTTTGTTCCAACACAAAGTAATGATCGCAACCCACGTTGCTTCCATTGCAATGAGCCCGGCCTCTTCAAGAGGGACCACCGTTATGGCCAGAGGGAGAACTTCCAGTGTTTCCAACAAGGAGTTAGACAATGAAGAAGATCTATCCATGGATGCTGACATTGAGAGGGAAATGGTTCATGCCACTCTTCACAAGAAGGGTCCAAATCACCAATTCTCGGTGATCCAAACTCCATTTGAATATCAAGGTAAAAAGCTTCAAAAACCTGATTGACTATGGCAGTACACATTCCTTCATTTCACCAATCTGTGCAAAAAGATTAAGGATAGCCACAATAGATGCACCTACTTTACTTGTGGAATTAGCAAATGGTCGTAAAGTCACTTGTACTAGGCAAAATTCTAAGGTGAAGTTCTTACTGGGTGGAAAGCCAACTTCTGTGAGATTCAGGGTAATGAACCTAGGTGTCCATGAATGTTTACTCGGATTGGATTGGATAATACCCAATGATGCCCACATCCACTGTGGGAAGGGCCAAGTCTCCTTCCACAATTCTGAAGGGAAACTAGTCACGACTCAAGGTGAGGCTAGTAAGCCAAAAGTACAATTGGCAAAAGCAACACAGATAATAAAACATGTTCAAAAGGATCTACCTGTCTATTTGATTAAATTGAATAAGCTAGATCAGAACTAGGAATCCGGAGAAGAACCTTGATGGTTAAAGGGATACGCAGACGTATTCCCTGAAGGTTTGACGGAACTTCCTCCCCAAAGGGAAGTCAACCACGAAATCAAACTTGTGCCAGGAGCTGCATTGGTCACAAAGAGGCTGTATAAGATGTCCATTCCAGAAGCTATCGAACTGAAAGAGCAACTCAAGCAATTGTTAGATCAAGGCTACATCTGTCCTAGCAGTTCACCATGGGGAGCTCTAGTATTGTTCCAAAAGAAGAAGATGGAACGCTTTGCCTATGCATTGACTTCAGAGGGTTGAATCAAGCAACCATAAAAAATAAATACCCTATTCCAAGAATATATGAATTACTTGACCCTCTTCAAGGGGCAAAGATCTTCTCAAAGATAGATCTCTGATGTGGATATTATTAGATAAGGATCAAGGAAGAAGATATCTCGAAGACTGTATTCAATACAAGGTATGGACACTTCGAATTCCTTGTGATGTCATTCAGGTTGACGAATGCTCCTGCTACCTTCAACATATTAATGCAGGATATCTTTAGGCCCTATCTTGATGACTTCGTACTCATCTTCTTTGACAATACCCTAGTCTACTTGAAATAGGAAAATGATCATGAACCCCATCTTTGCATTGTTCTTGAAACAATGAGAGCACACAAGCTTTATGCCAAGAAAAAGAAGTGCACACTCTTCAAGGGACAGATTGAATATCTAGGATTCATTGGATCAGCATAAGAAATTTCAGTAGATCCATCTAAGGTCAGAGATGTTCTGGAATGGCCAACATCAACTTCTGTCAAAGAAATACGTAGTTTTCTTGGGTTGACAGGGTGGTACAGGATTTTCATCAAAGATTATGCTTTGATTGCAGCACCTCTGACTGATCTACTAAAGAAGCAAGTAGCAATTGTATGGTCACATGTTGAACAAACTAGCTTTGACAAACTAAAGCAAAGCTTAGTATCAGCACCCATCCTGAAACCTCCTAATCTTAGTAAGAAGTTTGAAGTGGTGCTAGCACACTTGCTTTAGGCTGTGTACTTATGCAAGAAGGTCATCTCGTAGTATATTCCCCGAGAAAATTGAAGAGCCATGAAGAGAATTATGCTACCCACGACCTGGAGCTAATGGCCATCATCCATGCTCTCAAACTTTGGAGACATTACCTGCTAGGTAACAAATTTTCCTTAGTGACGGACCACAAGAGTCTTAAATGGATTTTCACTCAGAATGAGCTTAATATGAGGCAACATTGATGGATCGAAGTGCTGGAAGAATATGATTTTGAAATCAAATATAGGCCTGGAAAAGAGAATGTGGTTACAGATGGACTCAGTCGCAAGGTATTTCTAAATTCCCTCATTTTGCAAGATCCATCAATAGCAAGGTCACTAGCCACAAAGGTATCAATGCCAAACAACTTGATTCTTGAGCTAGCAAAAGAAGGGGCATATCATGACCCGGTCTATCAGAAGATGCTAAGGGAGATCCCCATCAAGGATCAAGACCCGAAGCTAAAGACAAAGTATGAAGAATTCTCTGTCAGTAGTGGGCTTGTCTACTTTAGGACAAGAATATGTATCCCTACAAGCCAAACTCTCAAGCAGAAGATATTGTGGGAAGCCCATGACTCCCCTTTCTCAGGACATCCTGGTTATGCCAAGACCCTTAATGGTCAGAAAGAGCTATTATTGGGAAAGGCTCAAGTGAGACGTACTCAAATATGTCATGGAATGTTTGTCTTGTCAACACATTAAGGTAGAACATGTTAAAATGCTTGGAAAATTGCAACCACTTGACATTCCACAAATGGAATGGGAGTTCATTAGTATGGACTTTATTGTTGGACTACCTCAAGTTCAGGGAGGATATAACTCTATTATGGTTGTAGTAGATATGCTCACCAAGGTCGCGCATATCTCATCCCTGTCAAGACGAACTATAAAGCTTCAAATATCGCAAGATTATTCATTAAGGAAATATTCAAACTTCATGGGTTACCCAGAAGAATCATTAGTGGATTCAATACTTACCACTGGTTGAGTTTGCCTACAATGCTTCTTACCGACAAAGTATTCAGATGACCCCTTTCCAAGCATTGTATGGCCATGATTGTCCTACCCTTTTGAACTTCTCAGATCCAACTTTGGGGGTAGAAGCTTCAAGGCAGATGTTGGAAGACATGGATGATCAAATCAAATCAATAAGACAAGACATTCATGCTGCCAAGGATAGACAGAAGGCCTACACTGACTTGAAACAACAAGACAGATCCTTCATTGAAGGTGATATGGTCTCCATCCGTGTATGCCCTAAAAAGAGTTCATTGTCCTTGGGAGAGTACAAGAAGCTAAGTCCAAGGTATTGTGGACCCTATAAGATCACCAAGTGACTAGGGCCTAATGCTTACAAACTAGAGCTGCCCACAACTCTAAAGATTCATAATGTATTCCATGTTAGCCTATTGAAAAAGTATCTACCTAACCCAAATCATGTACTTGATGATCAGCAAATTGTAATGTCTAGCCAAGGAGTCCTTGAGCTATGGCCTGATAGAATCTTAGATGTTAGCGAGAGGCATTTGAGATCAAGGACCTTGAGAGAATACCTCATCCAGTGGAAAGATTATCCAGAAGAGGATGCCACCTGGATGGATAAAAATACTCTCAACCAACAATACCCCAGGTCTTCTCGAGATGAGGACATCTCGATTCCTCTAAGGGGGAGAGGATGTAATATCCTCCATGCCCCCGTGCCTTCCCCCATGCGAACCCCCCTTAAATTTTTTTAAAAATTAATTCAAATTTTTTTTCTCCCTCTCTCCCCGTGCTGACTACATGGAGGGAGAGAGAGAGAGAGAGAGAGAGAGAGAGAGAGAGAGAGAGAGAGAGAGAGAGAGAGAGAGAGAGAGAGAGAGGGAGAGAGAGAGAGTAAAGGGGGAGAAGGGGGCATGCAACCCCAGGTGGAAGTGGTGCCAACTGTGAACAGCCGTCTCCCCCCCATACCACCTCCCTCCCCCCCTCTATAAAAGGGAGCCCCCTCGTGGGGCTGAAAGGCAATGCCCTTCCCCCCTGGTGGTCTCGATGGCGGTCTCCTCCTCCTCATCAGCACACGCAGCCCCCCCTCGTCATCGGCCTTCAGCAGCCCCCTCTCTGTGTCAATCCGCAGCCCTTCCCTCCCACATGATTAGCGCCCCCGTCCCCCCCTGTAAGGGCTTTGTAGCTATACCATGCCGTTGCTACTGAATGCACCTATATAGGGAGTAGTAGTGACTCAAAGCCCTGCCTTGTTTCCACTCTTTCGGTGATTCCCTATACCCAGTGGTGAACCCTCTTATGTGTGGCGTCATGAGGGTGTAGTCCTGGGATGTGTTTATGTTGTCCCACTTTTTGGATTGAATAATACAAGAGTATACCTTGAGCTCATATATCGTGTTACCTTTTTGTGCCATGTTGAGTGCGTAACGAGTGCAGGTTTATCACACTTGGTATCAGAGCGACTCTTGCTCGGAGTGAAGGAGTGCTCACGGAAGTAGGAGGAAAGATCCAGTGCCCCGAAGAGATCGAAGTCGTAACGACCCATAGTGCGATGCCTCGTGTCGCGTCGCCCCACATCGCATCGACCCCTGTTGCATTGCCCCACGTCACGTCGTCCCACATCGTGACGCCCCCCGACGCGTCGGCCCTGGCGTGACACCCCAACCTCGACACCCCACCGTCTGAAGACGTGACGTGGCTTCCCCGTGGCACAACCCACACCACCACAGGTGAAACGCGGCTTGCCCCTGTCAACACCACCACCAACCACATGGAGGATGAAAGGGAGAATGTCACCCTCCCAACAATGGAGGAGAGGAAGAAGAGTAGAGGGGAAGAATGGAGAGTGGCCCAAGAGGAGAAGGTGGCCGGACTAGAAAGACAATTATATGGTATGTCAGGCATGCTGGAGTCAATATGGAGGAACATGCAGATGAAGGAAGAGGAGGAAGAAAGGAAGAAAAAACTAGAAGTGGAGCAGGGCTATAGAGAATGGGTGATACAACAACAAGAAGAGGAAAAAAGACACATAATGCAAGAGGAGATGGATAGAATGGGTAGAGAGGAGACATCTAGGAGGGCACAAGATACAAGGAAAGAGAAGGAGAAAATAGTAGAATTAGGAAGTAAAAAGAAAGACAAGAAGTAGGAGAAGAAGTACTGCCATAAAGAGGAGGAGGATAGTGATAGTTCAGAAGATGATTATGGAAAATTCAAGATGCCCCAACCAGCCAAGTACAAGGGAGAGAGAGATGGGTTGGTTCTGAAGAAATGGATCGCAGAGGTGGACAGGTACTTGAAGTACTCACAAATAATCGAAGATAAGAAGGCGGAGGTGCCAGCCATTTACTTGGAGGAGGACGCTGCCAGTTGGTACTTGTTGGAACAAGAGCAGGGCCACACCATCTTTTCTTGGGAAGAACTCCAGGAAGAATTGAAGGACTACTTCATTCCAAAGATGGAAAAATTCAAAGTGAGAGATGAATGGAGGAATCTCAAGCAAACACAGGGGAAGATGAAAGAATATGTAAGTAAATATAGGCAGATCATGCTGTTGCTACCAAACATGGATACAGACACTAAATTACATGGATTTTTGTTTGGGATGCAAGAATGGGCTAGAAGAGATGTGGAGAGACAGGAGCCAACAAGCTTAGCAGAAGCCATGAGAATGGCTGAAAGACTAGTGGACCTGGAAGCCAGAAGAACAGCATAGGGGAACCAAAACAGGTTCAACAACAACTTCAACAACACCTTCAACAACAACAACTCATGGAACCAAAGGCCCAATGCCCCTAGAGGGGCATTCACATATACAAGGAGCCAAAACACCACCACCACCATGGTCGTGTCACAAACTGCTTTAGTACCAAGAGGAGTAGCAGGAAGATGTGGAAACAATCACTGCAGGCCCACCCCTAGCACATTGTATGGGCCAGCAGGATCAGATACATCATGTTGGAGACCCCCAGGCCCATCCATCGGAATCAGATGCTTTAGATGCAGGGGTCCACACTACCAAAACAGATGCCCAATAGAAGATACATCTTCATCAAGTGGATCAAGGGTGAATGCAACTAGTGCATATGGAGGAGAAGAACCACAACCACCGCGCATCCAAGAAATCCCAAATGGAAGTAAGGAAAGCATGGACCACCCAAGGGTAGGGTTAGTTAGCACCTGACCCCAATGCATGGCAGCCAGAGTAGCGACAATTCACCATCTATACATCAAAGGCCGAGTGGGCGAAGGAAACCAACCTATCATGGTGGACATAGGAGCAACACACAACTTCATGACACCAAGGCGTGCAGCAAAACATGGATTAAAACTATCGAAGGCCCCAAAAGGATTAACAGTAACATTCGCACAAGGAGAAGCTAAGGAAGTGAAACAAGTCTTTGCAGTCCAAGTAGAAGCCGACAAGTGGAAAGCAAAACTCAACTTCTTAGTAATCCCCATGGATGATTTTGAAGTGATATTGGGCTTGGAATTCTATGACAAGTATGTCATTGCAATGTTTGGTAAAGGTGTAAATGAAATGATGCTAGATATGCAAGGAGAAGGCACCAGAGTACCATGTGAAAGAATGCAACTGCCTAGCAGGACCCCAATCAAAGTGCAAATGAAGGAGAATAAGCCAAGAGTATCATGCCAAACAGTGAAGCCAACTACAACCCAACCAAAGGGCCAGACCCAAAATGCACCGGTCCAAGGGACCATTATTAGGCCATGTATCATGACATGCAGTACCAAGCAAGTTGAAAAATCAGTCAAACAAGGAGATATGGTCTATTTGTGTATGATCCGACCAATTGAAGAAGAAGAAAATGGCAAGAAACCCAGACAACAGAACAGGAACACAGAGGTGGCAGAAATACTTGAAGAATTCAAAGATGTAATGCCAGCCGAGCTACCCAAGGGTCTACCACCCAGGCGAGATGTGGATCACAAAATTGAGTTGATCCCAGGGTTTGCCCCATTGGCCCGAGCTCCTTATCGCATGAACCACACTCAACTCATGGAATTGAAGAAGCAACTACATGAACTAGAAGAACAAGGATTCATTCGCCCTAGAAAATCCCTCTTTGGTGCCCCAGTGTTATTTGTAAAGAAGAAGGATGGGGGACTTAGACTTTGTGTAGATTATAGGGCACTTAACAAAATCACCATAAAAAACAAATACCCCATGCCCCTAGTGGAAGACCTCTTAGATAGACTACATGGGGCCAAGTACTTCAGCCGTATTGATCTTAGATCAGGATACCACCAAATCCACATAGCTGAAGAACATATCCCAAAAACAACCTTCCGCACCCGATATGGTAGTTTTGAGTGGTTAGTGTTAGGATTCGGCCTAAGCAATGGGCCAGACACATTTTGTGGCCTCATGGATGGAGTCTTTAGATTGGAGATAGATATCTTTGTCATTATCTACATAGATGACCTCCTAGTCTACATCAAAACCTTAGAAGAGCACAAGCAACACTTACGCTGAGTTTTTGAGAAACTGTGGCAGCATCAGTTATATGCCAAGCCTGAAAAATATGAGTTCGCAGTGAAAGAGTTGGAGTTCTTAGGCTTTATTGTAGGAGTAGATGGAATCAAAGTGGACCGTAAGAAAGTGGAAGCCGTCCAAAGATGGCCTGTATTGAAAACTATAAGAGAAGTGCGGGAGTTTCTCGGCTTCACAGTATTTTGTCGGAGATTCATCAAAGATTAGAGTCTCATCATTGCCCCCCTCTCCCACCTCACCAAAGAAGATCACTCTTTTACATGGGGAAATGCGCAATAGGAAGCCTTTGAGCAAATGAAGAAGTGTATGAGCCAAACTCCTGTCCTAAGGGTGCCGAATTTCACCAAACCCTTTGAAATCTCTATAGATGCATCCGACTATGGCATAGGAGGTGTACTGGTACAGGAAGGTCACCCCATTGCTTATGAGTCAAAGAAATTTACTGATGCTAAAACCAGGTGGAGCACACATGAGAAGGAAATGTTGGCCGTCATCCACTGCCTTAGAAAATGGAAGCACTATGTTCAAGACAAGCATACAATAGTCTTCACCGACAATATCTCCCTCAAATACTTCCAATCTCAACCCAAGTTATCGGCAAAGAAAGCCCGCTGGCTAGACTTCCTAGCCGAATTCGACCTAGAGATTAAACACAAGCCTGTCGCCACTAACAAGATAGCAGATGCCTTGAGCCAGAAAGCTGACCTGAAAGCTGTCAGTGTGGTCAACAACAACTTCATAGAACTTGTCAAAGAGGCCCTAGAGCAAGACCAAGAAATGCACAAGATAATCAAAGATGTGGAAGTAGAGAAGACCCCGCATGGAATGTACACCTTAGAGGAGGGTATCCTATTTTTAGGCAAGAGATTGTATATCCCCAACAATTTGGAGTTGAAGAAACTCATCCTGCATGAGATACACGATGGCAAAATCGGAGGCCACAAAGGGCAAAGCAAAACCTTGGAGGCCCTTAGGAAGTAGTTCTTTTGGCCGAATATGAAGGAAGAAGTAATAGACTACATCAAAACTTGCCCCACTTTCCAATTGGTCAAAGCACCATGATCAAAACTAGCAGGACTACTACAACCATTACTGGTACCCAACCGCCCATGGGACGCCATCAACATGGACTTCATTGTGGAACTACATGAGTCCCATGGGTACACAATCATCTTTGTAGTGCTGGACTATTTTTCCAAACAGGCCCACTTCATCCCGCCCAAACCACCACTGAATGCCAAGGAGGTAGCATACCTCTTCTTCACACATGTATTCAAACTTCATTCCTTACCACTGGCCATTGTATCAGATAGAGATGGAAGATTCATGAGTGACATGTGGAAGGAACTTTTCAAGACCCTGGAAACACAATTGAGATTCTCATCATCCTTCCACCCAGAGACAGATGGACAGACAGAACGAGTCAACCAAGGCATCGAAGATTATCTCCGGAGCTATGCCCGAGTGGACGAGAAAGATTGGGCCTTGTGCCTTGATGTCTTGGAACTCCACTATAATAGCTCCATCCACTTGGCAATGGGGTACACCCCCTTTGAGTTAGCCACAGGAAAAGAAGTCATTACCCCATTGGCCTTAGCATCCGGAGCGGCCAAAGCGGAAGATCAAGATGCAGAAGAATTCTTGAAGAAATGGAGAGACCGCAATGCAACAGCTAAGCAAAGCCTCGAGCAAAGCAAGATCACCATGACCGAGCAAGCAAACAAGAAGAGAAAGTCTGTACTATTCGCCAAAGGAGACATGGTCCTAGTTAGCTCTAAGAATATGTCACTTCCCAAAAGCATGACCCCCAAGTTCAATCACTACTACTATGGACCCTACCGAATCACTCAAGTGCTGAACGAAGTCACCTACAAATTGGACCTGCCAAACAGTGTTTGTGTTCATAATGCGTTTCATGCTCGTCTTCTGCACAGGTTCTATCTCGACAACCAATGGGGACAGCGTGTACCAATGCTCCATTCGAATGGTCCCTTCGAAGTAGAAGCATTCCTCCAAAGCCGGGAACACCCCCAAGTCCTAGTGCGGCAGATACTGGCCAGTCTGATAGTATAGACTATGTTAAGACCCTGCAATCCCCTTAGACCGGTAGACACTAACCAGCTTGTTAGGAAAAGTTGTGTTAAGACCCCGGATGAGTCAAATAACAAATGCTACCCTTAGATTGCTGAGGATAGCAATCCAGTAAGTGGGGGTGAGTGTAAGGGCTTTGTAGCTATACCATGCCGTTGCTACCGAATGCACCTATATAGCGAGTGGTAGTGACTCAAAGCCCTGCCTTGTTTCCACTCTACGTGTGATTCCCTATACCCAGTGGTGAACCCTCTTATGTGCGGCGTCACAAGGGTGTAGTCCTAGGATGTGTCTATGTTGTCCTGCTTTTTGGATTGAATAATACAAGAGTATACCTTGAGCTCATATATTATGTTACCTTTCGGTGCCGTGTTGAGTGTGTAACGAGTGCAGGTTTCACAAACCCCCCGAGAGAAGGAGAAGAAGAGAAGAAGAGAAGAAGAAGGGAGAGAGAGAGAAGAAGAGAAGAAGAAGAAGAAGAAGAAGAAGAAGAAGAGAGAGAGAGAGAGAGAGAGAGAGAGAGAGAGAGAGAGAGAGAGAGAGAGAGAGAGAGAGAGAAGCTTCTGGAAGCTTTTTCTTCACCCCTCCTTAAAGAGAGGTCACACACCCCTCTTTCTATCTCTGGAAATATGCCCTCCCCCCTTCAATCTCTTCCTTCACTCAAGGAGAGGTGGCAAGGATCTTGCATAGGAGAGTGTGAGAACTCTATCACTCGTACATGCGTCTTCGAATATGGCCCTGAAGCGTAGTTCCACAAAGATGGCCGGAAACCCTACAAGTGTGGATGGAGTTTCGAAACAAGGTGGCACTGCAACCACAAACGGTTCATTAGGCATCAATACCATTGGAATCACAGCATCACTCCAAGCCCAGGTTGCTCTATTATTAAATCATAGGTTGTAATCATCACGACAAAATATCATATTCACTTGCATCACATTAATTGCGTGTTTTTCCTAGGCATAAACTTAGTTGTGATGTATGTAACGAGCAAGATAATTTCCATTGTAAGATGACATCATAATAGGTGAAATTGATTAGATAGTTGCATTGTAAATTACCAAAACATCTTGCATGAATCCCTACATAGAGTGTATTGTTCCTTGCACAAGTTCTTGCTTAAAATGCATTTCAGAGGACATTGAAAGAATGCATGTCCGTATTGCAAGGACTCTAAGGTACATGTAATAATCTGTAGGAAAGATTAAAGTGCAGCTAGACTCATACAATGATCACATAAAGTTAGATCATTCAAGAAGGTTATAGATCATGCAAAATAATTACATAGAGAATAATGTTAAGATTGCATGCATAGAAAGTACATTCGCATGTGTGGTATAAAATATCGTATGGATTATATTAAAATTGTTAGCATTGAAATGAAGGCATGACATTATGTTGCGTGTATTAAAGTTGTTGGGAAAATTCAACGTTGTTTATAATTTACCAAATGGGACTGAGATCCACGAATCCCATGACAAAGTCCTTGGTGACTTCAAGAGGGATAGGTAAAAGCTTAGTGCTTGTGAGTATTATTAAGAAGGCTTAAGAAGATTATAGCTAAGTTGAAGTAGGAACTGTTCTAAATAGAAACCATCTTGACCAGCCATGGTCAAGGGGATAGACAACCTTGATCAATTAAGATTGAAGATAAAGGTACATAGGTACTACAAGGGATCTAAGAGATAACCAGCAAGTTGACCAACCGAGGACAACGGGGTTGTCCATGATCTATTCAACAAGGAAACCTAAGGTAAGGATAATTAGGGTCGGTAGGGTACAAACTAGCTTGAAGATAAAGTAAAAACAAGCAACCTAGCTTGCCAAGCCCTTGGAATCTTGCCAAGTCACGAATGATCCAGGATCGAATGCTGGAAGCATTCAGGAAGAAGGAATCACACCTTAGCAGTTGGTCATACAAAGGACCTCTGAAATGATTATGATTGTACACTCAGGTACATTGTTTGAACTTCTTTGATCAAGGAACTAATTCAAGGAAAAACACTTAATGCTTCAGGTTAAAAGCCTGGAGGGAGAGGCAGGTTCAGTTACCTACGATTATCTGCCTGGCCCTATCCAAGGGGGTTGATTAGTTGCACCGGGTATATGGACCGAACTCGCCATGAAAGGTCTCTCCATGGGTACTGCTTGGAGCGGGAGGACGCTTGGGTGCCAGGGGAGGCTCTGGCTATAAATTCCCTGCCTTCGGATCCCGCATAAGAGGTCAACGTGACTTGAGATGGGATCTCGAGGCCCGTGTGCTAGTCTACGGGCGAAACTTGGAGCAACAATCATGTTGATTGCTGGGATAGCCTTCGGGCATGATACTTTATGTATTTTGGGACTATGATAAATAAAGATTAGATATTTGAAAAAGGAACTTTCTTGACATTATTTTTGTGTCAGTGCCTAAGTTACGTGAAGGAACCTGTGTTTAAATTGATTAATTAAGGAAGCTGCTTTTGCATGTCAAATATAATGTGGTAGGTAATTAGATAACTAAGCAAACCGAGGAAAGTGTGGTGGACGTGACTTGGGTCCGTCCTACGGAAGGGTGGTTCTGGTTAGCTGGGAACTTTTCTCAAAAGACGTGATAACGAGACTGCGAAGACCTAGCGTCATTAGAGTTAGAATCCCGATTTATGTTGTTTTAGGGGAACGGAATGGGACTATGCCTTATGGGCATGGAGGTTGAGCTTTGCATCCCTCTCGTTTCCCATTCTCCATGAACCAAGTGCAGCATACATCCGCTTCGACTCTGTTGTTCCTATGCAAAGTGGTTCATCTGGAGCTGGACGCTAGCTACTTCCTAGAGACTTTGCTGATAGGAAAGAAACCCTGACTTCACGTCGATCCTAAGTGGGAATGGCCGGATACTTCCGCTCAGGCCAGACTCAGGAAGACCTAGATCGCAAACCTTGTGACATTCCTTGCGAGTGCTAAGTGGCACTTTCTAGACTCTTTTCTTGATGGGCTGCTAAGACGTGTCCCACAGGTGGACGAGTGGACACGTTAGAAATATACTAAAGAACAAACTGACAATGACATTGCATTCATCTCATATGAAAATGACAAGCAAGTACAATGTTAAATAGAACTGGGTAGGTGCAACCTTTTTTCTCTATGCCTATGGGATTCAGATGCCTGCATGTCCTTAGCCTAGGACTGCCTCATACAAAGGGGCTACAATAGGTGTGATTTCAAATCTCAACATGCAAGAGGAGTTGGAGTAGGTAGAAGATAGAGTTAACTTCTTTTCTAGTTTAATGGTGGTTCTTTTCAATTTACACAAAAAATCAAAAAGATTCTACCAAATATCTATTGATCATAATTACTAATATCTATGGATTATTTCAATTTTCTTTGAGAGAGGGGGAGAGAGAGTTTATATGAAAGAGCTAATAATATAGTTGGTACCTTCAAAAGGACTTTTGACCCTTGCATGTGATTATCTTCTATCATATTGACTATTTTTAGGGCTATCAAGGCTATGAGAGCCTCATGGTGGGCATCCAAGATATTCACAAAGATGGGGCTAAGAGTGTGGATGGAGAAGATGGATTTAGAAAGAAACACTGTGCTATTGGATTAAAAAGAGAGGAAGAGAAATAGATAGATAATATTGACCTTTAAATCTCCCTAAGAAAACTCATCTTCAACAAACAATTGTTAGAATGCTACTAACACTAGTGTATTGTATTGGATTTTCGATTACAATGGACACACACACACACACACACACACACACACACACACACACACACACACACACACACACACACACACACACACACACACACACACACACACACACACACACACACACACACACACACACACACACACACACACACACACACACACACACACACACACACACACACACACACACACACACACACACACACACACACACACACACACACACACACACACACACACACACACACACACACACACACACACACACACACACACACAAAAGAAACTTGAGAGCACAAAACAGAAAAGTGTATTGAAAAGTATTAGCTGAAATATTCAAAAGAGTTACTTTTCCTAGAGTGAATGGGCATACATAAAATTCAAGGAAAAAACCTTCTAGAGAGAGATAAAAATTATATGGCCATCTTATGTGTGTTCACATACATATATGGCAAAAAATCCCTTCTCAAAGTGATGCATTGAAGAAGAGCTCACACACACGTATAGTGAAGTGCCAAGACAATTGGATTGTGATCAATCCACAAAGGGGAGTAAGGCCAAAGCTTTGTGAAAAGATTTGAAGTTCTCACAAATCACTTTGTGAAAAGATCTATGGGATGTCTTATGTTGGCATACAAGCCAAGATAATTAATCCTATAGAGAGTCTCCCCTTGATATAATACTAATCCACTTCAATATGCTTAGTGTAAGCATGGAGCACTAGATTCCATGCAACTACCAATGTGCTTAGATTGTTACTAAAGATGGTAGTAACTGATAGTTTTCCAAAACCCAAATCAACCAAAAAGCATCTAAGCCAAATGTATTCAACCATACTGGTTGTCATGCACATGGATTTATAACTTAGAAGTGGTCACAATGGGCTATTTCTCACTTAACTATGATATGCATGAGCTTGGCTGCCAAGTGTGATGCAAAAACCACATGTGGATACACAATATCATAATAACCAACTTAATCACAATCCAAAAAAGCATATGAATTTGGTGTTAATGATAATTTGCTTGGATAAAACAGCCTAAGGTGTTGAGAACCACTCAAATAATGAAAGATGCCCTTGCTTACATACCAATGCTTGGTGCTTGGGCTATGCATAAATGTGCTCATATGTGAGACAAAAAAAAAAAAAACCAAGAGCCTTATGATAGAGAAAGACATCAAAAGCAATCTCTAGTATCATAAAGACTCAACTTCAAGCTTGTCATCATAGGAGTAGCAATAGGCATCCAGTCCTTAAGACCAAATCATAGATACACTTAAATGTGTTTGGCTCACATGCCTTTTGGTAAATCTATGTGTTGAATAGCTATTTACCACCATCATATTCATTAACAACCTAAGGACATTAATTATTTCCATGGAACTTAGTTTTTTATGCTCCCACTAAGTACATTGAGGTGTATTATGATTATTCCATGGAAAGCCTCTTCTATAGAAGATATCATCTTTGCTTATGTGCTAATATAAGACAACCTTGTAGGTCTTTTCATAAAGGCTTTTGCTTTGAGAATTTCAAAGCCTTTCTAGATCCTTGGGCTCTCTTCTTTATGGATTTTTCATAGCCTACCAAATTTGGCACTTCCCTATGCTTTAGTAATAGCTCTCACTCACTACATCACTTGGAGGGGGATTTAGTTACCGTATTTTAATACTAATGTATGTGAACATGCATAGGACCATCCAGGTATCTCTTTTATTCACTAGGAGGTTTTTTAATCCTAGCCTTGGATATATTCCTATCCATTCTAGAATTCTAAATCTTCTAAATTGATACTCTCCCAATATACTCTCTTTTATGTGCTCTCTAGCTTCTTCTTCTCCAAGCTCTGCATGTGCATTCCTAGAACCTAAATCCAATAGTGTGTCTTCTTGCAACTCTAAATCCAACACTAACTTCTCGCAATTACTCCTCAATTATATTATTGGGGCTCCAAGAAGCTACCTCCAATTGCCATCAAACATGCCACAATGTCAATCTCGAGGGCTATGGTCGTTATGGGCCATGCAACTTGTGTGTGCAACATGATAGATGAGATTTCAAGTTTGTGTGTGCTAGTCTCCAACCCTAAAAAGTTTATCACACTTGATCATATCCACATGTGATTATTCCTTTTGTCAAATATTGTATACAACCAACCTATTGAGATTTTGGTATGCTACATTCAATTGGACTTGTAACACGTGATCAATTCAAGCTTATACATCCCATTTTAATTTCAAAAACTTTGAGTATATCACACATACACTATTTGTGTGAGAAGGGGAGTTATTGCTCATTTTGAAAGTATGTAGAACTATGACCAATCCAATACTTGCCTTGAAAACATTAGTCGATCTCATGTAGTTATATTGTTAGTAACAGTAATGGTCAACTCGCAACAATGTCATATTAACTAAAGAAATGAAACATTCATATTGATAAACTTGTACTAGTAAGCCTAAGAGAGGAGATGCTAAGATAGTGATATAGCCCCATGCTATATGCACCTAACATTGATAGTAATACTACATATTATCTAAATATCTTGATCAATACACCTTGCTAAAAGTGAGATATTTTGAGTATTCAATATTTACACCTAAATTTGGTTGAATGATCAATTTGAGTAGTCCTTTTGATAGCATTAAAGTGTATTATATGAGTTCTCTCCATACCTTTGCGTGCGAGTGTATTCGTATGCCTATTAAAAGCAATAAACATTAGTTGCAAGTATAACCAACATTTGAGGCTTAAGTCACATCATCATTTATTTGTATTGAACTCATATCAATGTAGTGTTATAGCATTATTCCTTCAACAAACCTAGTAAGAATGCTCTAGAGAGTGCCATGCACCATGCAACAGATTGATAGTCTCAAAGCAAAATAGTATGTAGATAAACCAAGTGACTATTGGGGGTAAAGGCACCTCCGCCTAGCCGCCCGTGTATTACTACACTGACAGTAACCGCCATTGCACACTACAGGTGGTGGGTGCCCATCACAGTCACTTATTCTTTATTCTTTTAGTGACAGTTTGAATAAAAGGAAGGCCCAGCCACACATTGTGGTTGTTGGAGTTCCCACTTTGAGTTTCACTCTCTCTCTTGCTCTTGCTCTCCATCTGCCATAGCTCTCACCGCCAAGCTTCTTTCTCATGGGTTCCACTTCCCCTTCAATTAGTATCAGAGCAAAGGCATTCTCTTCAGCCCCGATTTGAAGAGCTTCAACTCGAGCTTCAATGGCAGCCATGGCACCTTCATTTGCAAGTATGTTTTGATCTCTTGCCTCCTCCCTGACCTTTCGGCCTTCCATTGGCACCTTCTAGGGCTGCATCAAAGCGCCCTCAACATTGCCAAGTTCTCCAGAGCACCATTGAAGATCCCTAACCCCCAGGAACAACCAACACAAAATGCGGCGGATTTTTAGGGGGTTGGGCTGATCTCTTCCTAGCATTTCTAGCTTCTTGCCCGAATTCCTGGCACAGTTGGCAACCTTCCCGATCATTGTTGGACTCTTCGACATTAGTTATTGGCTCTCGGTGATCGATTCGAGTGCTTCCCCTTCAACCCTTTCTATATACACAGTCCTAGGACTATCAAAACATGCGCTTGACATTTACTGTTTGATGCTTCTTGGCATTGCCCATTTGATGCCTATTGATGCCTATTGATGCCCGGTGATGCTTGAATGTTATGGGATGCTATGTCTATGCTTTGGGACTGATTTGGAGTAGATTTGGGCACTGATTGAGCATCATTTGACAGTAAATATGCTGTTGTAATACACTGGGCTGAAGCTCATTTACTTGGTGTATGCATTGGTTCTTGGATACGGGGTGCTTACCGGAGATTTGAATGATCATACCAATGTATTTCGAGATTGTCAAATGCTTCTTTTTGGTTTTGGAATGCTTTTGAGCTTGGATTAGGCTCTACCTTGGTCGTCATTCACTGGCATTTGGCTTTAGTTTGGCACGCTTTGGACCAGTTTATGCCTATTGTCACTGCTTGACATTTAGGCTTCTTTTATTTATGCTTTGGTAAGATATGGATGCCACTTGGTTTACCCATGATTGATTGTCACTTGGAGGTTTGTCTTTAGATGTATTTGAGCATTTTGGAACTACTGGGCATTACATTTGGTTGACAATTACATGCTCTTTGAATGCTTTCAGGCTTATGCTTTACGGGTCTGAGATAGCTTTGGATTTATGCTCCGGATGTACCCTATTGGGATTTGGCATGTCTGATGCTATATACCTGATGTATTAAAGCGTTTCTTGCTCTATTTGCATCTGAATTTACTTCCAGTGGGAGCCTCTTGCTATATTCGGATGTACACAGAGTCTTACTTACACTTGAGCTTGAGCTTGTGGGGCAGTTACATGCATTTGCTCTCTTGAGAGCTTTATGTCTGCAGTTAGTCTGTAGTGGGCTGATTTGATAAGCCTATTGGGGCAAGCACCTATCTCTGTTCGTAGGTTTGTTAGTTTTGTATGCATCTTGGATGATTATGCACTGGCCTTCTTGCTCTATCAGTTGTGCTTGTGATTGGTCTCTTCTCTTACCCCGAGACCCATTACATGCATGACTTCTCAAGCCATGAGATGTCTCTTGCCTGATAGATTATTGGTTTGACAGTTATTGGTACCTTATTGCCCCTTGACACTCACTATTGGATGTACCTTGCTACTTGACAGTTGCAGTGACATATGTATCAATGATTGCTTCACTTTGGGATAGTTTTACATACTGCTATCATTTATTCCAGCAAGCTGAAATCTACAGATTTTGAGCACTTCTATGACGTAATGCTTACTATTTGGTGTTATCTTGGTCATATTTGGTGGATAGCTGGTTCTCTTGGTGATATCCACTCTTTCAGTCAGTTTTAGCAGTGGTTTTAGTGCATTTTCTACTAATTATAGCAACCTGTAATTTCACCTTTTTGCTTTGATTTGGGATAGTATGGTTGGTCATCTAAAAGACACAGCTCTCTTTAATAGGATGGTACCAACTATGGGTACTAGAAGTCCCAGATATGGCAAGTTTTGGTGCAAAAGTTGCATATTAAACCCCTGTATTTCAAGGGTGTTAAACACGAGGATATGGATGATGATGTTTGGATGGAAGTTGATGAGCTATGCAAGTTTACCATTATCTTGTCACTCTCAGAAGAGGTCCATCATAATGTTGTTGAAGATGAGAATCAAAGTACATGGGATTTATGGGAGAAGATTTAGGAGCTTTATGCGTAGCAGAGTCCTACGTCACAGATGTATTAGTTGAAGCAATTAATGGACCTTTGCATGAAGGAGGGGACATTCCTATCATCTCATTTCAGTCAGTTTTATGCTATCATAAAGAATCTGTTGTCACAGGGTATTGAGTTCAAAGTCAACTTGCACCTGTTGTTTCTGCTTGGCACCTTGTCTGAATCATGGGATGTCTTCCGTACTACCTTATGCACAAACAAGCTTGATGGGCTGAAAATCAAAGATGTTGAGAGTGCTTTATTGATTGAGGAAATCAACAGGAGAAACAATGATGCTTCCCGCTCTTCATATGCATTGATTGTTAGAGGTGGTAGACATGACAGGCATGATAATGATCATAAGGGCAAGGACTCTTAGAAGTCCAGGTCCAAGTCACGTGGTCATAGTAAGTCCCATGGATGGAAGTATGATCTTACTTGTCATTATTGTGGGAAAGCAGGACATATTAGGCCACAGTGCCATAAGATGAGTGATGATAAGCACAAGGAAAAGGGAAAAGAGAAAGTGCAGGAAAAGTCTTCTGAGTGCAGTATTGTACTACCTGCAAGTCCAGTGTGAAGATAGAAGAGGTTAATGTCATGCACGCCACTGATTCAGATGAAGATTACATAATTGTAGCTTCTTCATGTGATGCCTTACAAGCTTATGAGATACATTCTACATAATTGTAGCTTCTTCATGTGATGCCTTACAAGCTTATGAGATACATTCTATGTATGCACATCGCTGAATTTTGGATTCGGGTGCGTCATTTCATGTGACACCTTGTAGAGATTGGTTTCATACCTATTGTACCATCTTTGGTTCTGTGCGTCTTGGTGATGACAGGTCTCTTGACATTGTGGGCATTGAAGATGTTAGGCTGTAGTTTCCTTCTAGCAGTTCTTTTGTTTTGCATGATGTACGCCATGTACCTACATTAACTTGTAGCCTTATGTCAGCTGGATAGCTTGATGATGCATTGTACTCTGTGTCTTTTGGAGACTCTGCATGGAAGATGTAACGTGCCCTCTCCTCAAATTGCGGGACACGTCTTAGCAGCCCATCGAGAGATCAATCTAGAAGATGCCGCCCGGCACTCCCAAGGAATGAAATGGGTTTTGCCAACTAGGGTCTCTCAAGTCTGCCTCGCAACGGAACTTATCCGACCATTCCCACTAGGATCGACCTGAAGTCCGGGTTCCTAGCAGTTGAGTCTCCCTAACAGCCTTCTAGCATTGGTCGACAGCCGCTCCACTTTGCATAGATTCAACTGGACCCAAGCAGACCCATACTGCACTTGGTTCAAAGAGAATGGGAAACGAGAGGGATGCATTGCTTGGCCTCTCTTCCCGTAGGGCATAGTCCCATTCCGGTCCCCTAAAACGGTATGAATCAAGGTTCTAACCAACAATATCTAAGGTCATCATCCGACCTTTCCTAACATTTCTCATTAACATTTCCTTTGAGGAAAGCTCCCGGCTAATCGAGACCACCCTTCTGTAGGATAGACCCATCGGTCACATCCACCACGCTTCCCTCGGGGGTTGTTTTAGTTATCTAATTACCTACCACATTATATTTGACACATAAAAGTAGCTTCCTTAATTAACCCATTAATCACAGGTTCCTTTACGTAATTTAGGCCACTGACATGAAGTCAAGATAAAACAAGATCAAACACTTAATTTATCTTCAGATTAATGTTTGTCTCCCGTCCATACAGAAGAATTAAGTGTTCCTTTTTGCCTCTGCAGAAAAATCCTTCCGTCTCCGGGCAATAAAACCCGAAGGTTTATCCTACCAAGATTTCACCTTGTAACTAGTATCAAGGCCTCGAGATCCCATCTCGAGTCACATAGAGTACTTGTGTAGGGTCCGGAGGCATTGGGATTTACGGCTAGAGCCCCCACTAGCACCCAAGCGTTCTCCTATGCCAAGTAATTTCCACGGAGAGACCTCTTGCGGTGTGTTCGGTCCACATTCCCGGTGTGGATTCACAACCCCCATGGTTAGGGTTTGGCGGTTCACGGGGGTAGCTAGCACTATCCTTCCTTAATTATCCCTTTAGGAAATCAATCACAGCTGAAGCAACCATCTTAAAAAAAATTACTAGGGAAAACATCCCTTTTGTTTCCATGGCAATCAGTCATCTCAGACCCGGCCATGCAATCATCAATCACACCCCACTTGGGTTAACATCCAAAACCACATTAACAAACAGTTGAATGCACAACCTCTTGCTTCAAGGCATCGCAATCCCATTGCATGCACAACCAGAATTTAACTTGGATGTATCAAAACACTTGCTCAAGGGATTTACAATCTTTTCAAACAACCAAGCATCACTTGGGTCAACAATCCATTTAGGGTTAGGTCACTAGCTTCAATTAAGCTAGGAGCATATCCATTTGCGATAGTCCATAGCAAGATCGATAAAACAATTCGTAGGCAATTATACTTATTCCTAATGCACCGGATCTCATGAAGGTCTAGGTTTCTATCCATCTGTGCAATTGCATCCTATGAATGGAAACTAACATTCCGTGGGTTTAATTTTTAGGTAGATGCAAATCATGATTTTTATTGGTTAATTTAGGCATTGCTCTACACGAAGGTCTATCATTTTATGTAAAAATTTATGAAAACATTATAATTTCATGTGCGTTAATCCATGCAGATTCCATTATATTTGTCCCCTTGACTCCCATGCAATCATCCCGTATTTGCAAGATTTCATGTACTAGACTAGTCAATATTTCATGCAACTCACGCACTTGAGTTTTCATAATCAAGCACTTTAAGTATAGAAGAGAAACCATGAACACTAAGCGACAAGAATAGCGGGAGGGTTAGAGGACACTATTTTCAAGGGGGGGTGGTCAATGTCGTCTTCTGATTTCCCTTCAAGTTCTCTTCTTTCTCTCCCTTCCTCTTCTTCTTCTTCTTCTACTCCTTTTCTCTCTTCTCTTCCTCTTCTTCTTCTTCTTCTACCCTTCTTCTCCTTCTCCTTCTCTTTCTCTCCTCTTCTTCTTCTTCTTCCTCTTCTTCTTCTCTCTTCTCCTTCTCTCTCTCCCTCTTCTTCTTCTTCTTGTCCTCTTCTTCTCCTACTCTCTCTCCCTCTCCTCCTCTCCTTCCCTCTCTTCTCTCCTTCTTTCTCTCCCTTTCTCTTCTTCTTCTTCTTCTACTCCTCTCTCTTCTCTTCCTCTTCCTCTTCTTCTTCTTCTTCTACCCTTCTTCTCCTTCTCTTTCTCTCCTCCTCCTCCTCCTCTTCTTCTTCTTCTTCTTCTTCTTCTTCTTCTTCTTCTTCTTCTTCTTCTTCTTCTTCTTCTTCTTCTTCTTCTTCTTCTTCTCCTTCTCTTCTTCTCTCTCTCTCCCCTCTTCCTCTCCTTCCCTCTCTTCTCTCCTTCTTTCTCTCCCTTCCTCTTCTTCTTCTTCTTCTACTCCTTCTCTCTCTTCTCTTCCTCCTCTTCTTCTTCTTCTTCTACCCTTCTTCTCCTTCTCTTTCTCTCCTCCTCTTCTTCTTCTTCCTCTTCTTCTTCTTCTTCTCGTCCTCTTCTTCTCCTACTCTCTCTCCCTCTCCTTCTCTCCTTCTCTCTCTCTCTCTCTCTCTCCTCTTCCTCTCCTTCCCTCTCTTCTCCTGATCACGACATTGGGGGGGTACTGCCGTGTCTAGTCAGAGGGGGAAAGGCATACTGCCCACCGAAACGGAGGGGGAGGGAGGAGGCTTGCTGTCGTCCGCCGGGCCACCAGGGGGCCACACTGTGCCTCTGCAAGGGGGGCTTCTTCGGGCTGTCGATGAGCCAAGGAGGGGGGTGCCTATGTCTGTCCGTAGGGAGGGGGGAAGCTTTTCCCCTGCTGCTGATGACGAGCCCCCACAGGGGGGCTTTATAGAGGAGGTGGTATGGGGGGGAGAGACAGCACCCTCCATCTGGGGGTTGCATGCCCCCCTTCTCTCACCACTCACTCTCTCTCTCTCCTGCCCATGCACACGGCAGGGGGAGAGAGAGGGAGAGTAAAAAAAATTCTAAAAAAATTTAAAAATCTAAAAGGGGGGGTTCTTATGGGAACATTACAGAAGATTACTCGTGGTAGGCTTGTGCTTGCAAGAGGTGCCAAGTCTGGCAGTCTCTATCCCTTACTTGTATTTGGGGCTACCTTGGATCATGTTTTGTATGTGGGTTCTATCCCCCATGTATCCCTTTGGCATGCTCATTTGGGGCATATGTCTCTTAAAGGAATGAAAATGCTTTGTGCTTTGCAGTATATTCTGCCTTTTGACTCTTCGTATTTTGATTCTTGTGATCATTATTTGTATGGCGGGCAGACTAGAAATACACATAAAAAGTCTGGTAAGAAATGCATGGGTGAGCCCTTGGCTCTTGTGCACTACTTTGATGTATATGGACCCATAGTCATTCCGTGGGGAAAAGTACTTTGTTACTTTCATAGATAATTACTCATGTAAGGTTTGGGCTTATCCCATAAAGAGAAAATCCGATGTCTTAGACACATTTTAGCGTTGGCTTACATTAGCAGAGAACCAATCTAGGAAAATGATAAAATGCCTAAGGTCAGATAATGGGGGTGGGTATGTATCACGTGCTTTTGAGCAGTTTTGTGATGAGCAGAGTATTAAGCGTTAGTTGACCGCCCCTTACAACCCACCCCACCCCAAAATGGTATGGTTGAATGCATGAATAGGACGATTCAGGAAAGGGTCCGTACCATGCTTAGTTAGGCTAGCTTATCACAACACTTTTGGGCTGAGGTAGTTACTATTGCAGTGCATCTCATTAATAGGTCGCCTAGTAGTGGCATTGACTTTGAGGTTGTAGAGTAGGTATGGGTAGGCAAGCCCCCCATCTTATGATCATTTACATGTCTTTGGATGTGAGACATTTTGCCATGTGCCCAAGGACAAACATAATAGGATGGATCCTAAAAGTGTCAAATGCATTTTCATTGGCTATGGAGATGCAGGAGAGATGGGTTACTGTCTATGGGATCCACAGGTGTGGAAAGTGATCCGTAGTCATGATGTCATCTTTCATGAGGAAAAAACACACATGGAGCTTGAGAAAGTGGTTGAGGCACGCCGAGTTATCTTTCAGGAGGAGCCACCTGCTCCCATTCAACTCGCTCCATAGCCAGCTAGACATCATGTAGCATCACCTAATGCTCATGGCCCAGATGTTAGACATGCTGATGTTAGACATGATGTTGGTCAAGTAGCAGAGCCTGCTTTGAGGCCCTCTACTAGAGATAGATGATCTCCTGACCGTTTTGTGCCCTCTATGGATTATGTACTAGTTACAGATGTAGGAGAGCCTCTCACTTATGATGAGGCTATGCACAGGGGTGACTGTCACTCTTGGGAGAGGGCTATGCAGTCCAAGCTTGACTCATTGCATAAGAAATAGACTTGGGATTTGGTTTCCTTACCTCAGGGTAAGAAGTCTTTGCCATGCAAGTGGGTGTGCAAGCTGAAAAGTATCCCTGGACACCCCAAGCCGGCATACAAGGCTTGAATGGTTGCTAAGGGTTTTAAAAGCAGGAGCATGGTGTTGATTTTGATGAAGTCTTTTCTCCTGTGGTCAAGATGACCACCCTATGCTTAGTCTTGGCCTTGGTTGCACTGCTTGACCTGGACTTGTACCAGATGGATGTCAAGATGGCTTTTTTATATGGGGACTTGCATGATGAGATTTACATGGAGCAACCTAAGGGCTTTGCAGGCCCTGGTAGGGAACACCTAGTGTGCAAGCTAAAGAAGAGTCTATATGGCTTGAAACAAGCACCTAGGGTATGGTTCCATAAGTTTGATGCATTCATGCAGTCACAGGGCTACAGCCAGAATGCTATGGATCTGTGCTTGTACAGAAGAAAGCTTGTGACGGTTCTTTACTGATTTTGGTACTCTATCTGGATGACATGGTTTTAGCAGGGACAACTCATGAGGAGCTAGATGCTCTTAAGGCTCAACTGAAGAAGAGCTTTGAGATGAAAGATCTGGGACATGCCTCTCATCTCATATACTTGGTATGTGTATTATGCGCAATAGATCTCAGGGACTACTCTATCTGTCTCACAGAGGGAGTACACTCATAAAGTCCTTGAGCACTTTTGTATGTAGGATGTTAAGCCTATTGGATGTCCATTACTTTCTCATGTGAAGGTTTCGTAGGCCGATTGTCCGCAGATAGATGAGCAGAGGGCCAAGATGGCCAAGATTCCCTATGCATCAGCTATGGGCAGTCTTATGTATGCCATGATAGCCACCAGTCTAGATATTGCTTTTGCAATCGAGGTTGTGGCACATTACATGCCTACACCTAGCAAGAAACATGGGGATGCCATGAAGGGTATCATGAGGTACATGAAGGGCACAATATATATGTGTATTTGCTATGTCAGCCAAGATATAGGAGTCATGGGGTACACTGACTCTGATTATGCAAGACATGTAGATAGTAGGAAGTCCACTTTTGGCTATGTGTTCACTTATGCCACGCAGAAGTGTGCGGCTCTTTCTACTATAGAGGCCGAGTATATTGCAGCCACCGAGGCTTGCAAGGAGGCTATCTGGTTAGGCTGTTTGATTGCAGACCTTGGTATGACAGATGATATGCCTACACTGCATTTGGATTCTATGAGTGCCATTTAGTTGGCCAAGAATCCGGGTCAAGAATTCGGTCTTCCATGCGAAGACAAAACATATTGAGGTGAGGTATCACTTCATTCACAAGGTTATTGAGGACAAGTCTGTTGACCTTGTCAAGATTCCAACTGAGCAAAATCCTGCAGACTTGCTCACGAAGAGCCTCACTACAGAGCGCTTTGTCTTCCTCAGGAGATTGATGGGTGTTGGATGAGATGACATCTTTTTCCTCATCCTATTGTACATGTGTATATGTTGTATTGTCTTTTCTTTTTTTCTCTCTCACTGGGGCATATTCGCCTTTAAGTGGGAGGTTGTTGGGGGTAAAGGTGCCTCCGCCTAGTTTCTCGTGTATTACTACACTGACATTACCCACCACTACACACTGCAGGTGGCGGGCGCCCGTCACAATCACTTATTCTTTATTCTTTTAGTGACAGTTTGAATAAAAGGAGGCCCGGCCACACATTGTGGTTGTTGGAGTTCCCACTTTGAGTTTCACACTCTCTCTTGCTCTTGCTCTCCATCTGCCATAGCTCTCACCGCCAAAGCTTCTTCTTCCTGGGTTCCACTTCCCCTTTAGTGACCATGCTAATTGTCCAAACAAAAATCCATACCAAGGTGATATGTAACAAGATTTATTAAGATAAATTGGACTAGATACATGCCATTAATACAAGTACAAAGAAAAAGAAGCTATGATAAACATTACAAGTATTATCCTTGTTTATAAGGAGGATACTTGCCAGGGAGGCCAATCCAGGTAGTACACACACCTAGGAATAATCTATATGGAAATCTTGTCTATTATATACACCTTCCATACCAAGGCTAACCCTCTTTCCATAGTTTATAGGAGAGTAATATCTCAATGCTCATTGATACTAATTTGTACATACTACTTATAGTAATACAATCCAAATTGAAAGTGAAACCAACTATCACCAAAAGAACATGCCCATGTGCAAACAACCAATGTTTTAGGCATGCAAAGAACTAATGAAATAGCTAGTATGCAACAATATGATGCATATAAAACACACTACAAGAGCTAGAACAAGCATGATTAGACAAAGGCCCATCTAATTCACTAGCATATAATTTTTATTCCAACCATGTTAGCATATTCCTAAGCTTCTCAATCTTTTCTCTCTCATAAAAAAAGCACATTAGAAACCTACATAGGTTGGAAACTACCTTATTTGGTGCCACATTAACTACCAATTCTCAAAAGAGGAAACAAATTCTTATGAGAATGCATATGTCTCCTTGTTACATAAAAGTATAGGATGGACAATTACTAAAACCTTTGCTATTAAACTATAAGCAACAAAAATACATTTCACAACCTTATCATGTAATGTTTTACAACATTACACAAGTGCCAATACCTAAGTTAAGAATCCCACAACAGATAAATGAGAAACAAATGGATTTTTGCCATAAAGCATCATATGGAGTGATATATTGCAATGCTTTGGTGGGACACCTATTTAATACATAAGTTGTGCACATAACAACCTCAAGCTAGAAACCATATGGCAAAGCTTGAGCTCTGATCATACATTAGTACCATCTTTATGATATATCTATCATTTTTCTCAACTAAGACATTGTATTGAGGTACTATGTTTTGTCACATATTCAACTAGAAATGCATTAAACTCTTTAGACATACACTATATTCCCTCCCCTCTCAATGCCAATAAAATTGGAGTGCCCACTTTAGATATTGACAATTTTTTACCTTACATACAAATTTTTTGAAGTACAGGAAAACTTTAGGCTTAACTTTCAAAGGATTCATCCATGCATACTTGGAGTAATCACTAATGAAAGTCATGAAATTTTGGTAATCTCCAAAAGACAATGTTTGAATCACACCATAAACATCACTTATACAAGATATAGTTTGTAGACAACTCTCATTGAACCATCTTTTGAAAAGGAAGTGTGTGTATTTTGCCTAATATGTAGCCCTCACAAATATTTTTTTTAGGTACCTCCTAGTTAATGAAGACATCATGTAGATTTCTAGATGGCATTGTAAAAACTAGTAAAACTTAGATGAGCAAAATGTGCATGCCAAAGTTTTGCACAACTTATGAATTTGCCATTGCACTTGCCATATCTTCTACACATTTTCCATTATTGTTGAGTTTGTACAACCCACGATATATGTAACTAGATACAACAATTGTACCATTTAGAAGATGTCATTAATAGTACATCGATTGTCCACAAATTTCATAGTCAATTCTTTCTCAGCAAGGGGGAAATTTATACCAATTCCTCTTTTACTTTTGCACATATAAAGCATATGAAAACATGAAAAAATAGCCATTACCAAAAGTCAATTTTTTTTACCAAATCCTTTAGAGAGCTAAGAGGAGTTATTAGTGCATGAGATAGTACCTATCCTTAAGGGTAGACTCTAGGGATGAGAACAAATTGAGGTGCGACAAAATGTGCTAAGTGGTATCTCTATCAAAGTACCATAGATCTGAATCCAAAATAGACATGTAAGAACCATATGGCAAAGGGCCATGATTGCATTGTATACTAAAGGCCCATTTGACATAATGTAAACAATTTGCAAACTTTGAATTAGAAGGAGAGATATCTCCAATCACCATAGTAGCCTCTTTCATAGCCTATTTAGGACGAACTTTAATGACATAATCTCTTGCCTTGCAATACCTACAGAAGCTTTTACCCTCATTTTTCTTTCTATCCTTATCATCATTTTGTGTCTAAATAAATTTTGCAAAATTTTGCTTACTAATAGAGAAGCTAGCTTTACCTATATTTTTGTAACTAGACCTAGAAGCTTATTATGTATTTCCCATAATGGAACTATTTTTCTAAGATTAGTCTTCTTGTAGGAAACTAGAAACCAAGTCCTCAAATGAAAAAGCACTAGGATGTCTTTTATTATCAAACTAAGAGTAGATATAAAACTCTGATAAGTATCAAGAAGGCCCTTATGATGATCTACCCAAGTAAACTATCAAGAAAAACATCATTGAAGTAATTGATTGCTCTTAAAATCTTTTGACTTTGTAAAAAAAAAAACTATCCATTGAGTCACCTTCATCCATATGCTCACTCTCTCTGACATTGCTTACAAAGGTAAGCAACATTGACCCCAGTTCTTCCTTGATATAATCATGCAAGTGTATACCAAGCTCTTTAGCTATCTTATGCCACAAATGCCACAAAGAAAGCATTGATTTGAAAAAATAAAACAGAGAGAGAGAGAGAAGAGAGAGAGTGTGTGTAATATTTCCACACGAAATATTAAAGAACTTTGATCACTACACGCCCTGCGCAAAAGCTGTGCTAAGTCATCTCCCACAATGGAATAATGTTAGTGGAAAAGTCCTTACCCCGCACGCGCGATAATAATCCCCAACCGCGTTGTGCAAATAAGGACGAGGCTAAAACCCGCAAGCCGCACGAGAACATCCTTCTTAGAAAAAGGGAAAAATGGATAAATGATTAAAGTTATGGCAAATTTTTTTAATAACCCCTCCCCCTCAGCCGACGCATGGCAAGGGAGAGGAGTGTGAGAGGGAGTGAGTTAAGTGGAGAAGCATGTGGAGGAGAAGGCATGCAATCATGCCACGGGGGTGGCTATTCCCCCCCCTTAGCCTATATAACCAACCCTTCCCCAGGCTTGAGAGAGGAGGGAGAAGAGAGAAAGGAGGTAGATGTGCTGCCCACCAACGCCGTCGTCATACCAGGGAGCTGCCGCCATTCGACGCCTACTGATGCCACGCCGATTCACTGCCACCTCATCATCATCACCATCATCCTAATCGTCATCTTCATCACCTCCCTCTTCAATATGCTCTCTCCACGTAAGCTCTACAAGAAGCTTAGAAGCTTCTTTGGAAGCTTCCAAATTGGGGCTCCCATAAAGCCTGTTCTCCAGTACATTGCAGGTTTGTCTTAAAACTTCATTCCATAAAGGCCATGTCCTGTGCGAGGGAGAAGTCATCGGGCAGAAAGGGATTCATAATGCATAAAGAGCCAAAGAGGAGTTGTTGAACCAGAATTTGATTCGTCAATGGCTCCCAAGAAAATAGTGAAAGGCACTCACGCGAGAGTTTCTACCCCAAGCACATGTGTGGAAATCCCTATGAGTCCTCATGCCCAGGTTCTTAAAAGAATAATTCCGCATTAAAGCAATGCATTAGGCGCATTAAATTTTCATGGGAAGAATGCATTTACGCATGTCTCTAATTCACGTAGTCAAGTTAGAATACATCTGGGAATTTATCTCATTGGATGATTTACAAGAGTTAGTGCATGGCATGCATTTGGGTTTGCTTGCATTTCCAAGTTGCAAATCCTAAGCGCATATTGCGTAGGTTTAAAAAGATGGAATTGTTTAAATGCATCCTTGATTGGCCGTGGAAAAGAAAAGCGCATAAGGCATTTAGGTAGTAATTTTCCACTTGTGGATTCGTATGAGATAATCATTGTCGTCTAGTGGATGTTGTCCAAGTAGTTGCATTGCATGGAAATGAAACCATGAACTTGCCTGTTGCATGCGAAGATGCTTGCATTTTGAAGTCGAGCTAAGTGCCGCTGTGAATGGATTAAGTCAACAATAGTCTTATGGCATTCGTCATGCATGAACTTCATTTATAGAAGTTGTATCTAGAAAAGGTTGCATGTCATATATTCGTTATGCATGAACTTCATTTATCGAAGTTGTATCTAGAAAAGTTTGCATGTCATATTAAAGCCTGAAATTCAATTGCGTTAAATGAAAGGTTATAGGCATAGCTCTTGATGTAAATCCATGTAGGTTTTATGCAAGTTATTCCCCAGATTGTCAATCATCATGATTTTAGCAAGGAAAAGAAATGGTCATTGCAAACCTTATAGTTGCATAGAAGTAATGAATCACATATTTACACGTAATGTGATGGCTCGTGACTATTTACACATTTTAGGACAAATATAAGCGTCTCTAAGAAAAGATCGTTTCTTGTCGCAAGACAAGTAGACCGATTTAGCTAAATCACTTGTAAGTTAACCCACATGGGATTCTTAAAAGCATAAGTAGTTAGTACAACGAACATCTCAAAGTGCTAGCTAGGGTTTAGTCACATTAAAAATTCTGCCTAGTATCGTACTTGGGATGCCAAGACAAGACTTTCGATCCCAAGTTCTTACCCACATTCATGGAATGTTAGGGTTAATTGGACACCCATACAATAACGATCTAGGGTTTTACCCTAAGTATCGAATGATCTAATACTAGACTTTCGATTGAGTTTAGAATTCCTAGGGCCAAGCATTGTGACCTAGTAAGGTTAGGGTTGGGTTGGGTCAAGAGGACTCCCAAACCCTACATCTTGATCAAGCGTATTTCTTGACCAAAAAACGCCATTTGATGGGAGAAATGATCCCACAAGTTAGGTGCCACACTTGTCTCGTACAAAAAGTTGCATCGTTACATGGCTCTGTGTTGAATCGCAAGATAGATTTGTTAGTCCTTAGGACAAGGTTGGTAGGATCTAGTGCAAATCTAATTTGTAAGAGGATGAGTAGACATCCTGCTATATCACCTTTCCTTGGGCCGATTTGCCAAGTTAAGGGAAGTTTTGTATTGCCTAGAAAGAAATTGACCAACCAAGTTAGGGCGACGAGGTTGTTAGGATTTACTGACTTAACTTAAGGAACCTAAGGTGTTTGCTAATTTGGGTTGACATGGTATAAACCCTAACCCAAGGATAAAAGGGTAAACAAACAACAAACCTTTGGGGATCTTGCCAAGTGGCAACAATCGATTTCGGATCGAATGCTGGATGCATTCGGAGAGATGGATTCACACCTTAGCAGTTGGCTAAACAAACGACCACTGGATTGATTGTGTTTGTACAATTTAGGAGCACTATTTGTATTGCTTTGCTCAAAGACTTAAAGATGGAAAAATAATTAATGCTTCAGGTTGAAGGCCTGGAGGGAGAGGCAGCATCAATTACCCCCGATTGTGTGCTTGACCCTATCCAAGGGGGTTGTTAGCCGCGCCGGGTACGTGGACTAAACCTACCGTGAGAGGCTCTCCGTGGGTGCTACTTGGAGTAGGAGGACGCTTGGGTACTAGGGGGGGCCCTGGCCATAAATCCCTTGCCTTCGGGTCCTGCACAAGAGGCCGACGTGACTCGGGATTGGATCTTGAGGCCCACATACTAGTCTACGTGTGGAAACTTAGATTAGTAATCCCTAAGGGTTGCTGGATTGCCTTCGGGCAGATTATGGAATTGCCTTTGGGCGGATTATGGATTAGTCTTTGGGCTGGATTATATGCTGTATTCCAAAGATAAATAAGATCAATTGTTGAAAAGGAGCTTGCTTGACATTGTTTTTCTATGTCAGTGCTAAGATTACGTGAAGGAACCAGTGACTAAAAGGCTAATTAAGGAAATTGTTTTTGCGTGTTAAATTAAATGTGATAGGTAATCAGATAACTAAAGCAACCCTGAGGAAAGTGCGATGGATGTGGCCGTGGGTCCTATGGATGTGTGGTCCCGGTTGATCGGGAACTTTTCTCAAAGAAATTGACAACAAGGAACGATGACCTAGAATTCTAGGATACTAGAGTCCCGATTTATGCTGTTTTAGGGGAATGGAATGGGACTTTGCCTTATGGGTAGAGAGGTCGAGCTTTGCATCTCTCTCGTTTCCCATTCTCCTTGAACCAAGTGCGGCATGAATTTGACCACTAGGAAAACCCCGGTCCTAACGGTCGGAATGCTTCCGCTACGTGGCAGACTTGGGAAGACTTAAATCGCAAAACCCGTGACATTCCATGGGAGTGCCCGGCGGCGCCTTCTGGATTCTCTTCCCGATGGGCTGCTAAGACGTGTCCTACGAGTGAACAGGTGGAGACGTTACCATTGGTATCATAGCGAACCAACGAGGAACTAATGTTTTCAAGAAAACTTAAAGAGGAGAAGTAGAGCAAATATTGTTGTTAAGAACATTTCCTTACTTACTTATCGATGCTGACTTGCAGAGTCGTGAAGCATGGAACAGATTCTTGGTGTTCGAGATTATGTTTATGACGGCGATGCGTGCTTCGAATTATCGACGGAGGATCGATATGATGAATATCCTAGACCGCATCTACAATCCTTCACTCCTGTACGTGGAATGAAGATGGACGGGTGATTCAGGAATCTATTACATAGCTGCCCACCGATTTGCGTACCTTCGAACCAACTTAAAGAGAATCAAGTGGTTGGAAGACTTAAAGATCGTGAAGTTGTTCATCTTTGTTGAGGCTCACGCAAACGAAACCCTACATGTCGGCAGTCGAAAGGTCAAGCAGAACACGTATGTGTACCAGGAAGTAACTCGAGTAATTCCTGCCGATAGAATCAAGGTGTTGGGACGTTATGAGAAGAACGGTATCAAAGGAAAGGATACCCTAATCTTCCAATGACCTATCGATTCGTGAAAATCCATGACCCCAATCCATACTATTACTCAGTTCCCGTATAGCTGAATGTAACACAATCTTATTTTCCCCGAATTAATGTATCAGCTTGTTCCATCTTCCCAAGAATAATTGTACTCGAAAGGGCTATACCCATATGAATGAAATAGACTTTTTTTATCAATGATTGTCTTGACTGTGAGTATTGATAAAGAAGTTAAGTGATTAGGTCACTTGGCTGAAAGCTAAACTGGGCATGTAATGAAATGTGAGAAATGTAGCAAGTTTTTAACGTAAAGAATTTCAATGCCCAGGCACAACCTCAAGTGCAGATACCTACTCCGACCCCTACACCAAGTACGGCCGTGATTTAGGAGAAGAAGTTTCTTCTCAAGCAAATCAAGCCACCAGAATTTGATGGCAAGGGAAGGACCGTCCAAACTGATGCCGAGATCTGGATTGAATCCATGGAGGATTACTTCGAAGCATCAGGTACTGCACCCACTAACCAAGCGATGCTCACCAAATTGAAGCTTACCAGCGACGAAGCAAGACTTTGGTGGAAGTAGTGGTGCAGAGACCAATGGATCTCAGAAGGGTTAGTTACTTGGGAGAAGCTAAAAAGAGCCATGCGAGGAAGATATCTACCACCTGCCTACCGCACACAGCGAGTTCTATGAGCTGAAACAGCTTGGTTTATCTCTTGATGCATACTATTCAAAATTCATATTTGTTTTGAAGTATGTTTCAGAAATGGATACGACACAACAATTGTCGAAGTTTTGTGCCGGATTAAACCCACATATAAACACCCGCCTCGAATCAATGCGCCCAACAGACCTTCAGGATACGCTCATTTGAGCTATGCCCATAATATAGGAGATGTAGACCAGGCCAAGAAGTAACAAGACTTGGTCTTATAAGAATCAGAACAAAGGAGTGTATAAGTCTTAGGTGAAGAGAGCGCAAGGCCAAAATCCGGGACAAAGGAAGAAAGCTAGGACCAACAATGTCAATAATTTTGTTTCTATCCAAGGTAATGGCCGCAATCTCTATTGCTTCCATTGCAACGAGCCTGTTCATTTCAAAAGGCAATGTCCCAAGCTTAAGGAAGGACTACGACAAGAACCATCTCAAGGAACCATCTGTGGCCAAGGAGCCGCTGCTAGGGCTAGAGGAAGAACCGCCAGTGTTGCTGACAAAGAGTTCGGTGATGAAGAAGACCCAACCATGGAAGCAGACTTTGAGAGGGCAACAGTCCATGCCGCTCTTCACAAAAAAGGCCCGAATCGCCAATTCTCGGTGATTCAGACTCCATCGGATTATCAAGGTGAAAGCTTTAGAACCTTGATTGATTTTGGCAGCACACATTCCTTTATTTCACCAGTTTGTGCAAAAAGATTAGGAATAGCCACAAAAGATGCACCCACCTTGCTTGTGGAATTAGCAAATGGTCGTGAGGTCACTTGTACCAGGCAAACTGCTAAGGTAGAATTTCTTCTAGGAGGAAAGTCGACTTCGGTGAGATTCAGGGTTATGAACCTAGGTATCCATGAGTGTTTGCTCGGAATGGATTGGCTTAAACCTAATGATGCCCACATTCACTGTGTAAAAGGCCAAGTTTCCTTTCGAAATTTTGAAGGGGAATTGGTCACAACTCAAGGAGAGATTGGGAAGCCAAAAATCCAACTGGCCAAAGCATCTCAGATAATGAAAGGAGTTAGAAAGGGACTGCCTATCTATTTGATTAAGCTAAATAAGCTAGATCAGAATCAGGAGTCTAGTGAAGAACCTTCATGGGGGAGCATGCAGACATATTTCTTGAAGAGCTGACATAACTTCCACCTCAAAGGGAAGTTGATCATGCAATCAAGCTAGTGCCAGGAGCTGCACCAATTGCAAAGAGACCATATAGAATGTCCATCCCCGAAGCGATTGCACTGAAGGAGCAACTCAAGCAACTGTTAGACCAAGGCTACATCCATCCTAGTAGTTCACCATGGGGAGCTCCAGTGCTATTCCAGAAGAAGAAGGATGGAATGCTTCGGCTATGTATTGACTACAAAGGGTTGAATCAATCAACCATTAAGAACAAATATCCCATTCCAAGGATAGATGAACTTCTTGACCGTCTTCAAGGTGCGAAGATATTCTCCAAGATTGATCTCAGATCTGGATATTATCAGATAAGGATCAAGGAAGAGGATATCCCAAAGATGGCATTCAACACAAGATATGGACACTTTGAGTCCCTAGTCATGTCATTCGGGTTGACAAATGCACCTACTACCTTCAACAGGCTAATGCAGGATAACTTTAGGCCATATCTTGATGACTTTGTACTCGTCTTCTTCAACGATATCTTAGTCTACTCCAAACAGGAAGAAGATCATGAACCCCAGCTTTGCATCGTCCTTGAAACAATGAGGACACACAAGCTTTATGCCAAAAAGAAGAAGTGTGCATTTTTCAAACGACAGATTGAATATATGGGATTCATTGTATCAGTGGAAGGAATTTCAGTAGACCCGACCAAGGTCAGAGACATTCTAGAGTGGCCAATGCCAACAACTGTTAAAGAAATACGTAGTTTTCTTGGATTGACAAGATGATACAGGGTCTTTATCAAAAACTATGCTTTGATTGCAACACCGCTGATGGATCTACTGAAGAAGCAAACATCGATTGTATGGCCACTGCTGAATAATCTAGCTTTGATAATCTAAAGCAAAGTTTGGTATCAGCACCCATCCTGAAACTTTCAGACCTTGGTAAGGAATTTGAAGTGATAACTAATCCTAGCACACTTGCTTTAGGATGTGTGCTTATGCAAGAAGGTCATCCTGTAGCATACTCTTCAAGGAAATTGAAGAACCATGAGAGGAATTATGCTACCCACGATTTGGAGCTGTTAGCTGTCATCCATGCTCTCAAGCTTTGGAGACACTACTTGCTGGGTAACAAGTTTACCCTAGTGACAGATCATAAAAGTCTCAAATGGATCTTTACCCAAAATGAGCTCAACATAAGGCAACGTCGATGGATTGAAGTGCTGGAGGAATATGATTTTGAGATCAAATACCGGCCTGGAAAGAAGAATGTATTTTCCGACGCACTCAGTTGCAAGGCATTTCTAAATTCTCTAATCTTACAAGATCCATCAACATCTAGGTCTCTAGCCACAAAGGTATCCATGCCAAACAACCCAATACTTGAGCTAGGTAAAGAAGAGGCATGCCATGATCCAACCTATCAGAAGATGTTAAGTGAGATTTCCATCAAGGATCAAGACCCGATGCTACATGCAAAGTATCTAGAATTCTCTATCAATAGTGGACTTGTCTACTATAGAACAAGATTATGTATACCGGCAAGCTAGTCACTCAAGCAGAAAATACTTTGGGAAGCTCATGACTCCCCTTTTTCAGGACATCCTGGCTATGCCAAGACCCTCAATGCAGTCAGGAAGAGTTATTATTGGGAGAGGCTTAAAGGTGACGTTCTCAAGTATGTCATTGACTATTTATCTTGTCAACACATTAAGGCCGAACATATCAAAATGCCATGGAAATTGCAACCACTCGACATTCCCCAAATGAAATGGGAATTCATCAGTATGGATTTTGTTGTTGGCCTCCCCAAGTCAGGGAGGATACAACTCCATTATGGTTGTGGTGGATATGCTCACCAAGGTTGCACATCTTATTCCCGTTAAGACAAACTATAAAGCCTCAGATATTGCAAGGTTGTTCATCAAGGAGATATTCGAATTTCATGGGTTGCCCAGAAGAATCATCAGTGATCATGACTCTCTCTTCACATCACACTTCTGGAGGGCTATCTTCGAAGCCATTCGGACTCAACTCTATTTCAGTACAGCCTACCATCCTCAAACCGATGGTGAAATGGAGCAAGTCAACCAAGTCATTGAGGATATGCTAAGGGCACACTGCTGTCGTGAACCCAAAAAGTGGATTCAATATTTGCCACGTTGAGTTTGCCTACAATGCTTCTTACCAACAAAGCATTCAGATAACCCCTTTTCAAGCATTCTATTGGCACGGCTGTCAAAGTCCTTTGAGTTTTTTGGATCCAACCTTAAGGGTTGAAGCCTCAAAATAGATGCTGAAAGATATGGATGACCAAATCAAGTCAATAAGATAGGACATCCAAGCTACCAAGGATAGACAGAAGGCTTACGCGACTTGAAGCGTCAAGATAGATCCTTCGTTGAAGGCGACATGGTCTTCATTTGCGTACGTCCAAAGAAGAGTTCCCTATCCTTGGGAAAATGTAAAAAGCTAAGTCCAAGGTATTGTGGGCCCTACAAGACTCTCAAGTGCCTAGGGCCTAATGCTTACAAACTTCAACTCCCTGAGAACCTAAAGGTTCATAATGTACTCCATACCAGTCTATTGAAGAAGTATGTACCCAACTCTAGTCACGTGCTTGATGATCAACAAGTTGTAATGCCTAGCCAAGGAGTCCTTGAGCTACGGCCTGATAGGATCTTAGATGTTAGGGAGAGGCATTTGAGATCCAGAACCTTGAGAGAATACCTCGTCCAGTGGAAAGATTATCCCAAAGAGGATGCCACTTCGATGGATAAAAGTACTCTCAACCAACAATACCCCCAGTTCTTCTCGAGATGAGGACATCTTGCTTCCTCTAAGGGGAAGAGAATGTAATATTTCCGCACGAAATATTAAAGAACTTTGATCACTACACGCCCCGTGCAAAAGCTGTGCTAAGTCATCTCCCGCAACGGAATAATGTTAGTGGCAAAGTCCTTACCGCACGCGATAATAATCCCCAACTGTGTTGTGCAAATAAGGCCGAGGCTAAAACCTGCAAGCCGTAGAGAACATCCTTCTCGAAGAAAGGGAAAAATGGATAAATGATTAAAGTTATGGAAATTTTTTAAAATAACCCCTCCCCCTCAGCCGATGCATGGCAGGGGAGAGGAGTGTGAGAGGGAGTGAGTTAAGTGGAGAAGCATGTGGAGGAGAAGGCATGCAATCATGCCACGGGGGTGGCTATTCCCCCCCCCCCCCCCCCTTAGCCTATATAACCACCCCCTCCCCAGGCTTGAGAGAGGAGGGAGAAGAGAGAAAGGAGGCAGACGTGCTGCCCGCCAATGCCATCGCCATGCCAGGGAGTTGCTGCCATTCGACACCTATTGTCGCCACACTAATTCACTGCCACCTCATCATCATCACAATCATCCTAATCGTCATCTTCATCACCTTCTTCTTCAATATTCTCTCTCCACGTAAGCTCTACAAGAAGCTTAGAAGCTTCTTTGGAAGCTTCCAAATTGGGGCTCCCATAAAGCCTGTTCTCTCGTACACTACGGGTTTGTCTTAAAACCCCATTCCGTAAAGGCCGTGTCCTGTGTGAGGGAGAAGTCATTGGGCAGAAAGGGATTCGTAATGTGTAAAGAGCTAAAGAGGAGTTGCTGAACCAAAATTCGATTCATCAATGGCTCCCAAGAAAATAGCGAGAGGCGCTCATGTGGGAGTTTCTACCTTGAGCACACGCGTGGACATCCCTACAAGTCCTCATGCCCAAGTTCTTAAAAGAATAATTTCGCATTAAAGCAATGCATTAGGCACGTTTAATTTTTATGGGAAGAATGCATTTACACATGTGTCTAATTCACGTAGTCAAGTTAAGATACATTTGGAAATTTATCTCCTTGGATGATTTACAAGAGTTAGTGCATGTCGTGCATTTGGGTTTGCTTGCATTTCCAAGTTGCAAATCCTAAGCGCATATTGTGTAGGTTTAAAAAGATGGAATTGTTTAAATGCATCCTTGATTGGCCGCGGAAAAGAAAAGTGTATAAGGCATTTGGGTAGTAATTTTCTACTTGTGGATTCGTGTGAGATAATCGTTGTCGTCTAGTGGATATTGTCCAAGTAGTTGCATTGCATGGAAATGAAACCATGAACTTGCCTGTTGCATGCAAAGATGCTTGCATTTTTAAGTCAGGTTAAGTGCAGCTGAATGGATTAAGTCAACAATAGTCTTATGGCATTCGTCATGCATGAACTTCATTTATCGAAGTTGTATCTAGAAAAGGTTGCATGTCATATATTCGTCATGCATGAACTTCATTTATCGAAGTTGTATTTAGAAAAGGTTGCATGTCATATTAAAGCCTGAAATTAAATTGCATTAAATGAAAGGTTGTAGGCATAGCTCTTGATGTAAATCCATGTAGATTTTATGCAAGTTATTCCCCAAATTGTCAATCATCATGATTTTAGCAAGGAAAAGAAATGGTCATTGCAAACCTTATAGTTGCATAGAAGTAATGAATTGCATATTTGCACGTAATGTGATGTCTCGTGACTATTTACACCTTTTAGGACAAATATTAACGTCTCTAAGAAAATATCATTTCTTGTCGCAAGATAAGTAGACCGATTTAGCTAAATCACTTGTAATGAGATAACCCACATGGGATTCTTAAAAGCATAAGTAGGTAGTACAACGAACACGTCAAAGTGCTAGCTAGGGTTTAGTCACGTTAAAAATTCTGCCTAGTACCGCACTTGGGATGCCAAGCCAAGACTTTCGATCCCAAGATCCTACCCACATTCACGAAATGTTAGGGTTAATTGGACACCCATACAATAACGATCTAGGGTTTTACCCTAAGGATCGAATGACCTAATACTAGACTTCCGATTGAGTTTAGAATCCCTAGGGCCAAGCATTGTGACCTAGTAAGGTTAGGGTTGGGTTGGGTCAAGAGGACTCCCAAACCCTACATCTTGATCAAGCGCATTTCTTGACCAAGAAACGCCATTGATGGGAGAAATGATCCCACAAGTTAGGTGCGACACTTGTCTCGTACAACAAGTTGCATCGTCGCATGGCTTTGTGTTGAATCCCAAGATAGATTTGCTAGTCCTTGGGACAAGGTTGGTAGGATCTAGTGCAAATCTAATTTGCAAGAGGATGAGTAGACATCCTGCTACATCACCTTTCCTTGGGCCGATTTTCCAAGTTAAGGGAAGTTGTGTATTGCCTAGAAAGAAATTGACCAACCAAGTTAAGGTGACGAGGTTGCCAGGATTTACTGACTTAACTTAAGGAACCTAAGGTGTTTGCTAATTTGGGTTGACAAAGTATAAACCCTAACCCAAGGATAAAAGGGTAAACAAACAACAAACCCTTGGGGATCTTGCCAAGTCGCAATCGATTCGGGATCGAATGCTGGATGCATTCAAAGAGATGGATTCACACCTTAGCAGTTGGCCAAATAAATGACCACTAGATTGATTGTGTTTGTACAATTTAGGAGCACTGTTTGTATTGCTTTGCTGAAAGAACTAAAGATGGAAAAATAATTAATTCTTCAAGTTGAAGGCGTGGAGGGAGAGGCATCATCAGTTACCCCCGATTGTTTGCCTAACCCTATCCAAGGGGGTTGTTAGCCGCGCCTGGTACGTGGACTGAACCCGCCGCGAGAGGTCTCTCCGTGGGTGCTACTTGGAGCAGGAGGACGCTTGGGTGCCAAGGGGGGCTCTGGCCGAAAATCCCTTGCCTCCGGGTTCTGCACAAGAGGCTGACGTGACTCGGGATTGGATCTCGAGGCCCGCATACTAGTCTATGGATGGAAACTTGGATTAGTAATCCCTGAGGATTACTGGATTGTCTTCGGGCGGATTATGGAATTGCCTTCGGGCGTATTATGGATTAGCCTTCGGGCTGGATTATATGATGTATTCCAAAGATAAATAAGATCAATTGTTGAAAAGGAACTTGCTTGACATTGTTTTCTATGTCAGTGCTAAGATTACGTGAAGGAACTAGTGACTAAAAGGCTAATTAAGGAAGCTATTTTTGCGTGTTAAATTAAATGTGATAGGTAATTAGATAACTAAAGCAACCCTGAGGAAAGTGCGGTGGATGTGGCCATGGGTCCATCCTACGGATGGGTGGTCCCGGTTGGTCGGGAACTTTTCTCAAAGAAATTGACAACAAGGACTTTCATGCTCACTTGAGTAAAATAGTGGGCTCTTGTCATGAAGTTGTAATTTATTATGATTAGAATTTATATGCCTTTTTTGAAAGTTTTGGAATAGGTTGAGTTCTTAAAGGCTTAGATCAATTGTCCAAGTCTACCTCGTAAGATGAAGTGGAGATGACAATCAAGATAATGAAAGATGATCATTATCATGCTTGCCATGTTTGCCACCTCTAACGGTCAATGCATGTGAAGAGCGGGAAGCATCATTGTTTCTCCTATTGATTTCCTCAGTCAATAAAGCACTCTTAACATCTTTGATTTTTAGCCCATCAAGCTTGTTCGTGCATATGGCAGTACGAAAAACATCCCATGATTCAGGCAAGGTGCCAAGTAGAAACAAATGATGCAAGTTGTCTTTGAACTCAATACCTTGTGACAATAGACTCTTCATGATAGCATGAAACTGAATGAAATGAGATGATAGGGAGGTCCCTCCTTTATGAGAAGGTCCATTAACTACTTCAACCAATACATCTGTGACACAGGACTCTGCTGCGCAAAAAGCTCATGAATCTTCTCCCATAAATCCCATGCACTCTGATTTTCATATTTAAGAACATTATGATGGATCTCTTCTGAGAGTGACAAGATAATGGTAGACTTGCATAGCTCATCAACTTCCGTCCAAACATCATCATCCATATCCTCTGGTTTAACACCCTTGAAATGCAAGGGTTTAATCTACAACTTCTGCACCAAAACCTGCCATATTTGGAACTTCCAATACCCATAGTTGGTACCATCCAACTTGGCATTGTTAAAGAGAGATGTGTCTTTCATATGACTAGCCATACTGTCCCAAATCAAAGCAAAAAAGAAAAATTGCAGGTTGCTGTAATTAGCAAAAAATACACTAAAACCATTGCTAAGACTAGCTGAAAGAGTGGATATCACCAAAAGAACCACCTGTCCACCAAATATGACCAAGATAACATCAAATAGTTAGCATTACCTTCATAGAAGTGCTCAAAATCTACAGATGTCAACTTGCTGTAATAAATGACATCAGTATGTAAAACTGTCCCAAAGTGAAGCAATCACTATACATATGTCACTGTAACTTCCAGGTAGCAAGATAAATCCAATAGGGAGTGCCAAGGGGTAAGAAGGTACCACAAACTGTCAAACTAATAACCTATCAAGCAAGAGACATCTCATAGGTCTAGAAGTCATGCATGTAATTGGTCTCGGGGTAAAAGAAGAGACCAAGCACAAGCACAACTAATAGAGTAAGAAGCTCAATGCATAACCATCCAAGATGCATACAAAACTGACAAACCTGTGACAAAGATAGGTGCTTGCCCCAATAGGCGTATCAAATCAGCCCACTACAGACTAACTATAGACAAAAAAGCTCTTAAGAGAGCAAATGCGTGTAACTGTCCCACAAGCTCAAGCTCAAGTGTAAGTAAGACTCTGTGTGTACATCAAAATATAGCAAGAGGCTTCCATTGGAAGTAAAGTCAGATGCAAATAGAGCAAGCAACTCTCTAATACATGGAGTAAGCATCAGACATGCCAAATCCCAATAGGGTACATCCGGAGCATAAATCCCAAGCTATCTTAGACCTGTAAAGCATAAGCCTAAAAAAGGAGCATGTAACTGACAACCAAATGTAATGCCTAGTAGGTCCAAAATGCTCAAATACATCTGAAGACAAAGCTCCAAGTGACTATCAAGCATGGGCAAACCAAGTGGCATCCATCTCTGACTAAAGCAAAAATGCAAGAAGCCTAAATGTCAAGTGTTGACAATAGGCATAAACTAGTCCAAAGCATGCCAATTGAAGCCAAATGCTAGTGAAGGATGACCAAGTTGGAGCTTCCGGAACCAAAAAGAAGCATTTGACAATCTCCAAACACATCGGTATGATCATTCAAACCTCCAGTAAGTACCCTGTATCCAAAAACCAATGCACACACCAAATAGATGAGCTTCAGCCACTATATTACAGCAACATATTTAATATTTAACGAAGCTCAATGGGTGCCCAAATCTACTCTAAATTAGTCCTAAAGCATAGACATAGCATCCCATAATATTCGGGCATCACCGAGCATCAATAGGCATTAAACGGGCAATGCCAAGAAGCATCAAATAGTAAATGTCAAGTGTTGCCCTATTTTGATAGTCATGGGACTATGTATATAGTAATGGATGAAGGGGGGAAGCACTCGAATCGATCACCGGAGAGCTAAGAACTAATGCCGGGGAGTCCAACAATGATCGGAAAGGTTGCCAAGAGTGTCGGGAAGTCGGGGAAGAAGTGGGAAATGCTAGGAGCAGGTTAGCCCAGCCCCCTAAAAATGCGCCACATTTTGCACTGGCTATTCCTGGGGGCTACGGGGTTTTCAACAGTGCTCGTGAGCACTTGGCAACTCAAGGGGGCTCCGATGCAGTCCTGGAAGGTGCCAACAAAAGTCCGGAAGCTCAGGGAGGAGACGGGAGATCAAAACATACCTGCAAATGAAGGTGCCATGGCTGCCATTGAAGCTTGGGTTGAAGCTCTTCAAATTTGGGTTGAAGAGAATGCTGGGCAAGCTCCAATGCCTTTGCTCTGATACTAGTTGAAAGGGAAGTGGAACCTAGGAGGAAGAAGCTTGGCAGTGAGAGCTATGGCGGATGGAGAGAAAGAGTGAGAGTGAGAGTGAAACTCAAAGTGGAAACTCCAACAACCACAACCCTCTTCTTGCAAATTAGTAGGTATGTTTTTGCTACATTGAAGGGATATGTTGTAGCTTGCACACCTTATGGATTGCATGATAAGATTTATTTTAGAAACTCTAGATCTTTGCCCAAGCTCTTGATAATATCATGAATTGATAGCTCATGTTTGATAGATTGGGATATTGATGATGTGCGTAGTTAGTACAACCAATGATCATAGGATAACTCTAGGCCTCAAAGACAAGTGGAGAGCTCAAGGATTAGGAAACCCTAAGTCAAAGTAAAGGCCAATACTTTTATACTTGTTGGGAAGAAGGTTGGGTTGCCGATCAATGTAATTGATCATTAGAACTTACATCTTGTATAGTTGTATGAGATCTTAACATATGCCTTAGCCGAAGGAAGGGAGTGTTAAGTAAAATTTTGCATCGTATCACTCTTAGATCCCAAGGGGCAGAGAAAATATGCAGATGAAAATTTTATCGTGTCTATTATTGCATTGTTTGGAAAAATACCATTGGTTTTTTTGGTTAATCAAACAACGGCCTAAATGCTTTTACGTTCAATTGATTTTTGGATTGTCATTTGGATGATTATTCCAAGTATTTGTGATTGATGGGAAATTAATGGTAGGGGTCTGTGATGACAAATTTCCATGGGGATAAATGAATGTTTTCTTGGAAGACAACATTAGGGCTGACTGCCTTAATTATGCTTGATTCTTAACTGGATTAATTAAGGAAGGATATTTTGCACGGGTGGATCACCTCCATGGTCATACCACAAATCAACCCGAAAAGGGCATTGCTTGATTCATGGGCCGAAGTTCAAGTGGTGAAAAGGCCAACCATGGGAATAATGTTTCACTCCTAGGCAGCTTGCAGGTCAGATGGAGCTATGGACATCCCTTGTCAAGTCCGGAATGAAGTTGAAGACCTCTATGGCCCCAACATCTGTGGTGTTGGAAGATCCTATTCTAGATAAAGAATGGAAATTATGGTGCCATGTGATTTGGACCAACTACTTCTATAGGGCAAAAGGGACATGTTATTTCTCCTGTATGGGTGGGAGACAAAGATTAACTTGAAAATAAGTTAAGGAACTTGTTTGTCAAAAGGATTGCTTGCTCTGTTTCATGTTGGTGCTATAAATTACGTGAACAGACCTTGTTCCCTAAAAGGCTTAATTAAGGAAGCTGATTTACAATGTCACACATAAATGTGGTAGGACCTAATTAAATAGCTAAACAATACCTATTGAGGGAAGCAGGTAAATGAAACCCTCGATGATTCTACGGTCGGGTGGTCCCAAAGAACTGGGAGGCTTCTTACAAGGTTTTACTGACGCTTGAGACCCTTAGAAATTGTTAGGTTGGAACCCCAATTCATGCTCTTGTAGGGGATCAGAATGGGACTTGTCCTACAAGTAGAGAGATCGAGCAACACATCTCTCTCGTTTCCCTATCTCTTTGAACAAAGTGCGGCATGGATCTACTTTGGCTTGGGTATCCTTGCAAAAATTAGGATGTCCAAGACTCGACACTAGAATGCTGTCGAGAGACCTTGACCACTAGGGATTCATATTTCAAGTCAATCCTATGTTGAGATGGCAAGCTCAACACGTGCAGACATTGATGATGGACTGCCTGGCTAGATGGGTTTGCACGTCTACACTAAGCATGTTGGCGGTCATTATGATACTCACATGGCCATTGACTTATTACTTATTATATTTAGTTTGTTACACCTACCTACAGCTGGCAAAGACATAGCACCAGTCGATTAGTGTAGTCGGTTATGCACTGTTTGACTTAGTAGGCCACTTTCCTTTATGTTGTATCTTATCTATACTTTGTATAAATTGTATACTGTGTGGAAGAAGAAGAAGAAACCTGCAAGAAAACGTTTTTTCCTCCATCTCTCTTATTGTGTTCTTGAGTGAGCTTCCTCTTGGGTATACAATGTGTGTTTGGCGCAGCAGCTCAAGCAAGTCACCCCATCACACAATTCTTGACATGGTATCAGAGCCATGCCACTGAGAGAGGCTGATTTCAAAGGCTGAAGTGAAGGAGAAGCATCAAGGTTTGAGCAAGCAAGCAATGGGTAAGAAGCATCAAGGTTTGAGCAAGCAAGCAATGGGTAAGAAGCAAGGTTGAGCAAAAATCTCAAATTATTGTGAGATTTGGTGTGCAAGAAGATCGTTGTAAATTCTGCAGATAAGCCCTTAAGGGCTTGCCCGCAGTTATTTTGGGCTTCTGAGGCTGTTTCAGGCCCCATTTTAGAGCCGCAAGGTTGCGGAAACAGTTTCAGGGTACACAGATTTTGGCTGTATTGACCGAAAGTGGGTGCATAGGTTACAGATTGCGAATCTATACTTTTTGAGGTGTTTACAGGAAGAAAACATAAGGTTTATCTACAAACAGGTTGCAAATTACATGTACTATTGAGCAATCAGTGAAAAAGGTTGCTTGGTATATTGCTGTGCAGGTGTTGTGAAAGATTGCAGAAGACTAGCTTGTTGTGTTGTATCCTTGTTTGTGATAATGGCAGAGAACAGTGGAAATCCGATTATTGAGAAGCTCGATAAGAACAACTACCCTTCATGGAAGTTTCGTGTGATGAACTTCCTCATTGGAAAGGGCCTTTATGAGTTTGTTTCAGGTGAAGAAAAGGAGCCAGAGCTGGGTATCCCTCCGACTGTAGATGAGTTAAAAGCATGGAAAGAGTGGAATACGAAAGACAAAAAGGTGATGTACTGGCTATCTATAGTCATTGATAATATTATGTTGGGGCATATCAGGAATGCACAAACTTCACATGTAGCTTGGACAATTTTTGAGAGTATGTTTTCAGTAAATACAAAGGCACGAAAGATTCAACTCAAGCAAGAGTTGAATGCCTTGAAGAAAGGAAAAATGTTTGTCAATGAGTACGTTTTGAAGGTGAGGAGCATTGCAAATGCTTTAGCAGCGATTGATGCAATGCTAGATGATGATGATTTGGTTTCATCCACTCTGAGTGGCCTTAACAATGAGAAGGCATGGAAATCATTTGTTACTTCAGTATATGTACGGAAGCCATTTCTAGATTTTGATGAGCTCATCTCTCTCATGATTACTGAAGAGATCAATATGCAGGGTGATTTATCTGAAAGAAATGGTAAATAGGTCCAAGCATTTTACTTGAGTTCAGGAAGGGGATGTGGTAGATCCTCTTCGAGAGGTTGTGTTATGGGACGTGCTGGTGATAACCAGCAAAACAAGTTCAATCAACAGTTTGGTGAAATGCAGGTTTCTGAAAAAGCTGAGGAAACTTTAGAGCCAAGGGGAGCTCTAGAGGAAGAGGTGGATGGCAGAACAGAGGCTCTGGAAATTTTGCTATTGTTTGTCATTATTGTGGCAAAATAGGCCATATTGCAGCCCATTGCTATGCAAAGAAGGATGATATTCGCAGTGGTAAATCGCAGCAAGGAAATTATGCATCGTCTTCACGATAGAATGAAGACAAAAATGAGTGTCTATTTGTTATGCAGCATATGATGACTGCAGTTACAGGAAAGGGGACACATGATGATGTATGCTATGTCGATTCAGGTGCATCTAATCATATGACCAGTCATGTTGAATGGTTTTGAGAGATCCAGAACTTACAAAACCCAAGTTATGTACAGATAGGTAATGATTCATGCCACCCAATTTCACACATTGGAAAGGTTCCCTTGTCCTTGTATGATGGCCAGACAAAGAGTCTAACAGATGTATTACATGTGCCATCATTTACAAAGAATCTAATGTTTGTTGGCCAAATGATAGAGCAAGGGTTGTAGGTCCGATTCAATGCAAAAGGTTATTTTGTAGAAGACTTTAATGATAAGTGCAGGTTGGTCGCAAAAGGAAGTAGAGTTGTGGCCGAATGTGTTCACTTTAGATGCTGGAATTCGTGCAATGGATGCTGCTATGTATGCTAAAGGAAAAGAAGTAGTTGCAGATATTGAAATATAGCATAAACATATTGGACATGCAAATGTGCAAAGGTTGAAATTGATGCAATCCAGAGGATTGGTTACAAGGTTGCATTCTTTTAGAGTTGCAGAATTGCATAAAGTCTATGAAGCATGCGAGTTTGTTAAGTAGGTAAGACAACCCTTCTCGCATGATAGAGAGGTGAGCATAAATATACTTGATGTAGTGCATACAGATGTTTGAGAGCCTACACAAAATTTTTCTCTTGGTGGTAGCAAATACTTTGTCACATTTATTGATGATTGTTCAAGGAAGTTATGGGTATACTTCATGAAGGAAAAAAGTGATGTATTTGAGCACTTCAAATCTTTTAAGGCAGCTGTTGAAACAGTAATAGGCTTAAAAGTAAAGTGCTTGAGATCAGATGAAGGGGAAGAATACCTCTCTAATGAGTTCAGTGGCTTCTTGAGGACTCATGGGATAAAGAGACAATTTACTTGTAGGTACCCCACAGAAAAATGGTGTTGCAGAAAGAAAAAACAGGCATATTGCAGAAGTTGCACGGGCAATAATGACTGAAAAGAATATGCCCAAATTTTTTTGGTCTGAGGTTGTTCGTACTACTATTTACATTATGAAGAGAACTCCCACAGCTGCAGTTCATGGGATGATTCCTGAAGAATGCTTTACTGGCAAGAAGCCTGATGTACTACACTTGAAGGTATTTGGCTGTGTTGCATACGTTCATGAGCCAAATGAGCTACGGAAGAAGATCGATCCAAAGGCAAAAAAATGTGTTTTTATTAGATACTCTTTAGAGCAAAAAGGTTATCATTGTTATAACCCTGTCACAGGTGAGTTCAGAGTGAGCAGGGATGTTCTCTTTGATGAGATGGAAAGTTGGTATACACCTACTGGTGATGTTTTGGATGATGATAATGATTAGGACAGCTATGTGCAGAAAGATAAACAAGAATCACGAAGCCTTAGTGGACCAGAAACATCATCTGGTACTACACCTACAGTGAGCCCTTGGTGTGGGAGACTAAGGAGTAGCTCCACATCTTCCGGTGGATCTATAAGTGTTGTAGGGAAGGACAAAGGAAAGAAGAAAGTGTTGGATGGTAATGATGCATCTACCAGTCATTTGGGATTTGATGGATATTTTAGTGGTTCGGAGAGTTTGGATGATGAGCTTGGCATTCCTTTAGTTAGGACACCAGATGTACAGAGAGCTCATAGTAATGTAAAGGCTCCATTGAGTGATCTGGTGGTACGTAGATCTAGTAGGGTCAGATGCCCTATTAAAAGATTTGGTTTTTTTGAAGGTTATGCAGCTCACCATTATGCTTATATGGTGAAACAAGTTGAGGATGTTGAGCCCACTTGTTTTGAGGATGCTATTGGTCAAGCTCATTGGGATGCAGCAATGGATGAGGAGATGGCTACATTAGAAGCCAATAAGACTTGGGATTTGGTAACCTTACCTAAGGGTAAGAAAGCTATTGGTTGTAAGTGGATTTACAAAGTCAAAAGCATAATGCAGACGGTTCAGTTAGCAGGTATAAGGCTAGGCTGGTTGCAAAAGGCTATGCTCAAACACATGGCATAGATTATGAAGAGACATTCAGTCTAGTTGCTAGGATGGCAACTGTTAGGTGTGTGATTGCCTTGATAGCAACCAAAGGTTGGAGTTTGTAGCAAATGGATGTTAAGAATGCCTTCTTACATGGTGAATTGCAAGAAGAAATGCATATGGAGCAACCAACAGGTTATGAGGATTTAGAGCATCCCACATATGTGTGCAAGTTAAAGAAGGTGCTCTATGGGCTGAAGCAAGCACCTAGAGCATGGCTTGACAAGATTGGAGAGTATCTTGTCAATATTGGATTTTGTATTTCTGATACTGATCACTCACTTTATGTGAGAAAGGGAGATGCAGGTTTGGTCATCATAGTCATCTATGTGGACGACTTGATTATTACAGGTGACAGTGACAATGGGATTGCTGAAGTTAAGGACTTCTTAAAGAAGAAGTTTGAGATGAAAGATTTGGGTGAGCTGAGATACTTTCTTGGTATTGAGGTGATCAGATGTGATGATGGTATATGGATATCCCAAAGGCAGTATGGCTTGGATATGTTATCCAAGTATGGTATGATAGCATGTAAGCCTCTTTCAGTACCATTGGAGCAAAATGTGAAGTTGAGTGTTAATGTTGGAGATGAGATAGAAGACCCTACTATGTTTAGGAGGATAGTAATGAGTTTGATTTACATGACTATCACAAGGCCAGACTTGAGCTATGCTGTTGGCCATGTCAGTCAGTTTATGGAGATGCCTAGAAAGCCTCATTTGGATGCAGTTAGACGTATATTGAGGTATGTGAAGTCCACTTTATATTATGGACTTTTTTATGAGGCAAGTAAGGATATACAGGTCTTTGGATACACAGATGCAGATTGGGCTGGTAGCATGTCAGACACAGAAGATCTACAAGTGGATTCATGTTTTCCCTTGGTAGTGCAGCAGTTACATGGAACAGCAAAAAGCAACCTACAGTTGCTTTATCAAGTATAGAGGCTAAGTATAGAAGTGCTACTATGGCAACATGTGAGGTGGTATGGCTGCAAATGTTATTAGGTGATTTGGACGTGCAGGGAGATGGTCCAGTTGTCATTCATTGTGAGAACATGAGCAGGATACAGCTAGCTAGGAATCCAGTGTTCCATGCTAGGACAAAACACATTGAGGTGCACTACCACTTTGTGAGAGAGAAGGTACTTGCTAAAGATATTGACTTAATATATGTTAGCACACAGGATCAGATAACTGACATTTTCACAAAGGCATTGGGTGCAGAGAAGCTTTGAAAGTTCCGAAGCTTACTTGGAGTTGCAGAGATAGAGTTGAGCTTGAGGGGGAGTGTTGAGATGGCAAGCTCAACATGTGAGGACATTGATGATGGACCACCTGGCTAGATGGGTCCGCACGTCTACACTTAGCATGTTGGTGGTCATTATGATACTCACATGGCCACTGACTTATCACTTATTATATTTAGTTTGTTACACCAACCTACAAATGGAAAAGACATAGTGCCAGTCGATTAGTGTAGTCAGCTATGTACTGTTTGACTTAGTAGGCAACTTTCCTTTAAGTTGTATCTTATCTATACTTTGTGTACATTGTATAGTGTGTGGAAGAAGAAGAAGAAACCAGCAAGAAAACGTTTTGGCCTCCATCTCTCTTCTTGTGTTCTTGAGTGAGCTTCCTCTTGTGTATATAGTGTGTATTTGGCGCAGTAGCTCAAGCAAGTCCCCCCACCATGCGGTTCTTGACATCCTAGTGGGTGCAGCTGCAAACATTACATTATGAGGTGGACTCAAGAAACCCTAGGTGACAAACCTAGTAACATTCCACGGGAGTGCTAGGCAGCAACGTTTGAATTCGTCTCTTGATGGATCGCTAAAAACATGCCTGGACAGTTGATAGGCATGCATGTTATAATAACACTATTTATAATAACATGTGGACTACTATGACAGTCCCAAAACAATGCTAAATCAGATCCAAATCAATACCAATGCTCAATGTTTCAATATCAGGCTCCAAGTATGCTTCTAGGCATCAAATGAGACCTATCTAAGTGCCCAATGGTTGGAGTAGCTAGAGAAGATCAATGTTAAGCTGAGGAAGATACTCCTGTAGGTCGTGTGATGGCACAAACTAATCTAGGGCATGTGGAAGGGTTGAGCAATGTCAAGGCAAGGTTGGGGGTAGTCAAGGACCCCTAGGAGCCTCTTGAAGGGCAAAGTCACCGATAGAGTGTAGGCGTCAAAAGAAGTAAGAGGACATGGCTACCCTACTTCACAAAACCTATGGAATGAAGTAAAAAACAAAATAGAGCTCCAATACCTTTGAAGGAGTGCCCTGAGGGTGCCTAAATGGACCAGATAGGTGCTTGGGAAGTCGGGGAGTGATCAGAGCTTGAAGGAGTCAGATATGGTTGCCAAGAGTGAGAACCAATGGTGTAGGGATTTGAATGAATGCTGAAGGAGTCACGACCAAGCTCAAATGCTCCCTTGGAGTATCACGCGGTTTGTCACTTAGGCCCTACTGATTCTACCTCGTAACAGAAGAGTTTTAGCCAAACCCACTAGGATCAACCTAAATTTTTGGGTTTCTAAAATTAGAAAGGTCTCCTAGCAGCCAGCTAGTGTCATCAATTTTAAGTTTCCACTTCTACAGAATTACTCGATCTGAACTGGACTTGCCATTGCACTTGGTTCAAAGTTTCCTAGCAGCTAGCTAACGTCAGTAATGATAAGTTTCTACTTCTACAGGATTACTCAATCTGAAGTGGACTTGCCATTGCACTTAGTTCAAAGAGAATGGGAGATGGAGGGGAGTGTGGTATGTCAATCCTCCTACCCATAAGGAAAGATCCCATTCCGGCTCACTAAAACAATGTAAGTCGGTTCTACCTAATGACTAGTTGGTCAATTTATCATCTTCCTATTTCTATTGTTGCATCGGGGGTTACACTCACCCGCTTTCCTTTGATGATGGAATAATCTTTAGTCTTCTAATTACCTACATCACATTTATTAGAACACATACAACTAGTTTCCTTAATTAGTCTGTTAAATCACACATTCCTTCACATAATTTATCTCACGGAATGCATACAATTCAAACAATCCTTGAATAAAATAATTTTTATTATTATATTGAAAGCTTATTACGATTTTCATCTTTCCAACCGTGTGGAAGATACACGTAATTCCATAAGGGTATTCTGCCCACCCAGATTTTAGTCTTGTAACTAGTATTTAGGGTTCTAGGATCCCATCTTGGGTCACAATAAAGGGGCTCGTTAGATTCTAGGAACAATGCAAGATTTACAGCCAAAGCCTCCCCTGGCACCCAAATTTCCTACTGCCCAAGACTATCCCTACGGATAGAGCTTTCGCCTATAGAGCCGGTCTAAGCCTCTCGTAGCGATAACCATGACCCCCTTGGAGTAGGGACTTGCAGCTAGCTTGGGGGTAGCCTAGCATGATCCTTCCTTTTATTCTATTTTTCAATATTTTAATCAAAGATCTAGATTCTAGCAAACACAAAAAGTCCTTTCAAATGTATATCAAATGATGAAATGACATGTTGGGGGTAAAGGCGCCTTCGCCATGCCGCCCCATGTATTACTACACTGACAGTACCCGCCACTGCACATTGCAGGTGGCGCGCGCCGGTCACGTCACTTTATTCTTTATTCTTTTAGTGACAGTTTGAATAAAGGAAGGCCCGGTCACACATTGTGACCGTTGGAGTTCCCATTTCTTGTCTCTCTCTTTCTTGCTCTTGCTCTCCCGCCATAGCTCGCGTGCAAGCTTCGATCCTTCTCACCTTTCAACTGGTATCAAAGCTTGGCATTCTCTTGCTCGAGCTCGACTCGGTGCTTCCCGACCTTTGCATTGACTCGCTTCACGCATTGGGTCTCCATCCCGGCAGCCATAGCCGACCTCTCGAGCTCCCGACTCTCCCCGGCTTCCCGAGCTTCATCCCGGCCTTCTTGAGCTTCATCAGGGCCTTGCCCTTGAGGTATTGCTTCAGCATTTGCAGGCATTTGAGTGTATTCTCAGTTTGAAATAGGGCAGGAACAAAGGGCAGCCACTCTTCTTGAGCTCCATAGCTCATATCTTCCCTCCCCTTTGCATTGGGCCTTCATGGCTTGGTATGTGCCTACCTTGGGCCATCATTGAGCCCCCCCCACACTCAACATTCAGCCACGTTGATCAACAGCCATTTTCCAGCAACTCACACTGATTTCAATGCACCTATTTAGCCCTCCCCTCCTCACGTGTTGAAGCTGCAGCCACTTGATCTTCATCAAGCCCTTGTGTGTGGCCTATTGGGGCTTATTTTGGAGCCCCCCAACCATCATAACTCCACGTGATTGGTAGCAGCACTCCAGGCCTCAACACGCTGAATATGGTGCCCATTTTCAGACTTTGACCTCCACGTTTTACAACTGAATGCTTTGTTGCTCATGGAGCACTCATCATTGGCCTATTTTGAGGGCATTTGAGCCATTTTTTGGATGTCATCTTGATGCTTTGGCTTGACATTGAGGTTGGGAGCTGATCATTCTTAGTTTTGAAACTGTCATTCACTGCATAACAGTGCTGGAAGTAGGGCAGCACCCCTAACACTGACATTTGTTGCTTATGCCTCATTCCATTGGAGCTATTTGATGCCCGTATGCGGTCTACTTCCTACCCGGATGTATTGGGGATGCATGCATTTGGTTTGACCATGATTTTGGCTTGAATTCGGGGCTGAAATCTACTATTTAGAACAGTAAATACATGCTGGAATAACAGTGGGCTGAAGGTACTTTACATGATTTGGTTCGTGACATATGCTATTTGGTTCGTGTATGCCATACTGACATTTGAAGCTTGGATTTGGATGTATTTGAGCATTCCCGGCTTACTTGATCAGTGATCTTGGTTGCTATTTGGATGTCATTGAGTTGACCGAGAGCTTATTTGGGCTTATGCATTGCTTCATGGTTAATACGACCGGTGCTTCATGTATGTCATGCTCTCTTGGATGCGCTTGATGCATTGACAGGGTCACTTATCATTGGTGCTTTCTCTTGGGTTGTTTGAGCTTCTGAGCTTGCTTTGTATGCCTTTTGTGCCAGTGGGAGCATTTTACATGCTTGCTTGACCTTTGACAATTGCATGCTATTGGAGCACTTACATGTATTTGGAGCAGTATATGTCTTGAGCAGCTACATACGCATTGAGACTTTGGGATCATACTCCGATATTTATGGATATGCATTGATGTACTCTTGGTTCACAGGATGCTTATGAGTTGAGTCTCATATTTGGATCTTTCTCTTTGAGTAGACACCTATTTGTGTCAGGTTTTGGCAGTTACATGAACACTTTACCTAGAGTGTCTGGGGGTGTGCCTTTCACTGGCAGATGTTATTTTGACATGCTTCGGTGTTGAGCTCATGTTCTTTTCACTGTCATTGGCCTTGCTTATGTCTGTTTCATGCCGTCTTTGGACCTAACATTGTTTAGTTGACATTAGATCCAGTTTTGGGACAGTTTGCTCTCATTATTGCAATTCTGAAATTTATTACAGCAAGCATTTATTGGTGGACTGAGCAGTATTTTTTATGCTAAAATATCCTGATTTGGTGTACCGTACCTAGTACTAAGTGGGCAGCATCTTTTGGCACACTTTTCTTGCCATTTGGAGCTCATTTCAGTGGATTTTGGGCATTTTTTGCAGTAAAACAACCAGCAGTTTTACATTGTCTGTGCATTTCCAGCCTGCACTATGGCATCCTCTTCGACTGATAATGCCATATTTAACATCACAAAGTTGGAAGGTACCAACTACTCTTATTGGAAGAGTCAAATTTGGCAGGTCTTGGTGCAGAAATCTCAGATTAAGCCACTTCGGTTGAGTGGGGAGCAGCCTGAAACTATGGACAATGACGACTGGCTTGAACTTGATGAGCTATGCAAGTCCACGATTGTATTGTCTCTCACTGAATAGGTACATTATAATGTATTTGAGGAAGCACAGAGTGCATGGGATCTATGGAATAAGATCAAGAATCTTTATGATAAGAAAAGTCCAGCGAGTCAGATGTACTGGTTGAAGCAGCTTATGGATCTGCGCATGAAGGATAATGCGACTATGTCTGCTCACTTGAGCCAGTTCCATGCTATACTGAAGAACTTGACTTTGCAGGATATCACCTTTGGAGAGGAAGTAACTCCTCTTTTCTTGCTTGGGACTCTGAATGAGTCATGGGATATATTCCGCACTGCCCTATGTGCCTCTAGTGCTACTCTGAAACTGAATGATGTTGAGAGTGCTCTTCTGCAGGAAGAGGTTAATCGCAAAAACTTGGATGCCTCTCGTGTTTCACATGCTTTGACAGTTAGAGGCAGGAATGACAGGAATGATCGTGGTAATAATCGTGGCCGTGACTCGCAGAAGGGTCGGTCTAAATCTCGTGGAAAGTCGCGTGGGCGCAACGCTAATGTCACTTGTCATCATTGTGGGAAAAAGGGCCATATCAGGCCACAGTGTCATGAGTTGCGCAATGAGAAGCGCAAGGATAAGGGCAAAGAGAAAGTGCAGGAAAAGTCCTCTGATCGCAGCATAGTACCTGCGAAGTCCAGCGTCAAGATTGAAGAAATTAATGTCATGCAGACTGAGGATTCCGATGGTAGTGATGAGTTCATACTTGCAGCTAGTTCTTTTGATGCTTCACAATTGACCGAGACACCTAGTATGTATGCACACTACTGGTTATTGGATTCAGGTGCGTCCTTCCATGTGACGCCTTACTGTGAGTGGTTTCTCTTACCGTACTGTATCTGGATTAGTCAGACTTGGAGATGACAGGTCTCTTGATATTGTGGGCTGTGGAGATATTCAGTTGCAGTTTTCCACTGGCAGTTCCTTTTTGCTCAAGGATGTACGTCATGTACCTGCGCTTACGCGCAGTCTTATGTCTGCAGGACAGTTGGATGATGTAGGGTTTCATGTCTGTTTTGGGGATTCTGCCTGGAAGATTACCAAAGGCAGACTTGTGCTTGCTAGAGGCGCCAAGGCTAGTAGCCTCTATCCTCTTGTTGTATCTGGGTCTTCTGTAGACCATGTTTTGGCAGCGGGCTCTATCCCACATGTATCACTTTGGCATGCCCGTTTGGGGCATATGTCTTTGAAGGGAATGAAAATGTTATCTGGTTTGCAGTATCTTCCGCCTTTGGACTATGCACGTTTTGACTCGTGTGATCATTGTCTTTATGGTAAGCAGAATAGGTCTACGCATAAGAAATCGGGTAGACCACGCATGAGTGAGCACTTGGCATTGGTGCATTTCGATGTTTGTGGGCCTATGCCTTGCATGTCTATGGGTGGCGTGAAGTACTTTGTTACCTTCATTGATGATTTTTCTAGGAAAGTGTGGGCTTATCCCATAAAGCAAAAGTCCGATGTCTTGGCAGTCTTTCAGCGTTGGCTTGCTCTTGTTGAGAACCAGACTGGGTATAGGCTGAAATGCCTTAGGACTGACAATGGGGGAGAATATGTCTCACGTGCTTTTGAGCAGTTTTGTGATGACAGGGGTATTAAGCATCAGTTGACCGCCCCTTACACCCCACCCCAGAATGGTTTGGATGAGCGCATGAACAGGACTATTCAGGAGCGTGTGCGCTCTATGATTAGCCATGCGGGCCTACCCCAGAGTTTTTGGGCTGAGGCAGTTAGTACGGCAGTGCATGTCATAAACCGATCGCCTTCCAGTGGATTGGATTTCCAGGTTGCAGAGGAAGTTTGGGTTGGTAAGCCACCCTTTTATGTGCATCTCCGTGTCTTTGGATGTGAGGCATTATGCTATGTGCCCAAGGACAAGAGGAGTAAATTGGATCCAAAGAGCATTAAATGCATATTCCTTGGCTATGGTGAGTCAGGAGAGATGGGCTATTGCCTATGGGATCTGCAGGCACGAAAAATAGTACACAGCCATGATGTCGTCTTCCATGAAGACAAGATGCACAGGCAGCCTGAGAAGGTGGTTGAGATTCGCAGAGTGATCTTTCAGGAGGAGCCTAGAGCTCCAGCACAGCCAGTAGTACAGCCTGCAACAGTTCCTCCACAGGGCCAGGGTGTTGGATAGGCAGTTAGACAGGCAGTAGAGCCTGCGGTGAGATGGTCTGCTAGAGACAGACGTCCACCTGACAGATTTCAGCCCTCTATGCATTATGTTTTGGTTACAGATGCAGGAGAGACTTTTACTTATGATGAGGCTATGCGCAGGGGTGACAGTCACTCCTGGGAGAGGGCTATGCAGTTTGAGATAGACTCCCTGCATAAGAATGAGACTTGGGATTTGGTTGCCTTGCCTAAGGGCAAGAAGGCTTTGCCATGCAAGTGGGTGTACAAGCTGAAAAGTACCCTTGGACACCCCAAGCCGGCATACAAGGCTAGATTGGTAGCAAAGGGTTTTAAGTAGGAACATGGTGTGGACTTTGATGAGGTCTTCTCTTCTGTGGTTAAGATGACCACCCTGCGCTTAGTCTTGGCTTTGGTTGCACAGCTTGACTTAGATCTATATCAGATGGATGTCAAGACGGCTTTTCTACATGGGGACTTGCATGATGAGATCTATATGGATCAGCCTAAGGGCTTTGCAGAACCTGGCAGGGAGCACCTAGTGTGCAAGTTGAAGAAGAGCTTGTATGGCTTGAAGCAGACACCTAGGGAATGGTATCATAAGTTTGATGCCTTTATGCAATCACAGGGCTACAGCAGGAGTGCTATGGATCCGTGTCTTTACATGAAGAAAGCCCGTGATGGCAGTTTGCTTATCTTGGTACTCTATGTTGATGATATGCTGACAGCAGGGAAAGCTCATGATGAGCTAGATGCTCTTAAATCTCAGCTGAAGAAGAGCTTTGAGATGAAGGATTTGGGACAGGCCTCACATATACTTGGGATGCGCATTAAGCGCGATAGGCATTAGGGGCTTTTGTATCTCTCACAGCCGGAGAACATTCATAAAGTCCTTGAGTGCTTCCGCATGCAGGACGTAAAGCCTATTGGCTGTCCATTGCCTTCTTATGTGAAGGTATCACAGGCCGATTGTCCGTAGACAGATGAGCAGAGGGCCGAGATGGCCAAGATCCCTTATGCTTCAGCCGTGGGCAGTTTGATGTATGCCATGATAGCCACTCGTCCAGATATTGCGCATGCAGTTGGTGTTGTGGCACGCTATATGGCTACACCTGGCAGCAGACATTGGGATGCCGTGAAGGGTATCATGAGGTACCTGAAGGGCACAGCAGATATGTGTATTTGCTATGGCAGCCAGGATACAGGGGTCGTGGGGTACATTGACTCCGATGATGCAAGACATGCAGATAGTAGGAAGTCCACTTCTGGCCATGTATTCACCTATGCTGGAGGGGTTGTCTCTTGGATGTCCAGGGTTCAGAAGTGTATGGCTTTGTCTACCACTAAGGCCGAGTATGTTGCAGCCACTGAGGCTTGCAAGGAGGCCATATAGCTAGGCCGTCTAGTTGTGCTGACCTTGGGATTGATGCTATACCTACACTGCATTCGGATTCTATGAGTGCCATTCAGTTGGCTAAGAATCCGGTCTTCCATGCGAAGACAAAACACATTGACGTGAGGTATCACTTCATACGTGGTGTTGTGGAGGACAAGTCTGTTGACCTTGTCAAGATCTCCACTGACGAGAATCCTGCAGATCTGCTCATGAAAAGCCTCACTACTGAGCGCTTTGCCTTCCTCAGGAGATTGATGGGCATTGGATGAGATGTTGCCTTTCCTCATCCCTTGTACCTATGTACATTTGTAATGTCTTTTCTTTTTTCTTTTCTCTCTCACTAGGGCAGATTCACCTTTAAGTGGGAGGTTGTTGGGGGTAAAGGCGCCTTTGCCGTGCCGCCCCGTGTATTACTACACTGACAATACCCGCCACTGCACACTGCAGGTGGCGGGTGCCGGTCACGTCACTTTATTCTTTATTCTTTTAGTGACAGTTTGAATAAAGGAAGGCCCGGTCACACATTGTGACTGTTGGAGTTCCCATTTCTTGTCTCTCTCTTTCTTGCTCTTGCTCTCCCGCCATAGCTCGCGTGCAAGCTTCGATCCTTCTCACCTTTCAACTGGTATCAGAGCTTGGCATTCTCTTGCTCAAGCTCGACTCGGTGCTTCCCGACCTTTGCATCGATTCACTTCACGCATTGGGTCTCCATCCTGGCAGCCATAGCCAACCTCTCGAGCTCCCGACTCTCCCCGGCTTCCCGAGCTCCATCCCAGCCTTCTTGAGCTTCATCAAGGCCTTGCCCTTGATTTATTGCTTCAGCATTTGCAGGCATTTGAGTGTATTCTCAGTTTGAAACAGGGTAGGAACAAAGGGCGGCCACTCTTCTTGAGCTCCATAGCTCATATCTTTCCTCCCCTTTGCATTCACACCATCATGCCATTCACAGCTTCCATAGCCAAGGCAGACCTTATCCTAAGGTAACCTTACATTCTGATGAGGATTCTCCTCCCCATAAAGAAGTGTTGAGTACATCTCTTACAACATGTTAAGCAAGGCATAAATTTCTCGTTTGGGACTATCTTACCTAATATAAGTGAAATTCCTTAAAGAAATATATTGTGCCAATAGCTTAACGAGATGACTTACAGATCCTTTAAATAGAGTTTCACTTTTCATAACAAGTGTTAGTCAACACTTAACCTTGTTGCATTTGACCATAAATATATTGAATGTGCATAATGACATATGTACAATAATATCTGGTAAATGTTATAAGATCCAAGATACACGCTCGACTTTCTTATATACTTAAAATATATATGGTGAATATTATGCTGGCGCAGAGAGAGAATAGATGAGAGAAAAGATATATATATATATATATATATATATATAGACAACACACTAGGGATTGGAAGATGGACCAGTCCCCCCTCCCCTTGTGGAGTTATATTATTGACAAGGAGCAAGCTCCTCCGTTACACATAAATCAGTTTTTACTTGTAGATCTTGGAAACAAGATCACGATTCCTTGCATGGTATATGGTCAGCTAACACTTGTACAACTTGGAAGTTGGCACCTTTTTGTTGAGATGGCAAGCTCAACATGTGCGGACATTGATGATGGAGCGCCTAGCTAGATGGATCCGCACATTTATACTTAGCATGTTGGTGGTCATTATGATACTCACATGGCCACTGAATTATCACTTATTATATTTAGTTTATTACATCTACCTACAGCTGGCAAAGACATAGCGTCAGTCGATTAGTGTAGTCAGTTATGCACTATTTGACTTAGTAGGCCACTTTCTTTTATATTGTATCTTATCTATACTTTGTGTACATTGTATAGTGTGTGGAAGAAGAAGAAAAAACCAATAAGAAAACGTTTTGGCCTCCATCTCTCTTCTTGTGTTCTTGTGTGAGCTTCCTCTTGTGTATACAGTGTGTGTTTGGCGCAGTAGCTCAAGCAAGTCCCCCCCACCATGCGATTCTTGACATGGTATCAGAGCCACGCCACTGAGAGAGGCTGATTTCGAAGGCTAAAGTGAAGGAGAAGAAGCAAGGTTTGAGCAAGCAAGCCACGGGTAAGAAGCTCTCCCATTCTTCCACTCTCTCTCTTGGATAGTGCCTGTGGAGGCGCCGGAAGCAGGGTCGAGCAAAAATCTCAGATTGTTGTGAGATTTGGTGTGCGAGCAGATCATTGTTATTTAGGGCATCTGAGGCTGTTTCAGGCCCCATTTTAGAGCCGCAAGGTTGCAGACAATAGTTTCAGGGTAGATTGTGATTTCGGCTATATTGACCGAAAGTGGACGCACAGGTTACAGATTGCGAATTTGTAATTTTTGAGGTGTTTGCAAGAAGGAAACATAAGGTTTATCTACAAGTAGGTTGCAAATTACATGTACTATTGAGCAATCAGTGAAAGAGGTTGCTTGATGTAGTGCTGTGCACGTGTTGTGAAAGATTGCAGAAGACTAGCTTGCTGTGTTGTACCCTTGTTTGTGATAATGGCAGAGAACAGTGGAAATCCGATTATTGAGAAGCTCGACAATAACAACTACCCTTCATGGAAGTTTCGTGTGACGAACTTCCTTATTGGAAAGGGCCTTTATGAGTTTGTCTCAGGTGAAGAAAAGGAGCCAGAGCTGGGCATCCCTCTGACTACAGATGAGTTAAAATCATGGAAAGAGTGGAATGCGAAAGACAAAAAGGTGATGTACTGGCTATCTATAGTAATTGATAATACTATGCTGGGACATATCAGGAATGAAGAAACTTCACATGTAGCTTGGACAATTTTTGAGAGCATGTTTTCAGTAAATACAAAGGCACAAAAGATTCAACTCAAGAAAGAGTTGAATGCCTTGAAGAAAGGAAAAATGACAGTCAATGAGTATCTTTTGAAGGTGATGAGCATTGCAGATGCCTTAGCAGCGATTGATGCAATGCCAGATGATGATGATTTGATTTCATCCACTCTGAGTGGCCTTAACAATGAGAAGGCATGGAAATCATTTGTTACTTCAGTACATAAGCCATTTCCAGATTTTGATGAGCTGATCTCTCTCATGATTACTGAAGAGATCAATATGAAGGGTGATTCGTCTAAAAGAAATGGTGAACATGTCCAAGCATTTTACTCGAGTTCAAGAAGGGGATGTGGAAGATCTTCTTCGAGAGGCCGTGGCATGGGATGTTCTGGCGATAACCAACAAAACAGGTTCAATCAACAGTTTGGTGAAATGTAGGTTTCTGGAGGCAAAGGAAACTTTAGAGGTAGGGGGGGCTCTAGAGGAAGAGGTGGATGGCAGAATTGAGGTTCTGGAAATTCTGCTATTGTTTGCCATTATTGTGGCAAAACATGTCATATTGCAGCCCATTCCTATGCAAAGAAGGATGATATTCACAGTGGTAAATTGCAGTAAGAAAACTATGCATCGTCTTCACGATAGAATGAAGACAAAAATGTGTATGTTTGTTATGCAGCATATGATGAATGCAGTTACAGGAAAGGGGACACATGATGATGTATGATATGTCGATTCAGGTGCATCTAATCATATGACCAGCCATGTTGAATGGTTTGGAGAGATGCAGGACTTACAAAACCCAGGTTATGTACAGACGGGTGATGATTCATGCCACCCAATTTCACACATTGGAAAGGTTCCCTTGTCCTTGTATGATGGCCAGACAAAGAGTCTGACAGATGTATTACATGTGCCATCATTTACAAAGAATCTAGTGTCTATTGGCCAATGGTAGAGCAGGGGTTGCAAGTCCGATTCAATGCAAAAGGTTGTTTTGTAGAAGACTTTAATGATAAGTGTAGATTGGTCACAAAAGGAAGTAGAGTTGGCCGAATGTTCACTTTGGATGTTGGAATTCGTGCAACGGATGCTGCTATGTAAGCTAAAGGAAAATGAGTAGTTGCAGATGTTGAAATATGGCATAAATGTATTGGGCATGAAAATTTGCAAAGGTTGACATTAATGCAGTCCAGAGGATTGGTTACAGGGTTGCCTTCTTTTAGAGTTGCAGAATTGCATAAAGTCTGTGAAGCATGCTAGTTTGGTAAGTAGGCAAGACAACCCTTCTTGCATGATAGAGAAGTGAGTAGAAAAATACTTGATGTAGTGCATACAGATGTTTGGGGGCCTACATAGAATGTGTCTCTTGGTGGTAGAAAATACTTTGTCACATTTATTGATGATTGTTCAAGGAAGTTATGGGTATACTTCATGAAGGAAAAAAGTGATGTGTTTGAGCACTTCAAATCTTTTAAGGCAGCTGTTGAAACAGAAATACGCTTAAAAGTAAAGTGCTTGAGATCAGATGGAGGGGGAGAGTACCTCTCTAATGAGTTCAGTAGCTTCTTGAGGACTCATGGGATAAAGAGGCAATTTACTTGCAAGTATACCCCATAGCAAAATGGTGTTGCAGAAAGAAAAAACAGGCATATTGCAGAAGTTGCATGGGCATTATGTTTAAACAACCAAGCTTAAGAGATCCAAAGGGCATTGGTCTAGATCTACTGCTACATCATTGAAAGAGTTGAAAATTGGTTGTAATGCATTTCTTTTGCCTATAGAAAGGGAATGCTTTGAGCAGATGTTTTCCAAACATGGAAATACTTTTGCATTTCAACAAACTAAAATAGACCCATGGATCCAAATGTAGTGGCTCCTATGGTGAATGTTTACCATTCCACATGTACCATGAAACAATAAAGAATAGTCATCATTAGGCAGAAATCATACTTTTTGCATCACAAAATTTGCAAAATTGGAAAGATAGGTGTAAAGGCTTGAATCAAGTTCATGATGATCATGAGTTGCCACGAAAATGATTAAGTATGGTTGGGTTGTTGCAATAGTAAGCTGAGTATTAGGCTCTTGTAAACCTTTAAATAGAAGCAGCTTGCATTTGCATTAGGCCTAATGACTTCGTGTTCCCTCACGCAAAAGAAAAATATAAGTCTCTATTTATGTTTTGCATAAGTGCATTGAAATGAATTCCCAAGAGTAGAAGCTCCACATTGCATCATCATCTTAGGAAAGACTCTCGAGCCATTCTCATGTGGATGATGCATGACTTTCTGGGATTTGGAGAGTGCTCAGGTAAATAGGCCTCCGTTCTCATTGGTAATATCTATATTTAATCTCATTCAAGCTTGTATTCACTAGGTCATGGTGTTGGAACAGGTCTGGTTACCTCAGGTTATCATGCATGTTCATTGTGCGGGCCATAGTTAGACTCTCAAAGGTCATGAACCATGAAGAAGATGGTATATCAAGGACACGCCACTTTCTTGCCAGAGGATCATGAACTTAGGGAAGGTTTTCTTGAATGACATCCAACATGTATGAACGCCACAAGCTGGTACGACCTGAAAATGGTCCACGCAGAGTCACATCCAAATGGCATTAGGGCCAAAAACGCTTCAAAAAATGCACTTTTGTTAATCATGGGATTAAAGAAAGGGCCAAAGAGAGTTTGCCACGTGTGCAAGAATATGGTATTCTTGTCTCCTCTTTTTTAGAGATAGTGGAGTCCTAGCCAAGGAGTCCTTGAGCTACGGCCTGATAGAGTCCTAGATGTCAGGGAGAGGCATTTGAGGTCAAGGTCCTTTTGAGAATATCTCGTCCAGTGGAAAGATTATCCCAAAGAGGATGCCACCTGGATGGACAAAGATACTCTCAACCAACACTACCCCCAGGTTCTCTTAAGATGAGGACATCGTAATTTCTCTAAGGGGGAGAGAATATAAGGGGCATAGAATCCTCCCCATTAATATAAATGAAAAAGGAAAATTTTTTCCCTTCAACTCAAAATTTTTAATTATTCCCCCTCTCCCCGTCGACAGCAGTCGGGGAAGGAGAGAGGGAGTGGGAGTGGTGGGGGAAGCATGCACCCTCCAGGTGGAGGGTGGCCATGCTATCTAATCCCTCCCCTGAGGGGAGGGCTCCTCCTCTCCCCAGAAAGGAGGACTACGCCGCCTAGCTGCTGCACAACCCCCCTGTTTGCATGCCATTTTTCCTTCTGCCAAGACTCCACCTTCATGCGCCCTTTTCATATGGGTCTTCCCCCCCTCCTGGTGAAACTGTCTGAATGGCGCTGGCGATGGCCGCAATGCCTTTGACGAGGAGGTGCGAGAGGGTTCTGTGGTAGCCATCCGACAGCAGGAGTGAGGTGTCGACTGGTGATGGTCGCTTTTCCATCCATTCTCCCCCCTCCCCCGGCCACCAAAACTCCCGGCGTCGCCACCCTCTTATAGTCTCCAAACGGCTTTTCTCCCCCCCTCCCGGTGTGTCAATCTGCATCAGCAGACAGCTGATTGCTCCCGATGACTTGCTCCACCACCCAAAACTTCTCTCCCCATGTGATTTTGAGGCAGGCCTATAGGCCTATAGGCCTAGTCAAACCCTCTTCTTAATTCTTGCAGTCGCGAGACCCCCCCTGGGCCTCCATTTAAACGGCCTCCCACCCCTGGCCCCGGACACTTGTTTTTTTTCCCAGGATGTTTTTTTTACCGTGAGGTGAAAGAAGGAGTAGGGTGGGAGAAGGTAAAGAAGAGGAGGGAGAGAGAGAGAGAGAGAAGAGAAAGAGGAAGAAGAGAAAGAAGGTGGGAGAGAGAAAGGAAAGAGGGAGAGAAGAAGGAGGAGGGGAAAAAACGGGAGTAAGGAATAAGAAGAGAAGGGAGAGAGAGAGAGAGAGAAGAGAAAGAAGGGAAGAGGGAGAGAAGAAGAAAAGGAGTAAGAGAGGAGAAGGGAAGAGGGAGAGAGAAGAAGAAAAGAAGGAGTAAGAGAAGAGAAGGGAGGAGGGAGAGAAGAAGAAGGAGGTAGAAGAGAGAAGAAGAAAAGGAGTAAGAGAAGAGAAGGGAGGAGGGAGAGAAGAAAAAGGAGGTAGAAGAGTAAGAAGGAGGGAGAGTGAGAAGAGAGGGAGGAGTGAAAGAGAAGGAGTGAAGAAGAAGGAGGAAGGAAAATAAGGTAGAGGAAGAGGGAAGTAGAGGGAGAGTAGTAGAAGAAGGGAAGGAGTAGGAGAGAGGTAGAGGAAGAGCAAGAAAAAAGGAGAGAAGGAGGAGAGGAGAAGAAGGGAAAGGAGAGAGGAAGAAGGGGTAGAGGAAGAGAGGTGAGAAGTGGTAGGGGAAGGATAAAGAGGAAGGAGTCACCCAACCCACTTCCCTGACAATGAACCACAGCTGGCAGCCCTCCAAGCCGATCTTGTCTAACTGAAGCCGCTAAGATTGCCCAATCTCCACAAGGGAATGGCTCCCAAAAAGAAAGTCGCGGGAAGCATAGGCGCTCAAGCCACCGGAAATGCTAGAGAGACGAGAAGAACAACCAACGCAGTGCACACAAATCAAGCCAAGGTTTCAAGCATTAAAAAAGTTAGTTTAGGACTTAATCGTGCATAAGGTTTTTTTTATAAGTTGCATGCAACGGTAGCGTTGAGCTCGCATAAGTTTGACTCGTCTAAGATGATAAGGTTATCACCTTACCTTACATGAAATGATAACTTCTATACACATAAACTAATAGGGTTATTGCTTTATTTCACATAAAATGATAGCTTTTTAACCAGTTCAGTGCATGAATAGTCCTTTGGAATTCTCATTTCGTGATCTTGGTTAAAAGGAACACATGAAATATTAACTTCTGTTCATAAGTTACACTCGCATCATTGAGAAATAAAACCCTAGACTTCCATAGGTGCAAATCACATGTGATCCTGTGCATTGGAAATAAGTACTCATTGTCAAGAATAAAAGGAGATAAAAGCTGTTTAGGGGGGCAACTATACTAAAACTAAACACAGAACATGCATGATGGTTGGGAACTCCTATATTGAACCACACTAAGAGAATTGGAAGGATCGCATGCTTCGAAACCGCATCTTGAAAGTTTAAAAGAGGAATCATGTGTTGTCATGTGTGTAAACTGAGCTGGTGGCAAATAAGGCATACCCATGTCCTTGACAGACCAGCTACTGCGTGAGTTAGGGACTAGGATACCCTAAGAAAGTATAAGACAACTTACCAAGACCATTTGCTCTTGTTGAAATTATTGGGATTTTGCCAAGTCGCGGAAAAACCCAATATCGCATGCTAGGCATCCGGGAAAAAGGAGTCACACCTTAGCAGTGGGTCGCACAAATGACCTCTGAAATGTTTGTGCTTGTACCTAGATACAATATTTGACTCTTTACTCAAAGAACTAATTCAAGAAATACACTTAAATACCTCAGGTTGAAAACCTAGAGGGAGAGGCAGGAACAGTTACCTCCGATTGTCCACCTGGCCCTATCAAAGGGGGTTGTTAGCCGCGCCAGATATATGGATCTAACTCGCCGCGAGAGGTCTCTCAGTAGGTATTGCTTGGAGCGGGAGGACGCTTGGGTGCTAGGGGAGGCTCTGGCCGTAAATCCCTTTCCTTCGGATCTTGTACAAGAGATCGACGTGACTCGAGATGGGATCTCGAGGCCCGTGTACTAGTCTATAGGCAGAATTTGGAACAACAATCTATAGTTTGATGGAATGGCCTTCAGGCATGAGGTTGGATGTAATCTGGAATCATGATAAATAAAGAACAGATGCTTGAGAAAAAGGAACTTGCTTGACATTTCTTTTGTGTCGGTGCCTAAGTTAAGTGAAGGAACCCGTGATTAATTGGTTTTAATTAAGGAAGCCGATTTTGCATGTCAAAACGTACTATGTTAGGTAATTAGATAACTAAAGAAAACTGAGGAAAGTATGGTGGACATGACTCCGGTCCATCCTACGGAAGGGTGGTCCCAGTTAGCCGGGAACTTTTCTCAAATGATGAGATGATAAGACAGTTGAGACCTAGAGACTTGCCGGTAGGAAAGGAACCCTGACCTCAGGTGGATCCCAGGTGGGAACGGCTAGACTCTTCTGCTTGGGGCAGACTCGGGAAGACCTATATCGCAAACCCTGTGTCATTCCTTGCGAGTGCCAGGCAAAGCCTTCTATACCCTCCTCCCGATGGGCTGCTAAGACGTGTCCCAAAATTGGACAAACAGACATGTTACACACCCAGACCAACCTCAACATGAGGCAACATCAATGGATTGAAGTTCTGCAAGAGTATGATTTTAAGATCAAGTATCGACTTGGCAAAGAGAATGTGGTCACTGATGTCCTAAGTTGCAAGGCGTTCCTCAACTCTCTTATCATGGAGGAACCCTTAATGTGGTGGAATCATTGGCAACTATGGTATCAATGCATAGCAACCCTATCCTTGAACTAGCTAAGGAAGAAGCTAGCCATGACCTGGAATATCTAGAGATGATAAAGGAAATTTTGAAAAAGGACCAAAGCCCCAGACTTAAGGTCAAGTATTAAGAATTCTCTGTCAATGAGGGACTTGTCTATTTTAGGATAAGGTTATGCATACCCTCGAGCAAGAAACTCAAACAGAGAATACTTTGGGAAGCACATGACTCCCCCTTTTCAGGCCATCATGGATATGTCAAGACCCTCAACTTGGTCATAAAGAGCTACCATTGAGGAAGGCTTAAGGGAGACATGCTCAAATATGTCATGGAATGTTTGTCTTGCCAACATATTAAGGCAGAATATGTCAAGATGCCTGGGAAGCTGCAACCTCTTGACATCCCCCAAATGAAGTGGGAAATTATCAGCATGGACTTTGTTGTTGGGTTACGGACCCTATAGGATCCTCAAGTCCAAGGTATTACGGACCCTATAGGATCCTCAAGTGCCTACGGCCCAACGCCTACAAACTCCAACTCCTTGAGAATGTAAAGGTTCACAATGTATTTCATGTTAGCCTACTAAAGAAATATGTATCCAATCCTAGCCATGTACTCAATGATCAACAAGTTGTAATGCCAAGCCAAGGAGTCCTTGACCTTTGGCTAGATAGAATCCTAGACATTCGAGAAAAGATATTGAGGAGTAGAATCCTCAAGAAGTAACTCATCCAATGGAAGGACTTTCCAGAAGAAGATGCCACATGGATTGACGAGAGTACTCTTAACCAACAATACCCCCAATTCCTTTCGAGATGAGGACATCTCGATTCCTTAAGGGGGAAAGGATGTAATATTCCCCCTGCCAAATGACCCCCCCTTTTCTATTAAGTTAACAATTTTTTAAAAATAATAAATGCCCCCCTTACTCAGACCACTAGCTGGCGAATGGAGGGGGACTGATGTGGGATGACGGGATGGAATGGCGGAGGGAGGGGGAGCTATAGTGGTGGCCGACGGCTGCTGTGGGAGGACGGGTCAACGTGGAGCAGTGAGGCATCAACTAACCCTTCTATCCCCCTCCACCATACTCTACATGGTAGCCCTCCACTTGGCTACCCTGATGGGGATAAGGGGGGACTCCATACCATACTATTTCCCTTGAAGAGAGAGAGAGAGAGAGAAAAGAGAGAGAGAGAAAGAGAGAGAGAGAGTGTGTGTGAATGAAAGCAAAGGCGCACCAAGATGAATCTGAAAACACAAGGACAGAAAAGTCCTAAATCAAGGAGAAAGGTGCACATGAAAAAGCACATGTCAACACTTTTATAAAAGAGCGCAAGGTGCACCATGATTTATTTTAAGAGCACCGGGTTCTCACCCATGCAAATTATAAAAATAGATGAGTTCTCACTAGGTTCTCACCCATGCAAATTATAATTTGCACCGGGTTCTCACCCGTGTAAATTATAAAAGTAGATGGGCGGTAGGAATGAAGTTAAGAAGATAGGAGGACAATGGGAAAAAGGGCCTAGGCTATGGCTTGCCATGTAAAAAAGGGGATAAGGGGATGACTGCCCAAAAGGGATTTAGAGTTTTGTATATAAAGTTGAAAAGTGAATGAGAAGCTCATTCTTGTGTGTGGCCAAAAGTAGCTCTCTTCTTCTTTTTCTTCTTCTTCTTCTTGCTTGCTTGAGCTTGTGCTTGAGAGAGGGAGTGTGAGAGTGTGAGGGAAAGAGTGTGTGAGGGTGAGGGACCGTGGTGGAGAAGCTCTCCATATTCTCCTCTCTTCTTTTCTTTTCTTTTCTTCTCTTCTCTTCTTTTCTCTTCTCTTCTCTTCTCTTCTCTTGCTCGTGGCAATGGAGCTTGGAGCGTGGAGCTTGAGGATGGAGCATGGAGCTTGAGGATGGAGCTTGCTTGAAGCTTGCACTTGGATCGTGGAACTACCAAAGTGCTCGGGAGAGGAGGCAATTCTATTGGGCATGGAGGTAAGCTCACTACAGTTGTAGGGATGGATAGCATGTCGACTATGTGAGAGGTAGCCATTAGTACTCGGCTTGGAACACTTGAAGCAATAAGTAGTTTGTGGGTCTCGGTAGTTTATCACCTCTATAGTTGATCACCTAGACATTTTGGTTCTGTTTCCGGAACCAATGGATTCAAGCCTTGAGTGCTTGCACGCTTCGAATTGAGCATTGAAGTAGGGTTCTCCCCAAATCGGTACTTGAGATAGATATGTAGGAAGCGAGGGAGTTTGAAGAGGTGTTTGATCTCCTTAGTAAGAAAGTTTTTGGTTTTTGGATTTGAAAAGGTAGGTTGGAGTAGTGTAAGTATTTTCTTTATGATTTTTGCTTGCATTTAGGAGGAATAGGAGAAAAACATTTGAGCACGTAGTAGGGTTTTCTGTTGCTGTATAATAGGCTGAAATAGGAAAAATAAGGGAAAAAAATGAAATTTTGGGTTGAATATTGGTAAGGGGAGCAAGACTAAGGTGAATGTAGGCTTGAGTAGGGTAATAAGAGGCCAGGAGTGGTAGGGGAGACCTCAGTTTGCATTTCAGGGATTCGGTAGAGCTGGAGAGAGAGAGAGAGAGTTTCATTGAGTGGACCTACTTTGATCTTGCCGTCAAGGATTTCTTTGCCCACCACAAGTCCTCCCACACCTTCTCCTACATGAGTAGCTAGGATCTGGAGGTGTTCGATAAAAAACCGCATCGCGTTCGACTTGTTTGAGTGACAGAAATTCTGGGCAAAGTCCTAGAATTAGCCCTCGGCCCTTGGCCCTTGGCCTCTTGTATTTGGCCATTCGGCCACTACCACTCGGACGTCCATCGCTCGGCCCGTCTGAATCGACCATTCGGACAAACTCAATATTCGATCAACTCGATATTCAGCCCTTGGCCCTACTGACTCAACCCAAACCCACTCGAAAGCTGACATTCGGCCTGGCCGAATTCACCCTTTGGACCACTTTGTATTTGGCCCAATTGACTTGGTCCTTAGCCATTCGTGGCCCAAATCCATTCGAATGAACCACTCGACCCTCAGCCTAGTCGACTTAGCCCACTAATGTTCGGCCATTTGGCCCTTAGACAAGGACTAGCCAAATTTGATATTCAGACCAATTGCATTTGTCCCTTTCTCATTTGGCCCTCGGCCATTCAGACAGGCTGAATTGGACATTTGGCCCCTACAATTCGGACTTGTTGGGCCGAATTTGGATTGTGTCAAATTTTCACTTGCAGACCATGAAACTGACCTAGAGACCATACAGAGCCAAAAGGAACATCATAGATCTATCACTAGATTGAAATCTAAAGCAAGTAGTTCAAAACTTGGCTACGAACGGTTCCTCAAATCATGCATGGTGTTTAGTGTACCGACCTTACAGGCCAGAGGGGACTACCCCCCCAGACCCCCACAGAGGGGGATCTACCCACTCTGTACCTCCCCTAAGTCCTAGACCCCTGCAGAGGGGGCTCTGCCCCCTCCCTACCTCCCCCATGAAAGGTGAGAAGGATCGAAGCTTGCACACGAGCTATGGCAGGAGAGCAAGAGCAAGAAAGAGAGAGACAAGAAATGGGAACTCCAACAGAGAGAGAGAAGAAATGGGAACTCCAACAGTCACAATGTGTGACCGGGCCTTCCTTTATTTACTAGTCACTAAAAAATGAATGTAAAGAATAAAGTGACGTGACGGGCACCCGCCACCTGTAGTGTACAGTGGCGGGTACTGTCAGTGTAGTAATACAGGGGGCGGCACGGCGGAGGCGCCTTTACCCCAACAACCTCCCACTTAAAGGCAAATCTGCCCTAGTGAGAGAGAAAGAAAAGAAAAAGACAGTGTACATAGGTACAAGGGATGAGGAAAGGCAACATCTCATCCAACGCCCATCAATCTCCTGAGGAAGGCAAAGCGCTCAGTAGTGAGGCTTTTTGTGAGCAGATCTGCAGGATTCTCGTCAGTGGAGATCTTGACAAGGTCAACAGACTTGTCCTCCACGACACCACGTATGAAGTGATACCTCACCTCAATGTGTTTTGTCTTCGCATGGAAGATCGGATTCTTAGCCAATTGAATGGCACTCATAGAATTCGAATGCAGTGTAGGTATAGCATCAATCCCAAGGTCAGCAACTAGACGGCTTGGCCATATGGCCTCCTTGCAAGCCTCAGTGGCTGCAACATACTCGGCCTCAGTGGTAGACAAAGCCATACACTTCTGAACCCTGGACATCCAAGAGACAGCACCTCCAACATAGGTGAATACATAGCCAGAAGTGGACTTCCTACTATTTGCATGTCCTGCATAATCGGAGTCAGTGTACCCCACGACCCCTGTATCCTGGCTGCCATAGCAAATACACATATCTATTGTGCCCTTCAGGTACCTCATGATACCCTTCACGACATCCCAATGTTTCCTACCAGGTGTAGCCATATAGTGTGCCACAACACCAACTGCAAAGGCAATATCTGGACGAGTGGCTATCATGGCATGCATCAAACTGCCCACGGCTGAAGCATAAGGGATCTGGGCCATCTCGGCCCTCTGCTCATCTGTCTGCAGACAATCGGCCTGTGATACCTTCACATAAGAAGGCAATGGACAGCCAATAGGCTTTACGTCCTGCATGCGAAAGCGCTCAAGGACTTTATGAATATACTCCCTCTGTGACAAGTAGAGGAGTCCCTGATGCCTGTCGCGTCTAATGCGCATACCAAGTATGTGAGAGGCCTGTCCCAAATCCTTCATCTCAAAGCTCTTCTTCAGCTGAGATTTAAGAGCATCTAGCTCATCATGAGCTTTCCCTACTATCAACATATCATCCACATAGAGTACCAAAATAAGCAATGAACCATCACGGGCTTTCTTCTGTAAAGACACGGATCCATAGCACTCCTGCTGTAGCCCTGTGACTGCATAAAGGCATCAAACTTATGATACCATTCCCTAGGTGCCTGCTTCAAGCCATAAAGACTTTTCTTCAACTTGCACACTAGGTGCTCCCTGCCAGGTTCTGCAAAGCCCTTAGGCTGCTCCATATAGATCTCATCATGCAAGTCTCCATGTAAGAAAGCCGTCTTGACATCCATTTGATATAGATCTAAGTCAAGCTGAGCAACCAAAGCCAAGACCAACCGCAGGGTGGTCATCTTAACCACAGGAGAAAAGACCTCATCAAAGTCTACACCATGCTCCTACTTAAAACCCTTTGCTACCAATCTAGCCTTGTATGCTGGCTTGGGGTGTCCAGGGGTACTTTTTAGCTTGTACACCCACTTGCATGGCAAAGCCTTCTTGCCCTTAGGCAGGGCAACCAAATCCCAAGTCTCATTCTTATGCAAGGAGTCGATCTCAGACTGCATAGCCCTCTCCCAGGAGTGTCTGTCACCCCTACGCATAGCCTCATCATAAGTGAAAGGCTCTCCTGCATCTGTAACCAAAATATAATGCATAGAGGGCTGAAATCTATCAGGTGGACGTCTGTCTCTAGCAGACCGTCTCACTGCAGGCTCTGCTGCCTGCCCAGCTGCCTGTCCAACACCCTGATCATGAGCATCTGCTGCAGCTGTAGGCTATCCAACCGGCTGTGTAGGAGCTCTAGGCTCCTCCATAAAGATCACTTTGCGGATCTCAACCACTTTCTCAGGTTGCCTGTGCATCTTGTCTTCATGGAAGACTACATCATGGCTGCGTACTATTTTCCACGCTTGCGAATCCCATAGGCGATAGCCCATCTCTCCTGAATCACCATAACCAAGAAAGATGCATTTAATGCTCTTTGGATCCAACTTACTCCTCTTATCCTTAGGCACATGGCAGAATGCCTCACATCCAAAGACACGGAGATGCGCATAAGAGGGTGGCTTACTAGCCTAAACTTCCTCTGCAACCTAAAAATCCAATCCACTAGAAGGCGATTGGTTTATGACATGCACTGCTGTACTAACTGCCTCAGCCCAAAAGCTCTGTGGTAGGCCTGCATGGCTAAGCATAGAGCGCACACACTCTTGAATAATCCTGTTCATGCGCTCACAGCCAAACCATTCTGGGTGGGGGTGTAAGGGGCGGTCAACTGACGCTTAATACCCCTGTCATCACAAAATTTCTCAAAAGCATGTGAGACATATTCTCTCCCATTGTCAGTCCTAAGGCATTTCAGCCTATACCCAGTCTGGTTCTCAACAAGAGCAAGCCAACGCTGAAAGACTGCCAAGACATCGGACTTTTGCTTTATGGGATAAGCCCACACTTTCCTAGAAAAATCATCAATGAAGGTAACAAAGTACTTCGCGCCACCCATAGACATACATGGCATGGGCCCACAAACAACTAAATGCACCAAAGCCAAGGGCTCACTCATGCATGGCCTACCCGATTTCTTATGCGTAGACCTATTCTGCTTACCATAAAGACAATGATCACACGAGTCAAAACGTGCATAGTCCAAAGGCGGAAGATACTGCAAACCAGATAACATTTTCATTCCCTTCAAAGACATATGCCCCAAACGGGCATGCCAAAGTGATACATGTGGGATAGAGCCCACTGCCAAAACATGGTCTACAGAAGACCCAGATACAACAAGAGGATAGAGGAGGCTGCTAGCCTTGGCGCCTCTAGCAAGCACAAGTCTGCCTTTGGTAATCTTCTAGGTAGAATCCCTAAAACAGACATGAAACCCTGCATCATCCAACTGTCCTGCCGACATAAGACTGCGCGTAAGCGCAGGTACATGACGTACATCCCTGAGCAAAAAGGAACTGCTAGTGGAAAACTGCAACTGAATATCTCCACAGCCCACAATATCAAGAGACCTATCATCTCCAAGTCTAACTGATCCAGATACAGTACGGTAAGAATAAAGCCACTCACGGTAAGGCGTCACATGGAAGGACGCACCTGAATCCAATAACTAGCACTGTGCATACAGACTAGGTGTCTCACTCAAGTGTGAAGCATCAGAAGAACTAGCTGCAAGTATGAACTCATCACTACCATCAGAATCCTCGGTCTGCATGACATTAATTTCTTCAATCTTGACACTAGACTTCGCAGGTACTATGCTGCAATCAGAGGACTTCTCATGCACTTTCTCTTTGCCCTTATCCTTGCGCTTTTCATTGTGCAACTCATGACACTGTGGTCTGATATGGCCCTTTTTCCCACAATGATGACAAGTGACATTAGCGTTGCGCGCACGCGACTTACTATACGACTTTCCACAAGATTTAGACCGACCCTTCTGCGAGTCACGGCCACGGTTATTACCACGATCATTCATGTCATTCCTGCCTCTGACTGTCAAATCATGTGAAACATGAGAGGCATCCAAGTTTTTGCGATTAACCTCTTCCTGCAGAAGAGCACTCTCAACATCATTCAGTTTCAGAGTAGCACTAGAGGCACATAGGGCAGTGCGGAATACATCCCATGACTCATTCAGAGTCCCAATCAAGAAAAGAGGAGTTACTTCCTCTCCAAAGGTGATATCCTGCGAAGTCGGGTTCTTCAGTATAGCATGGAACTGGCTCAAGTGAGCAGACATAGTCGCATTATCCTTCATGCGCGCAGATCCATAAGCTGCTTCAACCAGTACATCTGACTCGCTGGACTTTTCTTATCATAAAGATTCTTGATCTTATTCCATAGATCCCATGCACTCTGTGCTTCCTCAAATACATTATAATGTACCTGTTCAGTGAGAGACAATACAATCGTGGACTTGCATAGCTCATCAAGTTCAAGCCAGTCGTCATTGTCCATAGTTTCAGGCTGCTCCCCACTCAAACGAAGTGGCTTAATCTGAGATTTCTGCACCAAGACCTGCCAAATTTGACTCTTCCAATAAGAGTAGTTGGTACCTTCCAACTTTGTGATGTTAAATATGGCATAATCAGTCGAAGAGGACGCCATAATGCAGGCTAGAAATGCACAGACAATGTAAAACTGCTGGCTGTTTTACTGTAGAAAATGCCCAAAATCCACTGAAATGAGCTCCAAATGGCGAGAAAAGTGTGCCAAAAGATGCTACCCACTTAGTACTAAGTGCGGTACACCAAATCAGGATATTTCAACATAAAAAATACTGCTCAGTCTACCAATAAATGCTTGCTGTAATAAATTTCAGAATTGCAATAATGAGAGCAAACTGTCCCAAAACTGGATCTAATGTCAACTAAACAATGCTAGGTCCAAAGCCGGCATAAAGTGGACAAAGCAAAGCCAAATGACAGTGAAAATACATGAGCATAACACCGAGAGATGTCAAATAGCATCTGCCAGTAAGAGGCACACCCCAGACAATCTAGGCAAAATATAGAACCAATTGCCAAAACCTGACACAAATAGGTGTCTGCTCAAAAGAAAGCGGATCCAAAATTGAGACTCAGCTCATAAGCATCTTGTGAACCAAGACATATACTCAATGCAACATCCAATTGTCAGAGTATAATCCCAAAGTCTCAATACATCCATAACTGCTCAATGACATAGACTGCTCCAATAGCATGTAATCCCTACTCAAGGTCAAGTAAGCATGCAAGATGCTCCCACTGGCACAAAAGGCGTACAATTGAGTTAAGGGCTCAAGCAACCCAAGACAAAGTACTAGTGACAAGTGACCAAGTCAATGTGTCATATGCTTCCCAAGAGCATGACATACATGAAGCAACTGATGTAGCAACCACTAAGCAAGACATAATCCCAATGGCAAGATCTTTGTCAAGTCAATACATCCAGTAGCAAGCCAAAGTCAATATCCCTGTGAGTCGAAAGTGCTCAAAACATCCAAATCGGAGCTCCAAAATATCTGTCGAGCATGGACGAACTAAGAGGCATCAACCACGTACCAAAGCATGTAATGCATAGAGCTTATCCGTCAAGTACAGACAATAGGCATAAGCGGCCCAAATGCTAGTCAAGTCAACAAAACTGCCAATGACAAACCAATAACAACGGAGCAAATGTGATGCTCAAAAGCATTTCGGAATCACGATCATGAGTTCGAAGTCAATCGCCAAAGTGTAATACATCATGACATAACCCATAGCATACATCCGGTATCGATAGAGAAGCAATAAATGTGACAAATGAGCTTCAGCTCACTCATGTACAATAGCTCTAAACAGTCCAAAACTGTCAATTTCCAGCCAAAAACAATGCCAAATCATGGGCAAATCGAATGCATACATTCCCAAGACATTAGGCATCATGTAGACCGCATACGGGCATCAAACAAGGTAATCGGAGTAGAGTATAAGCATCAAATGCCAATGCCAAGTGTGGCTGCCCTGTTTCCAGCACTATATAACAGTAAATAACAGTCCCAAATCAGCCAATAGGCCAAAATCATGGCATAATCATGTGCATACATTCCCAAGGCACTAGGCATCATGTAGACCGCATACGGGCATCAAATAGCACAACCGGAATGGAGTATAAGCAACAAATGCTAATGCCAATGGTGCTGCCCTGTTTTCAGCCTGTTATGATAGTTTATGATAGTCCCAAATCTGAAAAAATCAGCCCCGAATGATCAAGACCAATGCCCAAAGCTTGAATGACATCAAACATGAAGTCTATAGCCCTCTTGATCAAGGCAGAGAGCAAGAAGCAATGGCCAAGTGTGGAGCTGAAGTAGATGAGTGCTAACAGCCTGGAAAAAAATGGTGCAATCTACCCTGTTGGTGCTGAACTTGCTACTGCTCCACATGGGCTAAAAAGGGGGTAATGGGGGGCTCAAGAAGGGCCTATCAAAGGGCTATGACAAGCCTCTTTGAGCCTTGATAGGTGTAAGGCACAATATGAGGAGAATAAGCTTCAAGGGTTTGAAGCCATGACTACCCTTGCTGTTTGCAACCTGTAGACTAAAATAAAACCCTGAAAGAATGATCAAATACCTCAGTATCAATGCCTTGAAGGTGCCTCAATAGGCCGGGAAGGTGCTCGGGAAGCCGGGGAGTGACAGGAGCTCGGGGAGATCGGATATGGTTGCCGGGGTGGAGATCCAATGAGTGGAGTGTCGATGCGAAGGTAGAGAAGCACCGAGTCGAGCTCAAGCAAGAGGAAGCCAAGCTCTGATACTAGTTGAAAGGTGAGAAGGATCAAAGCTTGCACACGAGCTATGGCGGGAGAGCAAGAGCAAGAAAGAGAGAGACAAGAAATGGGAACTCCAACAGTCACAATGTGTGACCGGGCCTTCCTTTATTTACTAGTCACTAAAAAATGAATGTAAAGAATAAAGTGACGTGACGGGCGGCCGCCACCTGCAGTGTGCAGTGGCAGGTATTGTTAGTGTAGTAATACATGGGGTGGCATGGCAGAGGCGCCTTTACCCCAACACCCCAAGTGGGCTGTAGAGAAAACATGCGCTATGATAGGTCCTCCAAATTAGATCCTAGTGCAATAATGGCTCTGCACATGCATAAACTCTCACTTGCAAAACAACAACCGAAAGCCCATATCCAATTAAGGAGAAACAGAGACCCTAGAACCTCAATGGGCCAATCTAGCTAACAAGGGCAAAAAGGCCACACCACATGTTGCATTCAAATTGCATCTAGTCAAAGAGGAATGCAACTATTGAAATCCTTGTAACTATTGAAATGGAAAGCTTTCCTATCCTATTCCTCGTCCCTCCAAATAGTGCTAATTGTGGAAAGGAAACCCTCTTGGGAGGACCCTTCAAAAGGGCAACAAAGTGTGAGGCCAACTATGTAGCATAGATGATACACTTGACACTACCGGGTGTGAGGATAATCACAACCTTTGGTAAGGGTGACCTCATTAAACCTTGAAGGAAGGACAAGGAACATTCGGACATACCAGATAGGTCTAGTGATGAGAGCAAGGACTTGTTGAAAGAGTTAATACAAGCACATGTTGAACAAAGAGAACCAGTGAGCGAGGCCATGCTTGAAACAAGAAGGTCAGGAGACAATGCCAAGGATAGGCTTTGGACTTACAAACATCGTAGAAGACCACAAGAGAAGCCCAACCCTTATAGACGAAGGTAGTGATGGACAGCTAGCACAATGCCGCGATGGATATTCAAAGCGTTGCTTCATGCTCAAGGGTATTACACAGGTAATTGATGGATTTGGGTACCAAAACCCCCTACTAAACCACCTTTGTCAATTGCTGAAGGCCAGGATATATCAAGAGCAAAGAAGCATAGGAGGAAATCTAAATGAAAAAACAAGTCTCGAGTCAGAAACATTGGAGTGAGTGAGCCCCTCATGATTGAAATCAAGAAACCAAACAGGACTGTTCGAAGGATAAATCCTTAGTCTAGCATGCCTAACAAGTGGATATCAGATGTAACCATCGAGTGTGCACAAAAGCCACTAGTGGCTAAGGAGCCTTTGACTTTCCAAGGGGATGATGAACACCATAGGCGCAATGTTGTTCATGATAAGGCTAATTGCTCAATAAAGAAAATGGTAGAGTCGTCTTATAGCCATGAGCAAATCTTCCAGCCAGTGTCAAAGCCACTTAGGAGTCCCAAGTCTCCTACATCCTCTTTCCCTAAACGGACACAAGAAGCATAACAATAGTTGTCAAGTGTGGCTACTCAATTACAATCTCTATCTCCATCCAAGATTTCAAATGTCCAAGAGGTGGGACATGACACCACCCTTAGCTCTCAGCTTGAGGATATGCTTGCTCAATCCATTGTGACTTTCAACTTGCACAAGTGAATGCTCAATAAGCAACAAAAGACACAACCACCTCCAATCTGCCTAAGGACTTGGCACTGCAATCCACCAACAATAGCCAGCCTAGTGAACTAGCAGCTACTATTTCCAATAAGGAATCAGATGAGGAGCCAAACAAGGGAGAATTGACCAAAGAACTAGACTCCCTAAGAGGAGAGGCAGTTGTATCCTCACAACCTCACAAGGTTGTTCAACAGGCCGCTGTTATGGGGAATAAGGACATGCCAAAAGAAGAGAATGCTGAGGCCCAACCAAGCACATCAACATCTGACCTAGTTTAGGGTCCTGAGTCCTTAAAGGGTACAATGCAACTGGCCAAGAAAAAGGAAAGAAAACAATGGAAACAATGGCAGTTGCTAGTGGCTATGGATATCAAGAACATTGAGACTAAGAGCGCTGAAGAGCTAAGGAATAAAGCATGGAGTCCATCCACCAATGAATCGATTGCCATCTCTCCTAATAGTGGTGAAACCTCAAACACATTCACGTGTTTTGAAAAACTAGAGCAACCATTACCATCAACGGTTGCTTCAACACTCAATCCACCGACAACGGAACTTGCACTGACCAATCAAGAGTGGATACAACACTGTCACAACCGAGTGATACAATAACAACAAAGCCTCAGAAAAACAAGGTTTTTGTGTTATATCTTCGAGGTTTTTGTGTTTCTCTTGAGGCTTTGATGTAACAGCAAGCCCACTTAGGGGTAATGTTAACCCTCAGATAAACAAGGTGGAAAATCTAGAAAATCTAAATCAGAAGACATGGCCAAGGAAAAAGTGGAACGAAAGACGAAGGCATGCCAAGAAGAATCTGGAAACAAAAGAAGTGGAGAAAAGTCCTAAATCAAGGAGAAAGGTGCACATGAAAAAACACATATTAATACTTTTGTAAAAGAGTGCAAGGCGCACCATGATTTATTTTAAGAGCGTCGGGCTCTCACTTGTGCAAATTGTAAAAGTAGATGGGTAGTAGGAATGAAGCTAAGAAGATAGGAGGATAATGTTAAAAAGGGCCTAGGCTATGGCCTGCCATGTAAAAAAGGGGATAAGGGGATGACCACGCAAAAGGGATTTAGGGTTTTGTATATAAAGTTGAAAAGTGAATGAGAAGCTCATTCTTGTGTGTGGCCAAAATTAGCTCTCTTCTTCTTCTTCTTCTTCTTCTTCTTCTTCTTCTTCTTCTTCTTCTTCTTCTTCTTGCTTGCTTGAGTTTGTGCTTAAGAGAGGGAATGTGAGAGTGTGAGGGAGTGAGTGTGTGAAGTGAGGGACCGTGGTGGAGAAGCTCTCCATCTTCTCCTCTCTTCTTCTCTTCTCTTCTCTTCTCTTCTCTTCTCTTCTCTTCTCTTCTCTTCTCTTGCTTGCGGCAATGGAGCTTGGAGCGTGGAGCTTGAGGATGGAGCTTGCACTTGGATCGTGGAGCTACCGGAGTGCTCGGGAGAGGAGACAACTTGATCAGGCGTGGTGGTAAGCTCACTACACTCGTAGGAATGAATAGTGTGTCGGCTATGTGAGAGGTAGCCATTAATGCTCGGCTTGGAACACTTGAAACAATAAGTGGTCCATGGGTCTTGCCAGTTGATCGCCTCTATAGAGTGAGTGAGAGAAAAGAGAGGGAGAGAGAGAAAGGGAAAATTCCATTGGAGGCTTTCAAGCTTCCCTCTTTTTTCCCCCTCTTTGAGAGGGTTCTCATGGTCGGTTTTCTTCCACAAGGAGTCAGATCCCTTGTAGCCTGCCAGCTACATAGCCACGAAGAAAAACCCAAAATATGTGATGCCTCCCAAGTGAAGTAAGGTCCAATTAAGTGCGAATCCCGCTTCAATCGATGGAGCTGTGGGTCAAGGAACTGTGACACTTGGTAACTAGGTGCATCCCATAAATCCTACTTTGATGGGAACTCTTAAAAATGTAGATCAACTTCGTTGGGAAGAGAAAAGTATTCTAGCAAAAATTGATGATAACTAACCACAAATTAGGTTGCATTACTCAATCATGTTGGAAATTGTGTTTTATTACACTCTGGCCTATTTAAAAATGAACAAATTACACAAAAGATTATGCATTGGTGCACACTGAAATCAAGGACTTTATTGATTGTGTTCATAGTGCATTAGATTTATGCACTAGCATTGGCATGCTTGAGAGGCAAAAGAAACTAAAAAATGGGTTATCGGAATGATAAAGCATAGTCATCATTAGGCAGAAATCATAATTTTTGCATCATGAAATTTACAAAATTGGAAAGGTAGATGTCAAGGCTTGAATCAAGTTCATGATGATCATGAGTTGCCACGAAAATGGTTAAGTATTATTGGTTTGTTTCAATACTAAGCCGAGTATTAGGCTCGTGTAAACCTTTAAAGAGAAGTAGCTCGCATTTGCATTAAGCCTGATGACTTCATGTTCCTTGCACAAAAGAAAAATACAAGTCTCTATTTATGTTTTGCATAAGTGCATTGAAATGAATTCCCAAGAGTAGAAGCTCCACATTGCATCATTGTCTTAGGAAGACTTGCATCTAGATTGCATGGCATCATGGACAGTTTCAGTTGCACTACTAGGGATTCATCTTAAAGATAGATATAACACATGCATATGAAGTGCTAAACTTAATTGTTCAAGGCCATTCAATAAGATGAATCCTATATGCTACGTAAGGCTAGGGCTTAACTCGACTTATCTAGGGTTTAAAAGTAAATGAGTCAAACTATTGTTACATTCATAAGTTGACCTTGAGACAAGTGAACCACTCATTGGTCTCTATCCTACATCTGGCCATGATAAAGCAAAAACAACCTCCAAGATATCGCCTTTAACCATGATACAACTCGATGTTAATACAAGAAAACTCAAGTGTCATTTTTCCAAGACAAGAACCCTGCACTAAGGGCCAGCAAGCTAGGACAGCTAACATTTGAGAACTATTGAATATAGATCCAATTTCCTATTTGCTTGCTCCTATCACATAGGAGTGGGGTCGGAAAGAGGGTAATCTCTATCCCTTGGAGGATATTGGAAATTGACACCAAGGCAAGAAGGACAAATGCTAAATGTCCAAGATAGGGACTCCACCTTAGCAGATGTCCCGAGCACTTGTCTTCACCATTGTTTGTGCTTGTAAATTTAGGAACATTGCTTGTAAAAGGATTGTATGACCCCAAAATCATAAAATAAATAGGAATAATGAATTAGGTTGAACTCTTGGAGGGTGCACCAAACCACCCCCAGCTAACTGCCAACCCTAGCCAAGGGGGTTCTAAATAGCCATGATGGGAACGTGGACCGAACCCACCACGAGAGGTTTCTCTGCAGGTTGGTTTGAACATAGGAGGACGCTTGGATGCTAGGGGGGCTCTGACTGTAAATTCCTTGCCTTCGGGTCCTACTCAAACGATCTGTGTGACTCGAGATAGACTCTCGAGGCCCCTGTTAAACAAAACTTGTATCTCAGTTAAAATGCTAATATTAAGTTTACTTTCAAGGAACCTATCTGAAATAATTTTTGTGTTAGTGCCATAAGATTACGTGAACGAAACCTATTTCCTAAAAGGGCTTAATTAAGGAAGCTGATTTTAAATGTCACACATAAATGTGATAGAGGCTAATTAGATAACTAAAGTACACCTATTGAGGGAAGTAGGTGGGCAGAACCCCCGATGGGTCTGTCCTATGGCAGGGTGGTCCTAGAGAACTGGGAGGCTTCTCACAAGGTTTTACCATCGTTCGACCTTTAGGAAGTGCTAGATTAGAACCCGATTCATATTGTCTTAGGGGACCGGAATGGGACTATGCCCTATGGGTAGAGAGGTTGAGAGGCGCATACCTCTCATTTCTCATTCTCCTTGAACCAAGTGTGTTATGGATCTACTTCAGATTGGGTAACTCTGCATAAATTAGAATGTCCATGACCCAATGCTAGAATGATGTTAGGAGACCTTGACCACTAGGGACTCAAGTTCCAGGTCGATCCTAGTGGGTTCGGCCGCAAACATTCCATTGTGAGGCGGACTCGGGAAACCCTAGGTGACAAACCCCATGACATTCCATGGGAGTGCTTGGCGGCGATGCTTAGATTTGTTTCTTGATGGACTACTAAAGCGTGCTTGGATAGCCAATAGGCGGGCATGTTACATGGAAAGTGATCATAGTCTTCTATACTCCAAAGTTCTCTTCTATAAGTTATGTATGTAGTACTTACATTTGTAAATCCATAGTCATATTTGAACTACTTCTTCCACGGATGTCCCTTATTTCTATTGAGTGGCCCATGCCAAATCAATTGTCACTATCATTGTCAATGTCAATCATGTTAAATGGCATCCATAATCCTTTCAAACTTGGAAGCTTCAAGATAAGTGAGTTTTTCATGGTTTGTGCTATTTCACATTTTCACATATATTTTCAAGTCTACTTAAATGGCATCCATAATCCTTTGAAACTTGGAAGCTTCAAGATATGTGACTTTTTCATGGTTTGTGCTAGTTCACATTTTCATATATATTTTCAAGTCTACCTATCTATAGTGTTGTTCCTCTATGTTTGTTTGTAACTATACTTGGATCAATTTTTTGTTTCTAATTTTGAAAAATGATAAGATAAGGTGGAAGAAGTCCAAAAAGGTGATGTGTACTCATGTAGGGTGGTGATCCCTAGTCTTACATTTCATTGTTTAATTTGAGATGCACTTTTATTATAAACCATCAATGAAGAATAACATAGACAAGTGGATTCATTTGCGGGGTGGAATGTTTGACTTAGTTTCAATGAATGATTGTTGGCCTGGCCTCCTAAATATGCACCAACACATAATACAAGTACCATACAACTTGTGTTTGCCACACCCAATGTTCTGTTTTTGTAGTGGCAACTCTAGCAACCTCGAGTACTTCTGTATCTTTGGTAATACTCGTTTTTTGACCGATTGTGGTAGTTCTCATGGTCTTTCCACCTCGTTGCTTTGGAGCCATCATTTGCAATTGGTTTTGAGAGATAGGGAAGGTGGAATGAATTCAAGATGGAACATGGTGAGAGAATATGGATTAGTCGAAGATTGAGACAGGGGGGTTGAGCTAACTCTCTCCCTCTCTAATTCTCTTTCTAACTATCTCTCTCGTAGCCTCTTGGGGTGACTTCCTCTCTCTCTCTCTCTCTCTCTCTCTCTCTCCAGCTTCCTTCCACAACCTCTCAAGGTCTCTTGTGCCTCCCTACATTGGAGTGCATGTCTTTTTATAGCCAGAAGGGAGTGCATGCTGCCTCTCCCTTCCCCTCTCTTTCTGCCCTCTTTGGGAAAAGACATCTCCTCCACTCAGAGTGGGGAGATTCTTTCTCTCATTTTATTATTTTAATATTTCTCTCTTTAAATTTTTGAACCAAAAAGGGGGAGGGTGTCGAGAGGCTGTCAATGGCTAATTATGGAGATAAAGAAAATTTTTTCTTTTAATAGTAAAGGAGATTTTTTATGATTGTGACAATGAAGAAGACGATGATGACGATGACGAGGGTGATGCTGATGACGATGACGATTAGGATGGTGATTATAGAGGGGGGGACTTTACGGCATCCCCCTTTTTTATTTGAAATGTTTGTTTTTTTTTCTTTTTGTTAATTTTCTTTACGTTAGTTAGTTAGTTCAATTAAGATTAGTTTTGAGACTTAGTTAGTAACTCTACTAACTTACTAACTTAACTAACTTTACTTACTAACTTACTTATTACTAACTAACTGACTTAACTAACTTATGAATTAACTAACTAAATTATAAATTGACTAGCTAACTTTTGAACTTAGCCAACCAACTCTTAATTTCGTGGAAATATTACACTTGGAGAATAATTGAGAGGATAGGATTACTTGGGTTTAGGGAGATACTAAAATATGTTGAGATGACAAGCTCAACACATGCAGATATTAATGATGGACCACTTGGTTAGATGGGTCTACACGTCTACACTTAGCACATTAGTGGTCATTATGACTCTCACATGGCCACTGACTCATTACTTATTATATTCAAGTTGTTACACCTATTTACAACTGGCATAGTTATAGTGCCAGTCGACTAGTGTAGTCGGTTATGCATTGTTTGACTTAGTAGACCACTTTCCTTTATGTTGTATCTTATCTATACTTTGTGTACATTGTAAAGTGTGTGGAAGAAGAAGAAAAAACCAGCAAGAAAACGTTTTGGCCTCCATCTCTCTTCTTGTCTCTTGAGTGAGCTTCTCCTTGTGCATTCTGTGTGTGTTCGGGCAGCATCTTAAGCAAGTCCCCCCACCATGCGATTCTCGACAAAATAGTGGTATTGTTACAATATTGTAACATGTGTGCAATATAGAGGACTTGAAGAGAGCTTCGGATATTCCATTCAAATTGTAACTCTCAATTTTAGGTATTATTTTCTTTTAAAAAAATTTGATGACTTATTATTCAATTTTATTGAGAATTCAATAACTTTTTTGTACTAAACATTTTTCCTCGAGTCTTGTGGAGGATCAACCTAATTGGGATGTGGAAGACATGTTTTTTCAGTGAGACAATGATGGTTGGAAAGTGATCATAGTCTTCTATACTCCAAATTTCTCTTCTATAAGTTATGTATGTTGTACTTACATTTGTAAATCCATAGCCATATTTGAACTACTTCTTCCATGGATGTCCCTTATTTCTATTGAGTGGCCCATGCCAAATCAATTGTCACTATCATTGTCAATGTCAATGATGTCAAATGGCATCCATAATCCTTTGAAACTTGGAAGCTTCAAGATATGTGAGTTTATCATGGTTTGTGCTATTTCACATTTTCACATATGTTCTCAAGTCTACCTAAATGGCATCTATAATCCTTTGAAACTTGGAAGCTTCAAGATACTTGAGTTTTTCATGGTTTGTGCTAGTTCACATTTTCACATATATTTTCAAGTCTACTTATCTATAGTGTTGTCCCTCTATGTTTGTTTGTAACTATACTTGGGGCAATTTTTTGTTTCTAATTTTGAAGAATGATAAGATAAGGTTGAAGAAGTGCACAAAGGTGATGTGCACTCATGTAGGGTGGTGATCCCTAGTCTTACATTTCATTGTTTAATTCGAGATGCACTTCTATTATCAACAATCAATGAAGAATAACATAGACAAGTGGATTCATTTGTGGGGTGCAATGGTTGATTTAGTTTCAATGAATGATTGTTGGGGCCTCATAAATATGCACAAACACATAATACAAGTACCACATATATTGAGAGATTAAACTTTTGAATTGGTGGTAGGACCATGCCAATCCACTTAGTTGTTATGTCATTTTTATGCAGGATAAATAATGCTTTGAAACCAATAACTTTTGTCCTTTAGGTGGTAAACAGGATTGAAATGAGTTTCATGGTTTTATGCACTTTGTAAGAAATTAATAGAGTTTTGAGATGTATGTCAATTTGATACTTAACAGATTGGTTGATTTTTTTTACATGTTATTTTTAAATGAGGTCAATTATTCTACTTTTTTATAAATTGATAGATTGGTGATTTTTGTATTTATTTATTTAACAAGAACTTATGAGACTTTTATGAATATACCCTTATCCATTTCTTGGATGTCCATACCCATTTCTCATTTTCACATTTTCATTGCATAGATTACCAACATTACCTATCTCTCATATGCCCCCTAACCCTTGCATTCTATCCAACTTCTTTGATATGAAGCACATTCATGGATTTCCTTGCAAGCATAGAGTCTGTTGAGAGATATGAGGTCTCCAATCATTGCACGAGTTTCTACAAAATTTTTTTGGCATAGCCCTAGGCCAAAGAAGTTAGGTGATTGCATATAAATGACCATATTTGGAAATACATTATAGGATTCTAGGGTTCAAAGAAGGAGCCAATTCTTCACTACCTTCTAGCATACATTATTAATTACAAATATTTCAAGGAATAGCTTGTTCATCCATAATCTCTCCCATGTTCTATAAGAAGCTAATCACCCAAGATGCCCAACAACTCCTTTACAAGAAGCTTGGAAGACAATGCTTATCATGGACTAGCACTTTTATCATGTTGTTTAATGAAAGCAAGGATCCCCCAATCATTAGGGGGATAAAAAAAGCCCAAAATGGGGTTTTTATCATCGCTCCAACTCTAAATCTCATGCCCCATTGATCTAGCATAGAAAGAAATTGAAGCTTGTTTGGGGTACAAGTTGACTTGGATTATATTGTGTGGAGGGGACTATTATGGGGTGGAGAGTTAGGTGATATGGGACATGGATGACAATCGCCACATCAATAGAATGAGTGAGGTTTTAACCTTAGAGAAATGAATTTATGTTTCTTCATGACATGGAGAAGATGTTTGAAGTTTTGGAGGATAAGGTGCTACTTATCTTAGCAATAATTGCCTATGATTTACCCCTCAACAAGGATACTTTGTCAATTGAATATAGTACTCCTCAATTTGAGAAATTTTGTGGTGCACTTGAATCCCTTTAGGATGCCATGGAGTCGATGGATCATGCTATGCTTAGCTTGGACAAGTTTGAGGTTGTGCAAGCTATAGTGGTTTCCTAGATTGGCTGTTGAATGGAGATACCAAGAAACATACCCTCTTCATCCTTATAATACATCCATGTGATTTTCCCTTAAGGAAATTCATAATAAAATTTTAAAAAATAATAACAAGAAAAATAAAAAAGGGGAAGCCAAATAAATTCTGACCCCTCCCTCACAAATTATAGTTAACTAATTATACAATCAACCCTCCCTATTACCATCCATTTCCCTTTGTGTGGTTTCTCCCTTCATCCACACTTGTCGATCAACCTGCCCCCCTTCTCACGATCCCCCCCTTCTCACCCATGAAAACCCACCTCCCTAGGTTGTTATCACAGTTTTCCCCTGCTCACCCATGACACACCCCTCCCTTGCCTTCTATCTACTTAGATTCCCCGTTGCCCCTTGCTTTTCTCATATAGAACCTTGCCCGCCTTGGTTGACCATGCCTAAAATGTTTTCTTTAACAAAAATGATTAATTATATTGGTTCTAGAGTAAAAACATACCCTCCTCTCTCCTCAATTGGGTTGGTTTTCTCCTATTACTAAGAGATTTTATTTACATAAATATGGGTAACCTCTCCCTTAGATTCCACTCCCCTCTTTCAATATAAATATGAAGCCTCTCCTTCATTTTTGGGGATTCATGACAAGAGGGAACTTCACCATTTCCAAGAGAGTCTCCATCATTAACATGTCCTCCTCTATGTTTTCTTTCATTTATTACCTTGAGACTCTTGTGTTCTTTCACTTATCTATTCCTTCTCCTAATCATCTTTTTTCCTTTATTTATTCATTTTACTTCACTCCATTCTCTTTACTTCTCACTTCTTATTGTGTCACCATGTCAATCTATAATGTCCCCATTACTTAGTTTATAAACAATGTGCGTATACATTCCAAAAATTGATTTATGTTACACCATTTTAAAATTAGCTCTAAATATGAAGATAATTGTTATTATTAATGAGGTATTATATGCCAGTTGATGGAAGAAAGACTTGGGAAACCCCCCAAGACTAGCTTATCAAAACTATATTTGTAGTATAGAAAAACAAAAAGAACTAGCCTAGTGAATAGTCACTTGGCAGTTAAGTGCACTTGGGTGATGACACTGCCAGGATGGATGACCTCCCGAGAAGATTTTCCTACAAGCTAATGGGAGCTTCTTACGTGCAACCAATGGTGCCAACGAAGCCTTCCTAGCCCTTTGCCAAGTATGCCAAGGAAAGGATGCCAAGGTCTATGCCTTGGTCGCTGCCTTCGAGTGACGCTGCCTAACAATGCGACGTGCGGTGCTCGCCTATGCATTTGTAAATTTTTATCTTCGCACTGCAAAAACAGAGTCCCTCTCTAACATCATCAATGATGTCATGGAAGATGCTAAAAGAAAACGTTCTCTCTTTGTAATCGATGATGTTATAAAAAATGCTAAAAAGCAAGTGTTCTGTAACGTACCCGACTTTGATTATATGACTAGTAACGTTTTAGTAATTGCCTAGAGTTTACCTTCAAGCTGTCGCCATCCGTACTCTAACTAGAATGATCGGATATTGGTTAACCCTAGGTCTACCCCGCAAGGGAAGCGTCTTGCCGTTACCCATGGAGGACAAACCTAAAGGTTCCGAATTGATCTAACAGTCACATATCAACAACTAGCTTACATCTAGAGGTGTCCTTCGAGAGGCTTCTTGTCTGGAAGGAGCGACTGACATTACCCTTGCTTCATGGAGTACAACACTTTTTCCCAGTAGCAGACTAAGGATTTATGAAATCCCTCGTAGTGCTTTGACACAGTTGCTGTACCTTTCCCCTAAGATAATTTATAGTTCATGTTCTAAGACCAAACACTTAGGTAAGTTAGCAAATCGGCCCTTCCTAGAGTTTCTTCCTAGCATTTGTTTTTGGGGAAACCTCTCGACTAACCAAGACCACCCTGCCATAGGATTGGATTCATCAAGAATCCATCCACCCGCTTTCCTCTATGGAAGTTCTTAGTTATCTAATTACCTACTGCATTACGTGAAACATATAAAAATAGCTTCATTAATTAAAATCCTTTTATGCATAGTTGTTTGTTTACGTGATTTACTCATGGACATACAATCAGAATAAAACAACTTCATTGATTATATTCCATAATGTGTGTTCTCCCGCCCATATAGGAGAAAAAGTACAATTTTGTGTGTTGCCTCATCCGGCGCATCTGCACATCACCAAGATCAAATCCACCTATAGCTAGCATTTGTAGGTGTCCCAAGTAGAACTCGAGCCATACAGGGGACCGAGTAGTTCCTAGGTACAAAAAAGGGATTTACTAGCTAGAGCCCCCCATGGCACCCTATCCACCTCCTTCTTAATACAATCCCTGCTAGAAGACCTCTCGCTATTGAGGCTGACGGTCCATGCTTTCATCGCGGTAAAAACATCCCCTCTTGATATGGGGATTCAGCACCTATCCTTGGGGGAGGTATAGGGCTCCTCAATTCTTATATGTTCCAATTCTTAATTCAATTAGGATCTAATCTAGAAAATCACAAACAAGATTGATGTCTGCAAGTAGTTATGGCTTCAATCAATCATGCAACTTTCAAGTGATGATTAATTCTAGTAGCAATTGACACTTGAGTTTCATATAATAAAATCTTCCCCTTGGAATTTAACTAGGGGTATCTAGATTTTTGGGGTCTCCAACTTTCCAGTTCTTGTAACTAAGTTTCTTGGCCTTAACTCAATATTTCTCAATAGACTTATCTTATTTGAATATAACTTTTTTAGAAAAACCTGTGGTATTGCGATTGATAAAGGGTTATTATCTATGCTTGTGACTTCGTTAGTAACTCCCGTACTCGCAACTCCAACTGTTGCTTCCACCTTAGTAGGGTCATTTTTTATTTTTACTTTTGAATTATTTTTCTTTGGGGCCATGACAAAAATATGATTCATAGAAGAAAAAGAAGAACATGGCAGTAATACCAGTTGGCAAGGGTGTAAGACTCTCGATGATGATGATGGATATTGTGGGATTCAATGATGTAGGCCTCGCAGATGATTCTTCTTACCTCATGGAGAGCAATACTTCACTCTCTCTAATAGACGAAATAGATATGAGAATAGAGGTATGATAGAATAGGATAGAGTTCTTCAATGTCTTCTATTCTCAGATTAGAGTAGAAGAGGATGAGAGACCTTCAACGTATCCCCTTCCTTGGGTTGAACTGAATGATGTCTCTTCGTCTCATGGAATAGAGTCTCCTCCTTCTCAGTCAGCATCTCATCCTTGTCAAAATTGCTTTTGCCACTCCTTCCGGTCATCCCCAAGCGCTCAATTTATAGTTTTGCAAGGGAGGGGTAGAAGAGAGGATGCTTGCCTTTTTAGTGTTTTTTGATGATATCATCGATGACAAAGAGAGAACACTTTCTTTTAGCGCTTAACTTTAAAGCTTATGCTTTTTTTTCATTATTTTTGTTTTTTTGTCCTACAACTTGTTTGGATCATAACTTTGTCATATGAACTCCAAATATAGTCATTCGGATACTCAAAACGATCAAAACGCATCTACTTGACAAGTTAGCATGGGCAGAATTGCAAAAATCCATCAAAAATAGGTGAAAATGATGATTTTTGTAAATCAGGTTATTTTTATTTATCTTTTGTCCTGGAAAGCTTATTCCCTTCAAAATAAGTCATAGTATATGTTTGGATCCTTCTAAAGTGAGAATTAAGTCATCGAAACATGATATTAGAGATTTCTGACTATTCTAGTAAACCAGTCCTGCTTCTTGTAAATCTTGTAGGGATTTTGCAACATGTATACGCACAAATAGACTAAGTAATGGGGACATTACATGTTCTCTCTTTACCCCCTCTCCCCCAGATTACTATATAAACAAGGGCGGAGTGTCATGTCAAAAGGACAACGACTCATGTAGAAGTCTCTCTACTGTTGATGTGACAAAGCTTTGTTGCAAGCAGCCGACGAGCCTTGCTCTCTCTCTCTCTCTCTCTCTATATATATATATATATATATATACCTACATGGAAGCGCTACTCAAATCCATAACACTTCTCCCATGGCTCCCAAGAGATGTCGAGATGCTGAGCGAGGTCATGCTCGGAGAGCTTCCCAAATGAGGAGGTAGTTAGTAATGTTATCTTTTATGTAATGAGGAGGTAGTTAGTAATGAGGAGGTCATTACTATTTTATGCTATTACTTTTTTTTCTTTGCATCTCATGATAAAATGAGGGATAAGTTAGTAATGTTAGAAAAGCCCATAGGATAAGTCTCTCACATAGAATTATGATTAGTTAGAACATATTAAACTTACAAAAGCATGTTAGTCTTATCAATTTCTTTTTAAGAAGGACACAAAAATTGATGGAGGGGATATATTGTATGCATTGTATACATTAACAAGTGTATTAAAACTGTTTTATGGTTATGACTGCTTTTGGATTTGTTAATGATGAATGATGTCTCTTATGGTTTTGGGCTAGAGATTTGAGATTGTTCTAGTAAACCAGTCTTGCTTCCTACAAATCCTATAGGGATTCTGCAACACGTATATGCACAAATAGACTAAGTAATGGGGACATTACACGTTCTCTCTTTACCCCCCTCCCCCCGATTACTATATTAACAGGGGTAGAGCGTCATGTTAAAAGAACAATGACTTGTGCAGAAGTCTCCCTATTGTTGATGCGACGAAGCTCTATTACAAGCAGCCGCCATGCCTCTCTCTCTCTCTCTCTCTCTCTCTCTCTCTCTCTCTCTCTCTCTCTCTCTCTCTCTCTCTACACCTACGTGGAAGCGCTACTCAAATCCATAAAACTTCTCCGATGGCTCGCAAGAGACGTCGAGATGCTAAGCGAGGTCATGCTCTTGAGAGCTCCCCAATGAGAGGCGGTTGTCGTTGCAGAGGGAACTCAACACGAAGCTGAAGTGCAAAAAGCGGAAGTTACCCCTGAATCCATTCAATTTGATGGACCACAACAAGTTGAGGTTACGGTCATAAACCGTAATCACGATGTATGGCTGAATGGAGATAATCAGGAAAGGATTACTATTTTATGTTATTACTTTTTTTTCTTTGCATCTCAAAATAAAATGAGGGATAAGTTAGTAATGTTACAAAAGGCAATAGGATAAGTCTATTACATAGAATTACGATTAGTTAGAATGTGTTAAACTTACAAAAGCATGTTAGTCTTATCAAGTTCTTTTTAGGAAGGACATAGAAATTGATGGAGGGGATAGATTCTATGCATCACATACATTAACAAGTGTGTTAAAACTTTTTTATGGTTATGACTGCTTTTGGATTTGTGAATGATGAATGATGTCTCTTATGGTTCCGAGTTAGAGATTTCAAACTATTCTAGTAAACTATTCCTACTTCTTGCAAATCCTATAGGGATTCTGCAGCACGTATATGCACAAATAGACTAAGTAATGGGGACATTACATGTTCTCTCTTTACCCCCTCCCCCCGATTGCTATATAAACAGGGGTAGAGCGTCATGTCAGAAGGACAACAACTCATGCAAAATTCTCTCTATTGTTGATGCGACGAAGCTTTGTTGCAAGCAGCCTCACTCACACACACACACACACACACACACACACACTCTCTCTCTCTCTCTCTCTCTCTCTCTCTCTCTCTCTCTCTCTCTCTCTCTCTCTCTCTCTCTCTCTCTCTCTCTACACCTATGCGGAAGCACTACTCAAATACATAAAACTTATCCCATGGCTCCCAAGAGACATCAAGATGCTGAGGGAGGTCATGCTCGGATAGCTCCCCAATGCGAGGAGGTAGACGTTGCTAAAGGAACTCAACACAAAGCTGAACGGCAAAGTGGAAGTTACCCCCTGAATCCATTCAATCCAAAGGACCACAATAAGTCGAGGTTGTAGTCATAAATCGTAATCATGATGGATTACCGAACAACGGAGATAATTAGGAAAGGATTAATATTTTATGTTATTGTTTTTTTTCTTTACATCTCACGATAAAATGAGGGATAAGTTAGTAATGTTAGAAAAGCCCATATGATAAGTATGTTACATAGAATTATGATTAGTTAGAACGTATTAAACTTACAAAAGCATGTTAGTCTTATCAATTTCTTTTTAAGAAGGACACAAAAATTGATGGAGGGGATATATTGTATGCATTGTATACATTAACAAGTGTATTAAAACTATTTTATGGTTATGATTGATTTTGGATTTGTGAATGATGTCTCTTATGATTTCAAGCTAGAGATTTCAGACTATTCTAGTAAACCAGTCCTGCTTCCTGTAAATCCTATAGGGATTCTACATCAGGTATATGCACAAATAGACTAAGTAATGGGGACATTACACGTTCTCTCTTTACCCCCCCTTCCCTCGATTATTATATAAACAAGGGTAGAGTGTCATGTCAGAAGGACAACAATTCGTGCAGAAGTCTCTCTACTCTTGATGCGACAAAGCTCTGTTGCAAGCAATCAAGCCTCACACACACACACACACACACACACACACACACACACACACTCTCTCTCTCTCTCTCTCTCTCTCTCTCTCTCTCTCTCTCTCTCTCTCTCTCTCTACATCTGCATGGAAGCGCTACTCAAATCCATCAAACTTTTCCCTTGGCTCGCAAGAGGATGCTTTCTTTTTTAGCATTTTTTGATGACATCATTGATGACAAATAGAGAACACTTTCTTTTAGCTCTTAGCTTTAAAGCTTATGCTTTTTTTTCACTATTTTTATTTTTTTTTGCCCTACAACTCGTGTGGATCATAACTTCGTCATATGAACTCCAAATATAGTCATCTGGGTACTCAAAACGATTGAAACATATCTGGTCGATATGCTAGTAGGAGAAAATTTGTAAAAATCCATAAAAAATAGGTGAAAAGTATGATTTTCGTAAATCGGATTATTTTTATCCATCTTTTGTGTTTAACGACTTATTTCCTTCCAAATAAGTCACATTATATGTTTGGATCCATCTAAAGTGGAAATTAAGTCATCTAAACATTATACTAGAGATTTCAGACTATTCTAGTAAACCAGTCTTGCTTCTTGTAAATCATGTAGGGATTCTGCAGCACGTATACGCACAAATAGACTAAGTAATGAGGACATTACATTTTTCCCTCCTTAGAGGAATGGATTTGTCCTCATCTTGAGAGAAACTCGGGGTATTCTTTCATAAGGGTTATCTCATCGACCCAAGTGGCATCCTCTTCAGGATAATCCTTCTACTGGATGAGATATTCTCTAAGGGTCCTATTCATAAGGATTCTTTCTTTTACATCCAAGATTCTATCATGTTGAAGTTCAAGTAAACCTTGGATCAACATTACAACTTATTGATTATCAAGAATATGATCAGGATTATGTACATAGGGCTTCAAGAGATTTACATGGAATACATCATGAACTTTTAGGGTTTCAAGAAGTTGCAGCTTATAAGCATTAGGTCCAAGAGACTTTATGAATTTATAAGGTCCATTGTATCTTGGGCTTAGCTTCTTGAAATTTCCCAAGGATAAAGAACTTCTCTTTGGGCATACATGGATAAAAACCTTGTTCCCTTCTTGAAAGATTTTCTCTTCTTGAAAGTCAGCATAGGCTTTCTGTCGATCCTTGGTAGCTTGTATATCTTGCTTGATGGTTTTGACTTGTTCGTCCATCTCTTCAAGCATCCTCTTAGAAGCTTCAACTTTCAAGGTAGGGTCGGAGAAGTTTAGTGGGGTTAGGCATTCTTGCCCATATAGAGCTTGAAATGGGATCATTTGAATGCTTTGATGATAGGATGCATTGTAACAAAATTCCACCAAAGTTCGATATTGTATCCACTGTCTAGGTTCTTTGCAACAATATACTCTAAGCATGCCTTCAATGACTTGATTTACATGCTCTGTCTGCCCATTACTTTGAGGGTGATAAGCTGTAATAAAACAAAGCTGTGTACCGAGAGCTTCAAATAATCCCTTCCAAAAATATGAAGTGAATAGAGAATCACAATTGTTGATAATTCTCTTTGGTAGTCCATGAAGTCTAAAGATTTCTTTGACAAATAACCTGGCAATATCTAAGACTTCGTAGATGGTTTTGAACAGAATAAGGTGGATAACCTTAGTCAACATGTCCACAATTACCATGATTGAGTTGTATCCTCCTTGAATTGAGGGTAATCCAACTACAAAATCCATACTAATGAATTCCCATTTCATATGAGGAATATCAAGTGGTTGTAGCTTTCCTAGCAACTTAACTCGTTCGGCTTTTATTTGTTGGCAATTCAAGCATTCGATTACATATTTAAGTACGTCACTTTTGATTTTTTCCCAATAATAGCTTTTCCTAACTGCATTGAGAGATTTGGCATAGCCAGGATGTCTTGAAAATGGAGAATCATAAGCTTCCCATAGTATCTTCTTCTTAAGATCTTGACTTGAAGGAATACATAATCTTGTCATGAAGTAGACAAGCTCTTCGTCAATAGAGAAGTTAAGATACTTTGTCTTAAGCTTAGAATTTTGTTCTTTATTCTAAATTTCCTTCAACATTTGTTGATATTTGGGATCATTATTCACCTTCTCCTTGGCTAGCTAGATGATAGGATTGCTAGGCATCAATATCATTGTAGTTAGCATTTGAGCTCTAAGAGGTTCTTCTGAGATAAGTGCATTGAGAAATGATTTGCAGCTTAAAGCATTTGCAATTTCATTCTCTTTACCCGGTCTATATTTGATCTCAAAATCATACTCTTGCAAGTCTTCGATCCACCTTTGTTTCCTCATATTTAGATATGGTTGAGTGAAGATCCATTTAAGACTTTTATGGTCGGTTACCAGTGAGAATTTCTTCCTGAGTAGATAATGTCTCCAGAACTTAAGAGAGCGGATAATTTCAAGTAATTCCAATTCATGAGTAGCATAATTTCTCTCGTGAGTCTTCACTTTTCAGGAGGAATATGCTATTGGATGTCCTTCCTGCATGAGTATGCATCCCAAAGCAAGAGAGCTCGCATCGGTCACCACTTCAAATTCTTTGCTAAGATCGGGTAGTTTGAGGATCAAGGCTGTGACTAAACTTAGCTTGAGCTTGTCAAAGCTAGACTATTCATCTTGGGTCCTTTTAATGGCAACTTGCTTCCTGAGTAGGCCGATGAGGGGTGCAGCAATCAAGGCATAATTCTTGATAAAGACCTCATACCATCTTGTTAAACCCAAAAAGCTACAAACTTCACTTATAGTGGTTGGAGGCGGCCAGTCTTGTACATCCTTGACCTTGGCGAGATCTACTAAAATTCCCTCTGCTGAAACTATAAACCCCAAATACTCTATTTTCTTCTTGAAGAACACACACTTCTTCTTCTTAGCATATAGGTTGTGAGTCCACATTGTCTCAAGAATTGTCCGTAGTTGTGACTCATGACTTCCTTCATCCTTGGAATATGTTAATATGTTGTCAAAGAATACAAGGATGAAATCATCAAGATAAGATATCTTGCATTAATCTGTGAAGGTAGCAGGGGCATTGGTTAATCCAAATGACATTACGATAAACTCATAATGACCGTACCTTGTGCTAAAAGAGGTTTTTGGGATATCTTCTTGCTTGATTATGATGTGGTAATACTCTGATTTGAGATCAATCTTGGAGAAAATCTTTGCTCCTTGTAGTCGATCAAGTAGTTCGTTGATCCTTGGAATCGGATACTTGCTTTTTATTGCTACGTGATTTAGCCCTTGATAATCAATGCAGAGACAGAGAGTCCCATCCTTCTTTTTCTGAAATAACATCAGAGCTCCCTAGGGTGAGTTACTGGGTCTAATGTATCCCTGATCTAAGAGTTGTTTGAGTTGTTCCTTTAGTTCTATGGCTTTCGAAATGGACATTCGATATAGTCGTTTTGCAACTGGTGCAGCTCCTATACTAGCTTGATTTCATGGTCAACTTCTCTTTGTGGTGGAAGTTTAGTTAATTCTTCAAGAAATATGTCAGCATATTTCATAAGCCACAATGGTTCATCTTTGGCTTCTTTATCCTGTTCAATCTTATTTAATTTGATTAGGTATACATGTGAGCCTTTTCTTAAACCCTTAGTGATTCGAGAAGCTTTCGCTAATTGAATCTTTGGTTTTCCTGCTTCTCCTTGTGTGGTCACTTGTTGTCCTACAAGATTCAAGAATGTGACTTGGCCCTTTTCACAATGAATATGAGCATCGCTGGGAATTAACTAGTCCATTCCTAGCAGGCACTCGTAGGTTTCTAGGTTCATAACTCTGAATTTCATGTTGTTCTGATTGCCACCTAGATTAAACTCCACCTTACTTGTCTCTTGTGTTGAGGAAACTTCTTTTCCATCAGCTAACTCAACTATCAGCCCATGTGCATGCATCATGTCTATGCCTAGTTTTCTAGTGTACCTTGGTGATATGAATGAATGTGTGCTTCCACAATCAATCAAAATTTTAAAAGGATTTACCGTTATAGGTTGATGTTGTTTGAATCACTGAGAATTGTCGATTTGGTCCCTTCTTGTTGAGAGAGGCGTGAATTCTTGCTCCTCGCTCCATGTTGGTTTCTAAGGTGGGACCTTCAGCATCTTGAGGGTTATGTCGGCAACTCTTCCTCTAGCTATGGCTGTCCGGCTCTAGTTGTTACAAAACTTACTATGGCATTTATTCTATTTGAGTTTTAGGCATCACCTTTGGATGTGACCAGGTTTGTTACAATAATATCACCCGAAAGTATCCTTATTACCACCGGTCAAGTTCTCCACTATTGACGTCTTAGCCTTCTTGCTATTAGCATATTGGAATTGACCTTGGGCTCTTTTTGCATAGCCCCTAGTTATACTTCTATTTTGAAACTTATTATTCCAAGGCTTATTATTTCTTGGTTTGGTCTAGAGTTTCTGCACAATCAGTCTTGCTCTTATCAATGCATCTTGGAGGTCGAATGGACGCATTGCTTCAAGCCGTGTGTTCAGGGGATCATCCAATCTGTGGCAAAACTTGGATACTTGCTACACAATGTCCATAAATGGTGTATGTTGAGATATCGAGCTCCACTCGTGATACGCCAGGGTGACCGTTGTATATTTATGTCACCGACTTGTCAGTTGCAGACGCGGTTGGTACACCGCCCATGAATAATAGCTACATGATAGCTATCCTTATCTACTCTAGTTCGTGGCTCAGTTAGTATGCCACCTTAGTTAGTTGAGTTTGGTTTTGAGACCCATATATAGGGTTCTTCTATTTCTTTGTACTTGAGTTCTTTTGGCTTACACAACTAAGAAGAGGAAAACTGTTTTCAGCCTCCACCCTTGTGTGTCTTCCCCCATTGTGCAAGCAAGAAAGCTTCAAGCGAGACTCCTTCCTTCTCTCCCACATTCTTGACATGGTATCAGAGCCTTGTTCGTGGTAAGGAGCTCAAGAAAGCAAGCCAAGCTCGCGGTGGTCTGGTAAGAGGAGCAGTGTTGCTTTCATTTCCTGTTTTGGGAGCAGATCTCTGCAGGTAGCACAGCCGGAAATTGCAGGAGTGCATTGTCTCAGGTTGAGACGCCCTTCGCGGTGAAGCAAGAGGGCAGTATATGCTGCGGGACAGGGCTTTAGCCCTTGGCGACCTTGTTTTTTTGATTTGAGGCCATTTCGGGGCCTGTTTTGCAGACGGAAGTTTTCTGCACGCACTCAGGAAAAGGCTCAGTTTTATGCTGTGCGACCACTGTTCTACAGGTCGGTGAAAAGTTACTGTAGAAATTGCATCGTATGCTTGTGCGCAGAGACATTGGGAGTTTCAGAATCATCCTTGGTTCCTGTTTATGCAAAATCGTCACTAGGAAGTGACTGTGTGGTCAAATACCACTTTCGCCAGTTTTGCAGATTTGCCCTTGTGAGGGTGAAGCTGTGTTTTTTGCAGTGACAGAATTTCTTGCAGTATTCTGTAATGGCGTCTGATTCTCTTTCACAGATTGTCACTGAAAAGCTTGACAAGAACAACTTCCAGGCATGGAAGTTTAGAATGACGAATTTCCTTATGGGAAAAGGATATTGGGAATTTGTTGCAGGAAATGAAGAAGAACCAGTTCTTCCTGATGTTCCCAATCAACAACAAATGCAGGCATTTAAAACATGGCATGAGAGAGCCAGGAAAGTTATGTATTGGCTGTCTATCAGCATTTCAGACTCTATGATTGTGCATATTCAGGATGCAAGTACGCCAAAGGAGGCATGGGATACTTTGTCAAAAATGTATAGCACAAATACGCAAGCCAGGAAAATGCAGCTCAAGCAAGAGTTGCACAATGTGCAAAGAGAAAATATGAGCATTAACGACTACCACATGAAGGTGAAGAAGATTGCAGATGCACTTGCTTCCATTGGGTCGCCAGTGGAAGATGATGATTTAGTTTCTGTGACCTTGAATGGTCTAGAAAAGGATTATGCACAGTTTCGGACATCCATTTCAGTTCGTGAAAGATTTCCTGATTTTGAGGAGTTGATTGCTCTTCTAATTTCTGAGGAGCAGAGAAATGGTGGTGCATCTTCTTCAGGAGGAACTTCAAAAGAAGCTGTCTTCTACTCAAATGCTGGAAGAGGTAGAGGCAGAGGTAGAGGAGGCCGATTTGGAGGCCGTGGTAGAAATCAGAATATGCAGCAAACTCAAGAAAACCAGTCCTATGGAGGAGGACGTGGTAACTCTAGAGGCAGGGGGAGCCAAAGAGGTCGTGGTGGATGGCAAAGAGGTCAAAATGCAAACAGTAATGTTGAATGCTACTATTGTGGTAAAATGGGTCATATGGCTAAAGACTGCTATAAAAAGCAGAATGACATCATGAATGGAAAACTGCAACAAGGGAATTATGCATCTTCTAACAGACAGGGTGATGACAGAAATGAGCATTTGTTCATGGTGCAGCACATGAACAATTCTGTGACAAGTGCAGAAGAAAGCAATGATGTATGGTATGTTGACTCAGGTGCATCAAACCACATGACAGGTCATGCAGAATGGATGGAGGATGCAAGGAAAATGGAAAAACCAGGATTTGTGGAGACTGGTGATGATACTGCACATCCTATTGTGCAGATTGGAAAAATTCCTTTGTCTATGCAGGATGGGAAAAAGAAATACCTGTCCGATGTATTTCATGTCCCGAATATCACCAAGAATCTGGTTTCAGTTGGTCAAATGGTTGAACAGGGCTTGCAGGTCAGATTTAATCCTCATGGATGCTTTGTTGAGGATATGAAAAATAAAGGTCGCTTGATAGCAAAAGGAAAGAAGAAGGGCAGAATGTTTACATTGGATGCAGACATGTCTGAATTGAGTGCAGCAATGTTTGCACATGGGACCGGTGTAGTTGCAGATATTGATATCTGGCATAAACGCATTGGTCATGTTAATGTACAGCGACTTAAATCAATGCAGGCCCAAAATATTGTTGCAGGATTGCCCAAATTCAAGGTTGCAGAAATGCATAAGGTATGTGAAGCCTGTCAGTTTGGAAAACAGGCAAGGAAACCATTTCCTAGACATGTTCAAGAGAGTGAGAAGCCATTGGAATTAATCCACTCTGATGTGTGGACTACTAAAGCTGCATCTCTTGGAGGCTGTCATTATTTTGTCACTTTTATTGATGACTATAGCAGGAAAGTTTGGGTGTATTTTATGAAAAAGAAAAGTGAAGTTTTTGGGCATTTCAAAACCCTTAAAGCTATGGCTGAAAAAGAAACAGGTCTGCAAATAAAATGCCTGAGGTCAGATGGAGGGGGAGAGTACCTCTCAAATGAGTTTGCAAAGTTCTTGCAGGAGCATGGCATAAAGCAGCAATATTCATGCAGTTATACCCCACAACAAAATGGAATTGCAGAAAGGAAAAACAGGCATATTGGAGAGATATCTCGTGCCATGCTCAATGAAAAAGACTTGCCAGATTTTTATTGGGCTGAAGCAGTTGCTACAGCAGTCTACATAATGAACAGGACTCCCACTGCAGCAATACATGGAATGACTCCAGAGGAGAGGTATACTGGTAGGAAACCAGATATTTCTCATTTGAAAATTTTTGGTTGCATTGCCTATGTACATGTGCCAGATGAGCTGAGATCCAAGTTGGATCCAAAAGCTGAGAAGTGCGTCTTTATTGGTTACTCTCTGCAGCAAAAAGGGTATAGATGCTATAACCCTTCTACTCGTAAGTTTACAGTGAGCAGAGATGTTGTTTTTGATGAGATGAGTAGCTGGTATAAACCAGTAAATGTGATTGATGATGAAGATGCACAAAATGGTAATGCTACACAGAATTCACAGCAGCAGTCACAAAAAATTAGTGGACCTGGAGCGTCCTCTAGCAGTGGTTCACATTCTTCGCCATGGACAGGCAGATTGAGATCAGGAGAATCTTCTCAAAGCAATGCAGATAGTGGTATGCAGGTATCACGAAAAGGAAAAGAGAAGGTTGATCAGCCCATGTTTGATGTGAATGCAGGTCACTCTTATGTGGATGGTGAATCCAGTGGCTCAGAACAGAGCATTGATGATGAGTTGGGTATTCCTTCTATTGTTACACCTGGAGTAAGGAAGACCAGGGATGTTTTGAGAGCACCTGGGAGTGAACCTACTTTGCGCAGGTCTACAAGAGCTAGGTATCCTGTGGATAGGCTGAAATATGATGGATTTACAGCCATTCACTATGCATATATGGTCAAAGTGATACAGGAACCAGAACCCACATCTTTTGAGCAAGCCATGGGAAAAGAAAAATGGGAGAAAGCCATGGATGAAGAAATGGATGCCTTGGAAGCAAATGCTACATGGGAGTTAGTACCTTTGCCTAAAGGTAAGAATGCAATTGGCTGTAAGTGGGTTTATAAGGTGAAGCACAATGCTGATGGTTCTGTGAACAGATACAAGGCAAGATTAGTAGTCAAGGGGTATGCACAAACATATGGCATTGACTATGAAGAAACATTTAGTCCGGTTGCAAGGATGGCAACCGTAAGAGCAGTCATTGCTATGGCTGCATCAAAGGGATGGTCTTTACATCAGATGGATGTAAAGAATGCCTTCTTGCATGGTGATTTGCAAGAAGAGGTCTATATGGAGCAGCCACCAGGTTATGTGCATGATGTTCATCCTGAGTTTGTTTGCAGGTTGAAGAAAGCCTTGTATGGCTTGAAGCAAGCACCTAGAGCATGGTCTGACAAGATAGGACAGTATCTTGTCACTATTGGCTTTCATATTTCCAAGGCAGATTTCTCACTTTATGTGAGAAAAACAGAGAAAGGTATTATGCTGCTTGTCATTTATGTTGATGATTTGATTATGACAGGTGACAGTGATGAAGATATCCTTCATGTGAAAATGCTATTGAAGCAGAAGTTTGAGATGAAGGATTTGGGAGAGCTGCGTTATTTCTTGGGCATTGAGGTGATTAGATCACCAAGTGGGATACAGCTCTTGCAGAGGCAGTATGGATTGGACATGCTGTACAAATATGGGATGACAGGCTGTAAGCCTATTTCAGTTCCTTTGGAGCAAAATGTGAAGCTGAGCACAGATGCAGGTGAGCTTCTAGAAGACCCTACTATGTACAGACGCATAGTAGGAAGTTTGATTTATATGACTATTACCAGGCCAGATTTGAGCTATGCTGTTGGATTGGTAAGTCAGTTTATGCAGGCTCCAAGGAAACCACATTTGGATGCGGCTAGACGCATACTTAGGTATGTGAAGTCCACATTGCAGTATGGACTATTTTATGAGACTGGGGTTCAGATACAGTTGCATGGATACACTGATGCTGATTGGGCTGGTAGTATTTCTGATAGACGATCTACCAGTGGATATGTATTCTCTTTTGGGAGTGCTGCAGTCACTTGGAGCAGCAAGAAACAGCCTACAGTTGCCTTGTCGAGCACAGAGGCTGAGTACAGGGGTGCAGCAATGGCTGCATGTGAGGTAGCTTGGTTGCATAAGCTACTTTATGATATGCATCAGTCTACAAATGGGCCAGTTGTCATTTATTGTGACAACATGAGTAGTATACACTTGGCAAATAACCCAGTCTATCATGCTAGAACAAAGCACATTGAGGTGCATTATCACTATGTGCGAGAGAGGGTTTTACTAGGTCTTATTGATCTAGTTTATGTCAGCACAGAGGATCAGGTAGCTGACATATTCACGAAGGCATTGGGCGCAGAGAAGCTGCGCAAGTTCAGAGACCTGCTTGGTGTGCAGGAATTGGGATTGAGCTCGAGGGGGAGTGTTGAGATATCGAGCTCCACTCGTGATACGCCAGGGTGACCGTTGTATATTTATGTCACCGACTTGTCAGTTGCAGACGCGGTTGGTACACCGCCCATGAATAATAGCTACATGATAGCTATCCTTATCTACTCTAGTTCGTGGCTCAGTTAGTATGCCACCTTAGTTAGTTGAGTTTGGTTTTGAGACCCATATATAGGGTTCTTCTATTTCTTTGTACTTGAGTTCTTTTGGCTTACACAACTAAGAAGAGGAAAACTGTTTTCAGCCTCCACCCTTGTGTGTCTTCCCCCATTGTGCAAGCAAGAAAGCTTCAAGCGAGACTCCTTCCTTCTCTCCCACATTCTTGACAGTGTATACTTGAGAAGTGTTACAAGCTTCGAGTAATAGGCTTCCAGTGTCATTCCAAGTTGCTTTAGACCAAATAATTCATTCATCTTTTGTGTGTGGTATGCTAGAGGAAGATACCAGCCTCACACACTGCATCTCCTTTAATACGTACCAACTAACAAATGCTTTGGAGATTCCTTGGTCTTTACACCATTGTTTCCACCAAATTTGGGCTTCTCTTGTTAGCTTTAAGTTACCGATCATTACTTGATTAGTTGGGATAATTCCAGCAGCAATGAAATAATCTTCCATGGACTCAACCCATATTTTTGCTTCAACCTCAATGTTTTTTCCTTGGCCATCAAACTCAAGTGGTTTGATTTGCTTAAGCATGAACTTCTTTTCTTGGATCTCAACAGCATTAAGGGTAGGAACAACTTCATGTGGTATTGTAAGATTTTCTCCAATTAGCTCTACCAATGTTATCATACAATTTGCTTATATCTTTTCAAAAAGAGAAATCATTTCAAAAGGATAGAAATTCTTTATATCAAATTTTCAAAGAAGGTTACATCATGATAGAGTTTTTTCGAATGAACTTAAGGAATCTAACCATGGATTTTTGATATATCTACTAACTTGTAATTCTTAATTGCTAGAATGGTAACCAATTTTATATTCAACAAATAGAAAAAATAATTTCTTTTGCTATAGGGGATAAATACATGGTTTATTTTTGGGATGACTTGTTATTTGGGAGAGAAGATTTCCCTAATACAATCTAGGCATGCCATTTGGATACATCCATTAGGTAATAATCGGGCTTTGAAGAAAGGATATCTAAAAATCGATACTTTAAAGGAAGATTAGGACACCCATCTTTGACATAATTGTGGTGTTTAGAGGGACTGATAACTATAATTCGGTCCAATGGGATGACCTTTGTCACTTCCTCGTAAATATACAGATTTAGTTTAACCTCCCGGCCTTTAGTGAATAAAGTTGAATTCACTCTGGCTTCATGGAATAAATAAACCTTCATGACTTTAAGGTTTTCCATCCATCTTATCCTCTTCAAATTGTTCTGAAGGAAGGCAAGACGGCTTGCATCGATATAACAAATTTCACTGCTTATTATCCATCGTCTTTTTTGGTATAGTGGAGAAGGATCATAGATGCAATCTAGAATCTGCATCACTTGCATTCTCCATCCATAATCCATAGAATGCATTGTCGATGTAAACATCGCGCGAAAAATTAGGAATCACTCCCAATCTTCATCTCTCTGGGTAAGATAAAAACACATGTCAACAAGAGAAGGAAAAACAAATCATACCTTAGGCTACAATTATCAAGTTGTTGATTTATTTTTGCTTTGATACCACTTGTAACATATTCGCCTTTGATTATGTGACGAGTAACATTTTAGTAGTTGCCCGGAGTTTACCATCCAGCTGCCACCATTTGTACTCTAACCAGAATGATCGGATTTTGTTGCTGGTTAACCTCACTCTACCCCCCAAGGGAAGCGTCCTATTGTTACCCATGGAGGATTGGGGACCTGAAGGTTCCTAATTGGTCTAAGAGTCACCTATCAACAACTAGCTCACATCTTGAGGTGTCCTTCAAGAGGCTTCTTGTTCAGAAGGAGCGACTGCCATTACCCTTGGTTCATGGAGTACAACATTTTTTTCTAGTAGAAGAATAAGGATTTATGAAATCTTTTACAGTGCTTTCGCACAGTCGCCATACCTTTCCCCTAAGATAGTTTACCATTTAGGTTCTGAGACCAAACCCTACATAAGTCAGTGAATTGGCCCTTCCTAGAATTTCTTCCTAGCGTTTGTTTTTGGGGAAACCTCTCGGCTAACCGAGACCACCCTGCCATAGGATTGGATAAGTTAGGAATCCATCCACCCACTTCCTTCTATGGAAGTTCTTAGTTATCTAATTACCTACCACATTACATGAAACATATAAAAACAGCTTCATTAATTAAAATCATTTTATGCACAGTTGTTCATTTATGTAATTTACTTACAAAAATACAATCAAAATAGGAAAAATTCATCGATTATATTCCGTAATGTGTATTCTCCTACCCATACAGAAGAAAAATTATAATTTCGTGTGCTTCCTTATCCGATGCATTTGCACGTCACCAAGATCAAATCCACATATAGCTAGTGTTTATAGGTGTCCCAAGTAGAACTCAGTCCATACAGGGGACCAAGTAGTTCCTAGGAGTGAAAAAGGGATTTACTAGCTAGAGCCCCCTGGCACCCTATCCACCTCCTACTTAATATGATCTCTGCTAGAAGATCTCTCGCCATCGGAGCCGGTCCATGCTTCCGTGGCAGTAAAAACATCCCCTCTTGGTATGGGATTCAACACCTATCCTTGGGGGAGGTACACGGCTCCTTAATTCTTATATGTTCCAATTCTTAATTCAATCAGGGTCTAATCTAGAAAATCACAAACAAGATTGATGTCTGTAAGTAGTTATGACTTCAATCAATCATGCAACTTTCAAGTGATGCTTAATTCTAGTAGCAATAGACACTTGAGTTTCACATAATGAAATCTTCCCCTTGGAATTTAACTAGGGGTATCTAGATTTTTGGGGTCTCCAACTTTCCAGTTCTTGTAACGAAATTTCTTGGCCTTAAGTCAATATTTCTCAATAGACTTATCTTATTTGAATATAACTTTTTTAGAAAAACCTGTGGTATCGCAATTGGTAAAGGGTTGTTGTCTGCGCACGTGACTCCTTTAGTAACTCCCGTACTTGCAACTCCAACTGTTGCTTCCACCTTAGTAGGGTCATTCGCGATTTTTACTTTTGAAATATTTTTCTTCAGGCCCATGACGGAAATATGATTTGTAGAAGAAAAAGAAGAACATGGCAGTAATACTAGTTAGCAAGGGTGTAAGACTCTCGATGATGATGATGGATATTGTGGGATTTAATGATGTAGGCCTTGCAGATGACTCTTCTTACCTCGTGGAGAGCAATACTTCACTCTCTCTAGTAGACGGAATAGATATGAGAATAGAGGTATGATAGAAAATGATAGAGTTCTTCAGTGCCTTCTCTTCTCGGATCAAAGTAGAAGAGGATGAGAGACCTTTAGCATATCCCCTTCCTTGGGTTGAACAGAATGATGTCTCTTTGTCTCGTGGAATAGAGTCTCTTCCTTCTCTATCATCATCTCATCCTTGTCAAGATTGCTCTTGTCACTCCTTCTGGTAATCCCCAAGACCTCAATTTATAGTTTTGCAAGGGGGGGGGGGGGATAGAAGAGAGGATACTTGCTTTTTTAGTGTTTTTTGATGATATCATCGATAAAGAGAGAACACTTTCTTTTAGTGCTTAAATTTAAAGCTTATGCTTTTTTTTTCATTATTTTTGTTTTTTTTGCATTGCAACTCGTTTGGATCATAACTTCGTCATATGAACTCCAAATATAGTCATTCGGGTACTCAAAATGATCGGAACATATTTATTCGACAAGCCGATATGAGCAAAATTATAAAAATCCATTAAAAATAGGTAAAAATGATGATTTTTGTAAATCATATTATTTTTATCCATCTTTTGTCTTGGACAACTTATTCCCTTCAAAATAAGTCACAGTATATGTTTGGATCCATCTAAAGTGGAAATTAAGTTATCTAAACATGATACTAGAGATTTCAGACTATTCTAGTAAATCAGTCCTGCTTCTTGTAAATCTTGTAGGGATTTTGCAGCACGTATATGCACAAATAGATTAAGTAATGGGGACATTACATGTTCTCTCTTTACCCCCTCCCCCCGATTACTATATAAACAGGGGTAGAGCATCATGTCAGAAGGACAATGACTCGTGTAGAAGTCTCTCTAATGTTGATGCAATGAAGCTCTGTTGCAAGCAACTAAGCCTCACTCTCGCTTGCTCTCTCTCTCTCTCTACACCTACACGGAAGTGCTACTCAAATCCATAAAAATTCTCCCATGGCTCCCAAGAGACGTCGATATGCTAAGCGAGGTCATGCTCGGACAGCTCCCCAATGCTAGGAGATAGACATTGCTAAGGGAACTCAACATGAAGCTAAAGGGCAAAGTGGAAGTTACCCCCAAATCCATTTATTTCGAAGGACCACAACAAGTCAAGGTTGCGGTCATAGATCGTAATCATGATGGATTGCCGAACGGAGACAATTAAGAAAGGATTTCTATTTTATGTTATTACTTTTTTTCTTTGCATCTCACGATAAAATGAGGGATAAGTTAGTAATGTTAGAAAAGCCCATATGATAAGTATGTTACATAGAATTACGATTAGTTAGAATGTATTAAAATTACAAAAGCATGTTAGTCTTATCAATTTCGTTTTAGGAAGGACACAGAAATTGATGGAGGGGATAGATTTTATGCATCGCATACATTAACAAGTGTGTTAAAACTGTTTTATGGTTATGACTGCTTTTGGATTTGTGAATGATGAATGATGTCTCTTATGGTTCCGAACTTGTAATAGTTGGACAAGTTGTGTATTGTGGTGGTTGAAGTCCTTAAGGTCCCCAACCTAATGCTCCCTAGCAATTTACGAATTGTGGAAAAACTCACATGCAGTTGGGGGTCCTATACTCCTAAGGGAGGTATGTGTTTTTGGTTTTTGATCACTTGAGCACCTAAAAGGGAAAAGGGCCGAGTGATAAGTTCCCATGGTATGTAGGATGGCTCTGGAGACTTATGGAAGCTTAGAGAGGCTCTAAGCCAGTAAATTCCCTGTTGATTGCGGATGGAGTGTGATCACATATAGCCCGATCCTGAGGGATTGGAAGGTAGGTTGGATGGTGTCTTTATGCAGAAAGATGGTTTTGTACCACTCTGTGGAGTGGCAGTGAAATAAAGTATCTGATTTTTGAATTTTTTGTTATGTGCTAAATTGAGTTTAATGAACCCAATTTAACGGATAATAAAAGAAAGCTAATTTTATATGTCCAAATGGTGTGGTAGTATGCTTTTCTAATTAGAAAATTAAGCAAACCCAATTGAGGAAAGTGGGAGGCTTTGATCCAAAAATGCCTATGGCTGGGTGGACCCAGTAAGTAAGATAACTTTTCAACACTAGATAGAGCGGATTAAATCGTGGCCCTTCCGATATCGGTAGGATTAGTTACTAGGTTTAACACCATTTTAGGGGGCTGGAGTTGAGATCTTACCTTATGGGTAAGGGGATCAAGTGTTACACTCTCCCACATCTCTCACTCTCTTTGAACCAAGTGCGGTGTTAACCTCACTCCTACCTTTGATTGATTACAAAGTGGTCTTTCTTAGGTGGGCGTTATATTACTGTTAGGGTGATTTGTCCATTGTGAAGTAGAACTAAGATTCCCATGTTCAACTAAGTTTGAAGTTTCCCATGGGGAGATGGTATGGTGATGTGTATGGATATGAATTTCAATTGACTACTAAGAGGACTCCTCTGGGTCTATTGGAGGAGGCACCTCACACATGGTATTAGAGCCTAGGTTTCAAAAGAGCTTTTAGTATAAGGTTAAGTAGTCAATGTATAAAAGGAAATAATAAAATAGCCGCACTTAATTGAAGAAAACTGTTGTTGGTTATCTTGCACTAACACTAACATACACATTGTGTCCATACGAACTTAGTAATGAGGAAGCTACACGTTTGCAGGATATTTTTCCCATCATGTATCAAGTAGCCTTAGGGTCGAATAATTTCTCACACCCCAAGGCTATATTTGAGATAATGGAAATGATCTTTATTCCTCCAATTGTATTGCAACCTTATCCTAACTCATGGTACATGAGAGATTTTTGGCTAAGGAATAGGTCACATATGGGGATATATTGTGGGCGTAACATCCTTCTTCATCACAAGCTATGGAGGATTCAACATTGGGCTGAACAACTAAAGATACTTAAGGTATACCTTTTGTTCAGTGTCTTTGCTGAATGATTACTAGACATTGGGAATGAACCTATACCTGAAACCTTGTGGGTATATTAGAAAGTGCTACAAATAGTACCACATGAGAGAGTTGTTGTAGTGCCAAGAAGGCCTTCTTTTGGCACGGGATGTTTTGGTTACCCCTCGCTTAAGTTATTATGTATAAAAATGTGCATCACGTGAGTTCAAAAGGGAATATTAAAAAAGATAGTCTTAGAGATACACATTCACAGAAGGAAGCATTTTAAAATGCATAAATTTATTCATAAAAGGAGTATCTACATTCCATATTTCTATTTTTTACATAAGGGTATTGTTAATTCATAAAACTAGCTAGGATTTTCTTACCAAAAAGGGGTCTCGAATAATGCCTTCCACTTACATACACAAGGAACTTTTAATCAATCCCTATATAGGAAAACTTGTGAGATGTAGGAAATGTTGTAATATTTCCTATGTGTGAATGCATGTATTCCCTATGTACAACTAGGGAATCAGATTCCCCACATCTAATAGTAGAAAATTAAACACTCTATCTTATATCTTAAGAAATCCTACCAACTATACACACATATCTCACAGAGATCTACTACTCCTCGACACTTGAAACAAAGGATACAGAATAGAAGAGAAAGAAGATAGACAAAACATCATGTAGAGAGAAAACTGTAAACTGGGTTGTCATATACTATCCGCCATAGCTACAATCAAAAGAACATCCGCCAAGAACTACAGACGTGTCCCAACAAACAGTACTTCCACTACATATAGATAGACCCTTGCCTTTCAACATTCCAAGAACTCATGACCAACAAACTTCCAAAAATCTGACTATTACAAAAAATATATATTCCAAATATCCGCCCATTGGTATGCCTTAAACACCTGGCATTGCTCGGTGGCCTGAGCCATCCGGCTGACTTCAAATTCAAAATCCCTTAATCCGACTTAAATAGTTGGTTCCTCCAAATTTTCTACAATCTGCCCCTCAGATATTAGCTTTAGTTCTTCATTTGGGCGCAAGTGCACAGCCACTTCCACTGCTTCCTCCTCACGACCATCCTTCACTGCTTCATCCTCCGCCAATCCTGTCTCCTTGTTATCCTCCACTTGCTCAATGATCCGCTAAATCCATAAAGTGGCCTTTTAAAGCTCCACCTCCTGCTTTACAACCTCCAACTGCGCTTCCAGTTCAGATATCTTACCTTTCAATGCCTTATTCTCTTCTTTGGCAACCAGTTCTCCAACAGCCTCAAACCATCCTTTAAACTTTTCAATGGGTGATACTAAATGCTCCTATAGCAGAGATGAAGTTTGATTCCATAGAGCTTTGACATAGTCAAAAACTTCAGCCCGCAATACATCTGCATTTGCATCAGACACTAAAATACCAGTAACTTCCTAGCCACCCAAGGTAGCTTTTTCCAATTCCACTAATGGAGTAATTCGATTCTTTAAGAAGTTATTCTCTGCAATGAACTCAACCATCCTCTCCTCCAATTCATGAAACTGCTTATTTGTTGCTACTTTTAAGCCATCCGCCCAAATTCCAAATTCATTCTCTGTCGTAAGCAGGTCCACATACTTCCCTTGCATATTAGCTTTCATCTTTACCTTGTCTTCTTTCAAAGCCCTTATTTCTTGTGCACCTTCATCAATTTTAATGCATAGGACTACCACTCTTGCTCCAATGCTTCCTTCCGATAAAAGTCCGCCTTCTTAGCCTCTACAGCCACAAGCAAGGCCTCTTGGCTGTTCACAAAAGAACTCACTGCTAATAAACTTTGCACTGCCTCATGTGTTGATGAAACACAAAAAGATTTCTAAGAAAATCCTTTAGATAGTGAGGTAAAGCCAACCCCTTGCATACCCAGAGTCATATTCCATGTACCTTCCCCCAGCTTCTTCGGGAACAAGGTAATAGACCTATTTTTTATTTTTTATTTTACCACTATTGGTGGTTGTGGAAACAAAGAAATTCTGCCCCCTGGTTTCTGCAACCCGGGACTTCCCCCAAGTTCCTGAGAGCCCATCTGCACTTGAGGCTTTCCTTCCTCCATCGACACTGTATCCCACACTAACTTCGTCTTTTTGTAATCCATAGACTGTCCATGCTCCACATTCTTACTCAAACTAACCTTTGAACCAGATGTTGCCGAAGGAACATTCAACGCATGAGAATAGATAGCACTCAGATATGGAGATAGTTTTGGCAAGAGAAGGAGAATGCCTCTTATCCCTAGACTCGGCCAACTATGGACAATCAAATATAAAAGATGCCCAATCTATTTTTGACCCTCCCTCAGCATGAAAGATAGGTGCAAAAGCCTCCTTGGACATGTATGCTGTTTTGGCTAATAAACACACCTTGTCAAGATACTAGAAAAAATGCGAGCTTCTCAGCTTACCACAATTTTTCACCATGTAATAAGACCGAGTTCCTTCTACTGCCCCAAATTTCTGACGCATAATATTGTCGGAGATCTTTTTTTTCCTCTGAGTTAGATTGTGCAGGACTTTGAACACTTCTGCCACCAACTTAGGGGTAACCTCCTTATCTTCCACTATATATCATGCATTTTCCCGCAGATGTGCTAACTGCCTCTCAGCAAACTCATTCTTCTCCCACTGATCCCAAGGAAAACATGCATATTTGTAGAGACCAACACGACCGAGCCATGACTCTGTGTCACAGTCATGCACATCCAACTTCCCCTCTGCTTCATTCTCCTCTGCACCATCACCTCCTGATTTTGCCTCTTCACTTTCTTCCACGCCATACAGTAGCTCGCGAGTTAGCCCTACCAACTCTTTCATGGTGATGCGCATTGAGCGGGTTTGAGTCATAGATTCACTAGTGAGTTCTAATGCGCTCTCAGCCTGCTTCTTCAGAAAACTCTTAGAGAACATTTCGGTGGCAATGCTAAGTAGCAATAAGAAGCACTGCAAAGACGTTTGGCACACTTGAGTAAGAAAAGGAAAATGTCGGCATGCATATATATCATGTTTAATTAATGGATTAGGTGCATCGCCCTCATAATGAACTCCCCCAAAAAGCACACCCTGCACAAAACCATTCCTCCATTTTTTAAAAAGTTTCTCTCACTTTGAGGTTTGCCGTTCGTGCACCAACTCTCCCATCAAGATGACTTATTGAAGGACAAACTACCTCTGCAAATCCCCAACACATCACTTCACCACCTTTCATATTCTGCTTTTCGGAATCCTTGTGGATCCCATTCCACTTTTGCACTAATGATGACTCACCAACTGCCTTCTCTTCCAATAATTTCACCTGAACTACTACTGGCATATCCAAGACTCCTTCAATCCATCTAATAGAAATATCTAATGCTTTGTTAACCATCCAATGAGGTAGGTCTAGTATTTTCCCATAAAACTTCTTGAATTGGAAACCATTCACTGGCTTGGGTACCAGGGTTCCAAAGACATCCTCTAATCTGAAAGTACCTTGGCCCAACTCCTCAACAATTCGATAAGGACCATAATATCTCAATTTCAACTTACCTAGGTGTGGCCCAAGCTTGGGTTGTACAACATCACCCAATCATTCTTCTGAAAATTTTTGAATTTCACCTGTCTTGCCATCCAAGCTTGCCTTTTGTTCTGAGCTACCTCCATGACATAAGCACTTTGAATCCAATCTTCCTCCAATCTCAACAACTACCTTTGACTATGCAGAACTAAATCTTCAAGGCCTAGACGATGCTGAACTGCCACCCTTAAACTAGGCACCACTACTTCAATGCCATAAAATAACTTGAAGGGTGTCATGTCAGTGACAACTTTGTATGCAATTCTGAACGATCATAGTGCAGAATCTAAATTTTCATCCCAATCGGATCGGTTTTCTTCAACAATTTTCTTCAAAATTCTGACAAGCACCTTGTTTGTACTTTCTGCAAGTCCATTGGCCTGTGGGTGATATGGGGTAGACTTCTTATGCAAAATCATATGTTTAGATGTCGATTCCTCTATAATTGAATTCAAAAAATGAACTCCTTGATCAGATACAAGTTCAATAGGACATCCAAACCTTGTCATAATCTGCTTATACAAAAACCTAGCCACACTAGCCGCCTTATTATCTCTGACCGGAATTGCTTCCACCCACTTAATAGCATAATCCGTTGCAACCAAAATATATCTAGCTCCTGTCCTTTTTTATGTAGGCTTAATGGGCCCAACAAAATCTAGCCCCCACTTTTGAAAAGGCTCAAGTGACATAATTGGATGATCTTGCATTCTATCCATTGAAGTTGGCTGCCCAATCTTTTGACATTGTAAGCATTCCCTTGCAAACTGATGTGCATCTTTAATCATCAATGGCCACCATAAACCAGCCTGCATGATTTTCCTTCATGTAATTTCACCTGAAAAATGACCTCCGGGGCGGCTCCAAAATGTGCCTCATGCAATATAGCTCTTTGATCCTCATCTGGTACACATCTGCGAATAATCTGATCTGGTCCCTTTTGGTTTAATGCACCCGCAATAATCAGAAATGGTCTACTCCTCAATGCAAATTTCTTTTTCTGATCTGTTGTCATACTTGCAGGCAAAATCCCATCTGTCAAAAAATGAAACATTTGGTCATACCACTTGTCTTATTGCTGCCCTTGTGTTTGAAACAATTCCACATCTGGTCGACACCCCAAGAATTTCTTGTTGATTCTCCAACCTCCTCAAATAATCCGCGACTGCATGTTTACTCCCTGGTGTGTGCAATACTGTATGATCAAATTCTTGTAACAGAAGCATCCATCTGGCCAACCTGCCTTCCAATTTTGGCTTTCTCACTAAAAAGATTAATGCTTGGTGATCAACATGAAAAACAACTTTGTTCCCTAAAAAATAATGCTAGAACTTTTCTAATGAGAAAATCATCCCCAAAGCTTCCCGCTCAGTTATTGTATAATTTTTCTCAGCTGGCCTCAACATCCAACTTGCATAGTAAACTTGTTTGAACCATCCCCGGATCTTTTCCTGCATTAAAACAGCCCCAACTGCAATATCCGATGCGTCAACAAACACATGAAATGGTAACTGCGAATTTGGTGGTTGAATAATGGGAGAAATAACTAGTATCTTCTTCATCACTTGAAATGCTTTCTCCTGGGCCTCCCCCCAAACAAACTCTACATCCTTCTTGGTCAAATGTGTCAATGGTGCACTAATATCTGCAAGATACCTCAAATACCTGTTGTGCCATTTGATTTGGCCCATGAATCTTAGCACTGCTTTCATATTGTCCGATGGTACTGCTTTTTGAATTGCACTAATTTTATCTAAATCAATCGACATACCTTCTTTTGAAATGATGTGTCCTAACAACTTTCCTCTTTGAACTACAATTGCACACTTGTGGATTAAGGGTCATTCTAAATAGCCGACACCTCTCCAAACATTTCCTAAGATATCCCAAATGTTCAACTTTTTTACCAAAAACTGAAAAATCATCCATGAAAATCCGCATGAACTCTGTTAAATATGGCTCAAATGTCTTGAAAGCTGCTTTAGAAAATGATGGTGGTCCATTTTTTAACCCAAAACTCATTACTGTATATGCAAATGCACCCCATTTTGTTATAAATGCAGTTCTATATCTTCCTCAACCATCTGAATCTGATTATATCCACAAAAACCATCAAGAAAGATGTACATCTCGTGCCCTGCTACGTCATCCAAAATTGAATCCATAAAAGGTAATGGGAATGGATTAGCAAAACAGTGACTGCATTCAATTTTTGATAATCCACACATACTCGAATTTTTCCTGACTTCTTTGGAACGACAACAATTGGGGACAACCATTGTGCCTAATCAATAGGTATAATGAAGCCCATTTGTAAAAGTTTATCAAGCTCTTCCTTTACCTATTTGGCATAATTTGGATTCATGCGATATCGCTGCTAAATTACTGGAACTACATCTTCCCTCAAATTGATTCTGTGCTTATATACTTCTGGATCCATCCCTTTTAAATCAGAATAGTCCCAAGCAAACACATCAATGAGCTCCTGCAGTAATCTCCTGAGATCCTCCTTAAATTGTGCATCCAAATTGGCACTCACCTTGACCATTTTTGGATTGATTTTAGACCCTAAATTTAGATCCTGCAAGTCATCCTCCTTGACCCTTGAAACTTTATTCATCAGTTTGTCATACAAAATTTCTACTCTAGTGACTGCTTCTTTTGATGACATCTCCTCATCCAAATATTCCGAATCCTTCTTTTCTTGTATATCGGAGTCAAGTCCTGCATTTTGAATTGATGTTTGACATGTATCCAATACACCAATCTTACCACCATTCTTCTTCTCCTGTCCCACAGAATCCTCTTGTACTACATACTTCTCTACAATCCATTCCACATCAACCTCAAACACGGGGATAACTGTCGGGTTTGCATCCATATACCATATTTCTTCCTCATCTTCAACTTCATTTGCTAAATTAATGGTCTGTGCCATCATAGGTCTCTCTGATGTTGACAACTTCTTTTTAGCAATCATAGGAATTCGTATTGAATGCTTCCCTTTCTTTAGAATGACTTCATTCCTTTCCCAAATATACGCCCATCAAACTCCAATTGTACTGTAGGTATAGTGAAATCCACATCATCTGGGCTGATTTGATAACTCCCCACATTCTCCTTTAATGCTGTTTGAAAATTTGGAATAGGAGTCTTTTGTATTACTGAATAAAATTTATCTCTGAAAATCGGCACCAAAGAAAGTAGCTGATCCAATGTAAACTGCATAGGAGTATTTAGTAATTCCCCAAACAATGCTCCAGATGGTAATTCTGAATTTGCCACAATCTTAAGTTGCCTTTGCTATTTTTCAGATGTTCCAACCTTCTCTGCTTCCTCTACTACCTCATTCCTAACCTCCTTTTGTACTTCCCAATCCAGTGGTGATTTCAATTTTGATTTTGAACATGTAACAACCATTGCTTCAAGCTCCTCTGATTTACATTGATGACAATCAGATTCTGGAGAACATTCCACCAACACCTGATTTGTCTCCTGTACTTCTGAAACCTCAATCTCAATCAGATTACTTTGAGGTACTTTATCTACCTCTCCCAGCTGTACTGATGGTGTAGGTAACTGTGCCATTTGTGTATTTGGTACTTGTTGATTCCATCCTTGCTTATTCCAATTTGAATTTTGCTGCCATCCTTGCTATTGTTGCCAATTTCCTCCCCATGGTCTAAAATTTGGATAATGGGGTCTAAATCCTAAATTGAAATTACCTCAATATGTCCGATTTTGATTGTAAGGTGGCCTCCATTATTGTTGGGGTCCTATCCATCCCGGATTGTTGTATGTCCGCTGCTGTCTTACAACAACCAGAAATATTCCACTTGCCTGTGCTATACCTTGCTGAATCCTCTACTGAAGTTTTTTTGGAATTGGTCCTCTGTAAGTTGGATTATACCAACAATTCTATGTTTTATGACCATCAATATCACATATGTCACAATGATGTTGTTTACCACTTGACTCAGACTCCTGCTTCACCCCCATCTCTTTTAACTTTTTCTCCACCATCTTTTCTACCATGTTATCTTTAAACTTGTCTTTATCCTTCTTCTTATGCTTCCTCCTCTTATCCTCCTTTTCTGAATCGGAATCAGAATCGGTATCAGAATCTGATCCACTGCTTGTGCTTGACCTAGCACTTGAATCTGTATCTGAATCAGAATCTTCATCACTGTTGTCATCCAAAGATCTCCTTTTCTTCCCTTTCCTCTTCCTTGAGCTTTGTTTTGTAGACCCTAATTTTATCACACCAAATCACTTTTCTACTCTTGTTGCTGTTTGTATTAAATCATCCAAACTTGCTTCTTCATCCACACCTGCTACTGCATTCCACAGTTCCTTCCTCAAACCATTCATGTAATATCCTACCAACATCTCATCAGCGGGTCTTTCTGCCACTGTAAGTCATCTCAAATATTGATTAAACTTCTGACTATAGTCTTCCACAAACATCTTCCTCTACCCGATTGCTTTAATCTTAGCAAGAACATCATTTGGAGTTTTCTCCTTCCAAAATCTATTCAAGAATGCTGTCTTCAAATCCAAATAGTCTGTAAAATGAGCTGAATTGAAATTACTCAGCCACTGCATGGCTCTTCCTTCCAATGTCGCATCTTAGCTTGAGCATCATACACTTTGTCAAATCCTTTGGCCTACCATCTTGTCTCAAATTGAGCTATGTGGAAATCGGGTTCTTCTTTAGACTTTCCTGAAAAGCTCCTGAACTTGATGCGGAAATCTACTCGTTGTGCTACCATCCTTTGCCGCGTCTTTGGAGATAGATTCCCAGCAGAAGATACTGATGACACTGGTGATGCAGATGGTGCTTGTAAGCCCCCCCTACACTCAAAGGATCAAATTGTAATCTCCTTCTTGCAAATAATAGCCGTTGTAAAACCACTGCTCCTACTACAAGTGGATTCCATTGCTGGTTCTGCTCCCCCTCCTGAAAAACTCATTCATATTTCTCAACCTCCTCTAATTCTTCTGCACTCCTTTCAGACTCAGACTCTGTACTGTCGCTTTACATTCCAAGATTATTACTACCTTCATGCCCTTCCACATCACGGTCATTCTCTTGTTGCTGCAATCGCCTTCGTCTTTTTGCCCACCTAGTAAAATATGAATGAAGAACTTGATGTGAATCCTCCAACTCGTTTACTGCCTGACATTTGACTTCAAAGATAAGACACTAACTTCTGCTACCATCATTTCAATTGCTGCTCCATCATTTCTTGGCACTCATCCTTCTACAAAAGAAAATAGATTCGACCATGACGTCCTATCATCAACACCATGGTCGCCAATGTTTATTGTTGCTTGAGCAATGCAGTTTCCACACGCTTCTTGATCTGACTACACTACCTGTCATCTAAATTGTCAACCTACACTCCATCTTCTACCTTAAGAAATCCTGCCAACTGTACACACATATCTCATAGAGATCTACTACTGCTCAACACTTGAAACAAATGATATAGAACAAAAGAGAAAGAAGATAAACAAAACATCATGTAGAGAGAAAACTGTAAATTGGGTTGTCATATACTATCCGCCATAGCTACAATAAAAAGAACATCCGCCAAGAACTACAGGCATGTCCCAACACACGGTACTTCCACTATATATAGATAGACCCTTGCCTTTCAACATTCCAAGAACTCATGACCAACAAACTTCCAAAAATTTGACTATTACAAGAAAAACATATTCTAAATATCCACCCATTGGTATGCCTTAAACAATAGCAAGACACATATGTTGTATACTCTAAATAACTCCAAAACCCTGGGATCTCCTAGTAAGGCCTCTTATGAGAGGTCCCTAGAAAGGAGTTACACTCTTTGACTATTACAACCATAAAAAATAAGAATACAAAATAACAGCAACATAGTTCAACAACCCATTGCAATAGCTAGTTGAGTCAGTATGAGAGAGCAATCTCCAAATGAATGTAAGGTTGGCATTATAAGCTTGGGTGGGGGTCCTAGACATAGACAAGAATTACTCCACTTTTGCTTCTTTATCACAACTCATTCTAGAGTGGCGATGTTAGAAAATATCCATTTTTGAGCAATGTCCATGTAATCCATAAGGGAACTAAGCATATAAATTAAGACAAACGTGTTTGCCATTTGGATCGATGCTCTAAAATGACTTAGGGTCATTTCATATTCATTCGAGGATAGATGTGTGCAACAAAGCCATTAATTGAGGTGGAAATTACCAAATGTGGGATAGAACTATCTTAGTGTTGTTGAATTTGACAAGCAAGAGGTAACTGGATAGTTTTCTATAATGCACAAAAAGTAATGGCTAGCCATTGGTACCAATCAAATGCATGCAAGCATCCAAGAAAATTTTGAAAGCAAAAGCACCCAAATCATGTTTGATCTGCCTTTTATTGCTTTTGATTTATGCATCCTAAGGTGTTTTTTTTTCCTAGACATTCATGAAACCTTCCTAAGCCAACAAATTTTCTCAAGTTGATGAGGTCCACAAATCAACTTTGGCTCTTTACATGGATAACCTAGTACGTCTAACCAAGATTAGATAGAGAACCATTCCAAGTCTATTCATAAATCACACTTGTTGGTTTGTAGGGGCTAAAATCTTGTCCAACTTACAATGATCAAATATACAATTTGAATATAGTGATGAGAATACATCTCACACAATACAGTTATCAAAGATATCACATAGAACATTAAATTACACCAATCAAAATACATCACATAGAGAAAAAATGGATGTGCGTGAAATAGGAACATAGTTTGATTCTGGTTATGGCATGTGAGCTTTTGGATGATTTGTGCCTATGTGGTTTCTAAAGCATGTCGAGAGCATGCAATGACTTCAATATTATAGCGTTAGGAGCTAAAAATGGATCCCATAGAGTTTCATGTGCTAATGGAGCCTTGAAAGGTACTGGTAGATAGCTAGTTCATGCCAAACTTAGGTTAACAAGGCTCCTTCAATCCTTATGCCACATTGGTAAAGTGCTCACGCACATAAATACTTATAACTCATGTGCATGAGCTATGAGTGTGAACCTAGCCTACAATTTGAAAATCAAGTGCCGTCTCCTCTTTGGGGAGGGTTTGGGGGGAAGTCATGCCAATTATACTTCACAAGCTCATAGTAATACCAAATAATCATATAAATTGCAGCCAAGAACTAGAAAAAGGAAAAGGGGGGGAAAAAGGAAAAAAAAAAAGAAAACCCAACAGAGCGAAACAATAGTGGGAATGTCTGCTCTAGCATCACCATCATCATCAATAGTAGCAGATATGCTGCTACACATCAACAATGTCACATAAACAACATAGCTTAGAGAGTCTCTCCCTGTTCTCCCTCTCCCCTGTTTGAGCCCTCCCTATAAGGGACTCTTTCTGTGTGTGTGTGTGTGTGTGTGTGTATCTGATTTTACACACAATGCCTCCCTCACACTCAATCGATTGGTGGGCTAAAGAGTCCCATCAGGGCACCCCCATGGTTGTGAAAATGGAAAACCCCAACTGGTCCATGCTAAAGCTTCAGAGCCCACATGATGGTGATGATACTGGTGGCCCAGACAAGGGCAGAGGCAGGAATGCCAAACAACTTACCTGGGCCCTGCTCCTCAAAGCCCACTGTGTTGTCGCTGTGTTGCCTAACTTGGCCAAGGTCTCTGGGATGTCCTCTCCATGGCTAAGTGCCACCTTATTTCTGCCCGCACAATCCCTCCCTCTACCAACCCCACAAAGGTAAACTGTATAAGGCCATCATCAGCTTCCTCGTCTTCGCTGTTGTAATGCTCAGCTCTAAGGTTGTTGCACACTTAAATGGATGGCATTTCCATAGGCCGCATTTGCACATACTTGCTTCACCTGATGTGCAGTCTCTTCTCAAGTGTGTATACCTTGGCTAGGTCTATGTCCATGCCAATTGCCTGGGGCCTCCATTGCAACCCCTGGAAAATGCTTGCATTTTTATGTTCTTGCTACATCTGCAAACAGAATCACCTAGCATTTAGGGTGTCTGTGGATCAAGATAAAGAAGATCAAGCAAAGTAGTTGCCTCCAGTTGATACATTCGATCTTGGGGATGTGGAAGACCCAGACATAGGGTATCCCACAAGGTACTTTTTATCCACAACTGATTGCTCTATATGTTGTTCACTGTTTCACAGGTTGCCTTGCATAAGTTGTCATGTCATCTATAAAGCATTTGAGGTTATGCCGTTGCCCTGTGTCATTGCTTCATTAAAATTGTTGGGTCATCGATAAATTAGTCGGTGTCATGATACTTCTTCATTAGAGTTGGTTGCATCATCGAGATTGCTGGCACTTTTTTCCCTCCTTGTATGTGAGCTTAATGCATTAATAGCTGCCCTACAGGGCAACTTGTACCTTGAGCTTCTCTCTCAAATTCATCTGTCCATCATCCTACTGAATGCTAATGCACATAGCTAGAGGAGTTGGCAATTCTACCTAGAGCTTTGTCTATCAGGGTTATCCTTGTCCTTAAGAGATGATTAGTGTAACACAGATGGTTTACAGTTATACAAACTTGGTGTTCTGCAGCACCTTGAGATTTTCTAGTGATGCAACATTTTCCATCATCTACACTCACTCTTTGTGCATTTATAGGGCATTAGGAACATCGGTGATGTCTTGACACAGGGACAATGAAGTCCATTTCCATATTGCTTGCTCTAACAGGGGCACATTAGAAGTCGGACTTATTGAGGAACAACTGAAATATTGACTTGATGATTATTCATTTAGGACAATAATGAGCTCTGCGAGTGTACAGGGTAATGGCATTGTTTGATGGCTACATAGGAAAACCCTTGAAATCTAGGAAATTCTCTAGTATTTCCTAGGTATCTGCATATGTGTTCCTTACATATAACTAGGGAATTACATTTCCCACACCTCACAATAGGGAATCATAGATATGCATATATGAATTCTCCACACATAACTAGGGAATTCCATTCCCCACATCTTGAACTAGGAATTCATAGGTCACATGACTAGAGAATCTAGTTTTGGATAAATCATAGTAGGAAATTATGGCCCACACAACTAGGGAATTCCATTCTCTATAGCCCATAATAGGGAATTAACATAGCCTAATCTTATGTCGAAAACGTGGCTCCTTTTTGTGGAAAATGGTTGCCAAACAAATTAGGGTTCAACTAATTACTCACTCAATTCCATGCTAGTTCTAGATTCTTTAAAAATTCCATGTTAATTTGCATATGGGGATTGGTGATTGGTTAGAAACTAGTTTTACAATGTTTTCTTGTATATATGTAATATTTCCACGCAATAAAAGTTAGTTGGTTAGTTCGAAAGTTAGTTAGTCAATTAATAAGTTAATAAGATTACTAACTAAAGACTAACTAAGGTAAAAATTGACTAGCGTTAATAGCTAATAATTTTCATTCAATTAAAAATATATTTAAAAAAATCGAGAGTCATAAATCTGACATTTTTCTCGGATTGATAAGGACCGTAGACACCCTTCACAAAAAGTACAATGTGAACAGGACTTATGAGCCATATTTATCACTAGTATTAATGTGCATAGTTTGAATGGTCCAAAAATATTAGATTCTTGGGGGAAAAAAAACCATTATATTTTAGATATTATCCTAAAAAGATAGAACTAAAAGTTATTTAAAAGAAAAGACAAGTGATGTTTTAGTTAGTTTTGGAGATTTTATAAAAAGAGAAATAAAGAAAAGTGACTAGCAAAATCGCGCGCATCGCAATTGCAGTCTACAGGCAGTAGACAGCACTTTGAACAGGGAAAAGAAGAAGGAGTGAACTAAGAGCTTTCCAACCAAGTGTCTTGGAGTTTTATCCCCCCTTTTTGAGCCAATGCAACCATTAGATTTATGATCTGAGCATCAAATCACTGAGCCTTCTAAGAGCCCCTCCACTCTTGTTCTTAGACTTATCCCCTCCTCTCCAATTCATTATAAATATGAGGCATGGCGAGGCACAAGGGAGCATAAGGAGACCCCCAAAGGCTGCAAGAGAGAGGGAGAGAGAGAGTATACCCCTCCAAGAGATTGTGAGAGAGAGATTGAGAGAGAGAGAGAGAGAGAAGAGTTACCCCGAGAGGCTGCACAATTTTCCTCTATCTCGATCCTGGATTTAACCATCTTCTCTTACCCTCTCCCATCTCGAATCTATTCCACTTTCTTAATCTCTTGAGTCTACTTGCGGACGATGGCTTTCAAGCGAAGAATGTCGCGTGAAGATAACAATCGTAGAACTAGCACAACAGAGCTTTGGGCAAAGGCATCACTGTCAATCCAATTGCGGTACCGGTCATAAGTAATGTATTTTCAAATTGATAGATACTTGTTTTAATGCTTACAAGAGATGCATTAGACTCCGTACATTGTGGTGCTAGAATAGGTCATTGAAAAGGATAAATTGCATCTCAAATATTCAAAGACGAAGTTTGTGAAGTGCTTGTATCAAAGGGAGTTAAATTGCACCTAGTTGCTATGTGATGAATCCATGCATAGCATAAGCAACATATGCGACACTAAAGTATTGAGAGTCTTTGATTAATCTTTACTGAGGATAATATTGTTTAAAGTTCGAAATGCATATACACGATACATACATGGGAGAGATTATGTAAACTTTACATCGATGGCATGCGACTCCTTGCCTTAGAAGAAAGGAAGATAAAGCTAAGAAAAAAAATGTTGCATAGTAGGAAAATGCTAAAAGATAATTGTCACTTAGAGAAGAGGCATAAATGCTCTTGCTAGATTGATTAATTTGCATTGGAATGTAGGACTTACATCATGTATAGTATTGGAACCTTTAGCATATGCCTTAGGCTAAAGGAGGGAATATTAAGTAAATTTTACTCTTTGGCCCCAAGGGGGAGAGTGAATATGCAATGGAATTATTGTTGCGTCTATTATTGTATTGTTTGGGAAAAATACAATTAGTTTTGTTGGTTGATTGAAAAACACCCTAAACATTTTTCTTTCAATCAAGGGATTGTTGCATTATGATTTGGATAAGTATTCCAAGGCTTGTGTTGATGGCAAATGCATGGCAGGGGTCTGTAATGACAAGTTGCCATGGGAATAAAGGAATGTTTTTCTAGAATATGATATTAGGGCTGATTGCTTTGATTGTGCTTGAATTTTAATTGGATTAATTAAGGAAGGATATTTTGCATACGTGGATCATCTCCAAGATCACATTTCGGATTATCTCGAGAGGGCACTGCTCGATTCACAGGCCGATGGTCGAGTGGTGAAAAGGCCAACCATGGAAATGGCATCTCACTCCTAGACCGCTTGTGGGTCAGGTGGAGCTCTGGACACCCCTTGCCTGTCCAGAATGGAGTTGGAGATCCCCGTGAGCCCAATGTCTGGGACGTTGGAAGATCCTATTCTAGATAAAGGATGGAAATTTTGGTGCCATGAGATTTGGACTGAGTACTTCTGTTGGACAGAAGGGATACATAATTCTCCTGTATGTGCAGAGACAAAGATTAACTTAAAGATAAGTTAAAGAATTTGTTTGATAAAACGACTGCTTGTTTTGTTTTTGTGTATGCATTGTAAATTATATGAATGAACTCTATGCCTTAAAAGGCTTAATTAATGAAGTTGATTTTAAATGTCGCACATAAATGTGATAGGACCTAATTAGACAACTAAAGCTATCGAGGAAAGTGCGGTGGATGTGACTTGGGTCCATCTTACGCAGAAGGGTGGTCCCAGTTAGATTGAAACTTTTCTCAAAAGACGTAATAACAAAACTGTGAAGACCTAGAGTTAGTAGAGTTAGAATCCCGATTTATGTTGTTTTAGGGGAGCAGAATGGGACTATGCCTTATGGACAGAGAGGTTGAGCTTCACATCCCTCTCGTTTCCCATTCTCCATGAACCAAGTGTAGCGTAAATCCACTTCGACTCTGTTGTTTCTACGCAAAGTGGTTCATCTAGAGCTCGACACTAGCTACTTCCTAGAGACTTGGCTGATAGGAAAGAAACCCTGACTTCAGGTCAATCCTAAGTGGGAATGGCCGGATACTTCCCCTTTGGGGAAGACTCGGGAAGACCTAGATCGCAAACCCTGTGACATTCCTTGCGAGTGCCAGGTGGTGCTTTCTAGACTCCCCTCCCGATGGGCTGCTAAGACGTGTCCCACAAGTGGACAAGTGGGCATGTTACAGTTGGTATTAGAGTGAAACTTCATGACGATACATGATTTATTAATGTTTGGTTCGTAGACATATCCTAAATAGAAATAACGAGTGGTATGGCTTGATTTTCAGGCACCTTCTGTACCCATGAATGCTGACGTGTAAGAGAAGAAATTTCTTCTCAAGCAAATTAAGGAACCCGAGTTTGATGGAGAAGGGTTAGACGTCACAACAGAAGTACAGATATGGATTGAGACAATGGATGACTATTTCTCTACTTCGGGAACTGCCTCCATGAATCAAGCAATGATTGGAAAACTGAAGTTAGTTGGCCAGGCTCGGTTATGGGGAAAGCAATGGTGCAAAGATCAAGGTATTTTTGGAGCCGCTGTTACATGGACTCAGTTGAAAGATGCTATACGCGGATGATACCTTCCACCAACCTACCAGACCTTGAAGATGAATGAATTCTTCAAGCTCAAGTAGCTGGAATTAACCCTGGAAGCTTACTACTGAAAGTTTGTAATCCTACTAAAATATGCACCACCTATGGATATTGCACAGCAAGTATCCAAGTTTTGCCATGGCCTGAACACTCCTCTGAACCACTATCTTGAAGCAATGCATCCAACGAAATTGCAAGACGCATTATTTCGAGCGAATCCAATCATCCAAGAACTTAAATTGGGAAATTGTAGCAAAGATGACTATGGAGATCAGGATAAGATATGCCATACATGCGGAGATATAGGGCACATTCGTAGGAGATGTCCCTACCATCAATGCTTCCATTGTAATGAGCTAGGACACATCCAAGCAGACTGCCCTAATCTATGTCTAAAAGACATTGAGCCTCCAAGAAAACGAAGCTACATAGGTGTAGTCTATGGATATATAGATGAATCAAATAAAGACAAAGATCTAGAGCCCATTAAACCTTATTAAGAGGACTAAAATTCCTAGAAGCTTAATCGACATGTAACACAATTGAGAATAAATCCTACTCTTGTACCTATTGTTAATTCGAATAATATGAGTGCACTACTTGAAACATTAAGAGTAGCGCAACGGATGCATGGTGGGTCTTAACCAATAGGTCATAAGCCCCACTAGTGCTTGTCTTCCCTAGTTTCTCTCAAGATGAGGACATCTCGATTTCTCTGAGGGGGAGGATGTAATATTTCTACACAATAAAAGTTAGTTGGTTAGTTTGAAAGTTAGTTAGTCAATTAATAAGTTAGTAAGATTACTAACTAAAGACTAACTAAGGTAAAAATTGACAGCATTAATAGCTAATAATTTTCATTCAATTAAAAATATATTTAAAAAAATCGAGAGTCATAAATCTGATATTTTTCTCGGATTGATAAGGACCGTAGCCACCCTTAACGAAAAGTACAATGTGAACGGGACTTATGAGCCATATTTATCACTAGTATTAATGTGTATAGTTTGAATGGTCCAAAAACATTAGATTCTTGGGGGGGAAAAAACCATTATATTTTAGATATTATCCTAAAAAGATAGAACTAAAAGTCATTTAAAATAAAAGACAAGTGATGTTTTAGTTAGTTTTGGAGATTTTACAAAAAGAGAAATAAAGAAAAGTGATTGGCAAAATCGCACGCACCATGATCGCAGTCTACAGGCAGTAGACAGCACTTCGAACAAGGAAAAGAAGAAGGTGTGAACTAAGAGCTTTCTAATCAAGTGTCTTGAGGTTTTACCACCCTTTTGGAGCCAATGCAACCATCAGCATCAGATCACTGAGTCTTCTAAGAGCCGTCCACTCTTGTTCTCAGACTTATCCCGTCCTCTCCAATTCATTATAAATATGAGGCATGGGGAGGCACAAGGGAGCATAAGGAGACCCCGAAAGGCTGCAAGAGAGAGGGAGAGAGAGAGTATACCCCTCCAAGAGATTGTGAGAGAGAGCTTGAGAGAGAGAGAGAGAGAGAGAGAGAGAGAGAGAGAGAGAGAGAAGAGTTACCCCGAGAGGTTGCACAATTTTTCTATATCTCGATCCTTGATTTAACCATCTTCTCTTACGCTCTCCTATCTCGAATCTATTCCACCTTCTTAATCTCTTGAGTCTACTTGCAAACGATGGCTTCCAAGCGAAGAATGTCGCGTGAAGATGACAATCCTACAACCAGCAATAGAGCTTCGGGCGAAGGCATCACTGTCAATCCAAATGCGGTACCGGTCGAAAGTAATGTATTTTCAAATTGATAGATGCTTGTTTTAATGCTCACAAGAGATACATTAGGCTCCGTACCTTGTGGTGCTAGAATAGGTCATTGAAAAGGATAAATCGCATCTCAAATATTCAAAGACGAAGTTTGTGAAGTGCTTGTATCAAAGGGAGTTAAATTGCACCTAGTTGCTATGTGATGAATCCATGCATAGCATAAGCAACATATGGGACACTAAAGTATTGAGAGTCTTTGATTAATCTTTACTGAGGATAATATTGTTAAAGTTCGAAATGCATATACACAGTACATACATGGGAGAGATTATGTAAACTTTACATCTATGGCATGCGACTCCTTGCCTTAGGATAAAGGAAGATAAAGCCAAGAAAAAAAATGTTGCGTAGTAGGAAAATGCTAAAAGATAATTGTCACTTAGAGAAGAGGCATAAATGCTCTTGCTAGATTGATTAATTTGCATTGGAATGATAGGAATTACGTCATGTATAGTATTAGAACCTTTAGCGTATGCCTTAGGCTAAAGGAGGGAATATTAAGTAAATTCTACTCTTTGGCCCCAAGGGGGAGAGTGAATATGCGATGGAATTATTGTCGTGTCTATTATTGATTGTTTGGGAAAAATACAATTAGTTTTGTTGATTGATTGAACAACACCCTAAATGTTTTTCTTTCAATCAAGGGATTGTTGCATTGTGATTTGGATAAGTATTCCAAGGCTTGTGTTGATGGCAAATGCATGGTAGGGGTCTATAATGACAAGTTGCCATGGGAATAAAGGAATGCTTTTCTAGAATATGATATTAGGGCTGATTGTGCTTGAATTTTAATTGGATTAATTAAGGAAGGATATTTTGCACACGTGGATCATCTCCAAGATCACATCGTGGATTATCCCGAGAGGGCACTACTCGATTCACAGGCCGATGGTCGAGTGGTGAAAAGGCCAACCCGCATGAAAATGGCATCTCACTCCTAGACCGCTTGTGGGTCAAGTGGAGCTCTGGACAACCCTTGCCTGTCTAGAATGGAGTTGGAGATCCCCGTGAGCCCAAGGTCTGGGACATTGGAAGATCCTATTCTAGATAAAGGATGGAAATGATACAAAAGCTTCTTCAAAATGAGAAGACAACAATACCTTCTTATAGAATGATTCTCTTGATCTTCCCCATATGTGCAAAATGTTGATCACCGAGGCAATAGGCATCTAGGTGAGAGCAAAGAAAGGTGTCTAATAATGATAAGAGCAACAAATTTGCAAAACTCAATAAGCTAAAAGGGAAACATGTGATGTGTTAGGGCTTGCACTACAAGATGTAGCTTGTTTGATGCCGAGTGGATGCTTGGACAATAGGGTAGCCTCCTTGATCAGCAAAGACAATAGTCTGGAGGGGTTGAATGGTGTTGCCAGTAAGGTGGAGTGATGTGTGGCAGTAGTGGATAGGTTGTTAGGAAAGGATGATGATGTGGCAGCAGTCTGGATGGGCTGCCACGAAGGGAGGATTGATGGTGCTGAAATCTGCACTTGAATGCGAGAAACCTGCTCCACAAAAAAAAGGATCAATGTGCTTTTGTCCTTCTTTTCAGAACTTGGTAGGCCATTGAGAACCCGACAAGCACCCTTTTTCCACTGGTCTATCCTCTCTCGGATGACTATTAGGGCTCCCTTGATCAGATATTCATCACCTTTATAGTCTTGGTGGACCACTAGGCAACCAACGTGCACCCTTTGTCCAATGCCCTAACTACTTTGGGGTGGGACTCCTTAGGGTAAAAATGTGCTTAAGACTTTCTTCCAATTCCTTCTTTGTTCCAGTTTTTGGCCTAAGAGGGGTTCTTAAGCTAAAAACTCATTACATACTAATTAGCTCTTTGAAACAACCCCAAAACAGTAAATTACCAAAAGTTTTGTTAAACGGGGAGTGGTTCTAGAGAGTTTCTGTATCCCACATGCAAAACCCCAATCTAGAAGGATCCTTCGATGTCTATAAATAGACAAGCTGCCCACCATTCAACCTCATCCTATATACAACAGCCCATTGGTTTGCAATTGTGGGATTCAAACACTTGGTATGCAAGCTGAAAAAGGATTTATATGGCTTGAAGCAAGCTCTTTGAGCTTGGTATGCAAAGATTGATGCCTTTTTTACTCAGCCAAGGGTTCATAAACTGCTCATTGGAGTCTACACTTTGCGTCTGTAAAGGGGGGGATCCTTGCTGGTTATATGTCTTTATATTGATGATTTGCTACTTATAGGGATACATGCTGATCAGATTTCAGCATTCAAACAAAATTTGTAGCAAGCTTTTGAGATGTTAGATTTGGGGTATTTGCACTAATATTTGGGCATTTAGTTTGTTCATGATGCTAGAGTCATTGGATTGTCCTTAAGGGCTTGTCTAAGGTTGAAGGACCCCCCGATACAATGTGTGAAGACACAAAAGGTGCACTTAATGGAGATGGAAAGGAAGCTGCATCAAAACTAGTGGTGCAACACAAGGCCAAACATTCAATTTGCAGTTTCAGCCTTGAGCAGATATATGCATCAGCCATGCATGTCACATTGGCAAACCGTCAATCATGTTTTTCATTACTTGCAAGGTACTAGGACTGGGGGATACCATTGCACCTACATGCTTATAGTGATTCTGATTGGGCTAGTGATTATGATTCCACTCTCCAACATCTCGACTAGTGGTTACAATACTCCAGATTTGTCTCCAATGGATGTCACACTCAAACACTCACTGCTCTATCCTTGAGCATTTTGTATACTCTCACATTCATTTCCTGTATGGATTCACTCACTCCAGAGTTCTCTTTTTTCTCTCCCTATGTTTATTTTTTTGCGCCTTGAGTTTTGGATTTTGCATTTAGGGTAGAGTTTGAGTTTTGCATTTCACTATCTAAAGCATTGTGTTTCAGTCTTGGTTGTACTTTTTGTGTTTCCTTGGTGCAAACCCTATCATATATTCACTTCGGTGCCATGAGATTTGGACTAGGTACTTCTATTGGACAGAAGGGATACATAATTCTCATGTATGGGTAGGAGACAAAGATTAACTTAAAGATAAGTTAAGGAACTTGTTTGATAAAAGGACTACTTGTTTTGTTTTTGTGTATGTGTTGTAAATTACATGAACGAACTCTATGCCTTAAAAGGCTTAATTAATGAAGCTGATTTTAAATGTCGCACATAAATGTGGTAGGACCTAATTAGACAACTAAAGCTATCGAGGAAAGTGCGGTGGAGGTGACTTGGGTCCATCCTACGGAAGGGTGGTCCCGGTTAGCTGGGAACTTTTCTCAAAAGACGTAATAATGAAACTATGAAGATCTAGAGTCAGTAGAGTTAGAATCCCAATTTATGCTATTTTAGGGGAGCGGAATGGGACTATGCCTTATGGGTAGAGAGGTTGAGCTTCGCATCCCTCTCATTTCCCATTCTCCATGAACCAAGTGCAGCATAAATCTGCTTCGACTTTGTTGTTCCTATGCAAAGTGGTTCATCTAGAGCTCGACGCTAGCTACTTCCTAGAGACTTGGCTGATAGGAAAGAAACCATGACTTCAGGTCGGTCCTAAGTAGGAACGACCGGATACTTCCGCTTCGGGGCAGACTCACGAAGACCTAGATCGCAAACCCTGTGACATTCCTTGCAAGTGCCAGGTGGCGCTTTCTAGACTCCCCTCCCGATGGGCTGCTAAGATGTGTCCCACAAGTGGACAAGCAGACTTGTTACAATATATGATCAATGTTCTTGCATGAGTAATTACATGTACAAATGGCCATCTAGCTAGCATTCAAAAAGGCATATGCATAGCTAAAAAATGAACAACGACGTGGCATGGCTATCATCATGAAAATGGAGCTTGAAGCTTCATTTTTTACATTGAAAGTATTAGATTTAAACAATGGTAGAAATAATGTTAGCAATCCCAAGTGATCACATAACTAACAACATGATATTTGAGACACTTTGATTTGAAGATAATTATGGATTATCTCACCACATGATGGCAATAGTTTTAGAGCTCAATAGAGGAATTATCTCACCACATATAGCATGATTCATACATCACATGACATTCAAGATACTTTGGTTTGAAGATAATTGTGGATTAGCTCACTAGATATAGCATGATGCATACACCAACATGATATTTGAGACATTTTGGTTTGAAGATGATTAGTGACCATTTTTATATCTTTAGGACAAGGAAGAATTATTCTAAACACTTCACTTTAATGACATGTTTTGATAATAGCTGGTTTAGGGTGATAATCTCACATCATCACAAAAATCATATTTGAGGAGAACAAGAAGCATCTTATAATCTTCTAGAATTCAAAAGTCTAAGAGGAAACACTACATTGAGCCATGAGGAAAAATGTTACAATCTGCCAAGACTTTTTCAACAAGGTTGGAGGGTGCTCCCCTCCTTCTCTCCCTCCTACTTCCCTTTCCCCCATGGCTTACTACTGAAACAATCCCCTTCCCCCCCCTTCTTGCCAGAGCTTCCCCAACCCCAACCCTGGTGCTAATTCCCCTACTCCCCCCTCCAATCCCTCCATGGATTTCATGGGCTCCCTCCGTGTCAACATGACCATGCTCCCCAGAATTGGGGCGGAGGGGAGTACACAGAGGAGCTATGGCAAGCCTGCATAGGGCTGCTCGTGTCTATTCCGAAGAGAGGCCAATTCGTGTGGTACTTCTCGCAAGGCCATCTGGAGCAGGTTGTAGCATCCACCGGAGTTGGCAGCACTGATCAACAAATGCCTCAGTATTACAAGCTGCCATCTTATATCCTATGCATAGTTGTGAATGTGATTTTGAGTGCCAAGCCCGAGATGATCAACAAAGTCTGTGCTCAGCTCTCTCTCCTTCCCGAGGTCAATCAGACTTCTGAACTCATCGAAGAGAAGGAAGAACCTCCCCCTCTGCCTAAGGCTCCTGTCCAGATGTTCACCAATGCTTTTGGATTTGTGAATGATGAATGATGTCTCTTATGGTTCGGGGCTTGTATTAGCCAAATGAGTTGTGGATTGTGGTGGTTCAAGATGTTGGGGTCCCCAACCCAATGCTCCCCGGATTGTGGAAAAACTCACCTGCATGTGGGGTCCTATGCTCTTGAGGGAGGTAGGTGTTTTTGGTTTTTGATCACTTGAGCACCTGAGAGGGGAAAGGGTCGAGTGACAAGTGCCCCTGTTATGTAGGATGGATCTGGAGGCTTAGGGAAGCTTAGATGGGCTGTGAGCTAGTAAATTTCTTATTGACCACAAATGGAGTGCGATCACATACAACCCAATCCCGAGGGATTGAAAGGTACGATCATAGGTTGGACAGTGTCTTTTTGCGGAAAGACAGTTTTGTACCACTCTGCAAAGCGATGGTGAAATAAAATATTTTATTTTCAAATTGTTTGTTATGTGCTAAACTGAGTTTAACAAACCTAGTTTAATGGAGTAATAAAAGGAAACTAATTTTATATGTCCAAACAATGTGGTAGTATGCTTTGCTTAATTAGAAAACTAAGCAAACCCAATTGAGAAAACTAGGAGGCTTTGATCTTGATGATCGAATGCCTATGGCCCGATAAGTTGGCACTAGATAGAGATGACTAAATCGTGACCCTCCCAATATCCGTAGGATTAGTTACCAAATTTAACATTGTTTTAGGAGGCCGAAGCTAAGCTTTTACCTTATGGGTAGGGGGATCGAGTGTTACACTCTCCCTTGTCTCTTGCTCTCTCTTTGAATCGTGCTGTGTTAACCTCACTCAAGTGGTATTTCTTAGGTGGGCGTTAGAGTGCGATTAGGGGTGACTTGTCCATGCTTCCCCTGTGAGGTAGAAGTGAGATTCCCATGTTCAACTAAGTTTTGTTGGAAGAGAGGGAGAGAGATAGAGTGGAGCAGAAGATGAGCCTCAGCTCATTGTTGTTGTTCTTCCATTATTCTTCCATCATACTCACTGAAAGAGACTTGTTCACATAGATATGACTAACCAAGACTAACTATGGTTAAGTCACTGACTACATTGACTTATTGAATGTCACACACATGCACAACTGTATTCGGCTAATATCGGTCATACACATAAAGATAGACTGACTGAAGAGTAACGGGAGCTTGATATTCTAACACTTCCCCTCAAGCTCAAACCATTTGATAAACTCCAAGTAGCTATCTGAAGTATATGAACTTGTCTTTACCAAGAGACTTGGTAAATATATTTGCTACCTGGTCTTTATTCTTCACATGAATCAAGTCAATTTGCCCTGTTTGGACCTAGCATGGTAGACAGGATTGCTAGCCAACATAACACTCCTGAGGTTATCACAATGTAATCTCACTCTACTTTCCAATTGTATTCCCAAGTCTTTCAGCAGTTTCATCAACCAAACTGCTTCGCAAGCTGCTAAGGTAGCTCCTCTGTACTCAGCTTCTGTATTAGACAATGCAACAATAGGCTGTTTCTTACTCTATCAACCACTGATCATACTGTTGCCCAATCCAAATGCATAACCACTGGTTGTCATAAGCATAACCAGTCCAATCAGCATCAATAAACCCTGTCAAGTCAAGGGATTTTCCATATGCATAAAACAATCCATAATCTGTAGTACCCTTTACATATCTCATGATCCTCCTGACTGCATCTAAATGTGGTTTACGAGGCTTCTACATGAACTGACTAATCAGCCCCATTGCATAACATAATTCAGGACAAGTAATAGTCAACAAGTTTATCAAGCTGCCCACCATTTGTCGATACATGGTCACATTCTCTATGTCATTCCCAACATCAATCTGCAGCTTGACATTCTGATCAAGAGGTGTCTCCATAGGCTTGCATTCAGCCATACCATACTTCTATAACATGTCATGAGCATACTACTTCTGTAGCAACCATATACCTTGAGGCGTAAAGATTACCTCAATCCCAAGAAAATACTTTAGCTCACCAAGGTCTTTGACTCTGAATTCAGCCTGTAAACATGATTTAATTTCAGCAATACCCTCTTCATCATCTCCAGTGATGATAAGATCATCTACATAAACCACTAGGAACACACATCCATGATCTGTCTTCTTCATGAACATACTATGATCTGCATCACCCAATCTAAATCCATGTTGTTGTAAATAACTACTGATCCGAGCATTCCATGCTCTAGGTGCCTATTTCAACCCATATAAAGCCTTTTTCAGCTTACATACATGTGTAGGAAAGTCCGAGTGAACATAGCCTTCAGGCTGCTTCATATATACTTCCTCAACCAAATAACCATTCAAGAAGGCATTCTTGATGTCAATTTGCCATAATTTCCAGCCTTTCCATACTGCCAAAGCAATGACAGTTCTGATTGTTTCCATTTTAGCCATCGAACTAAAAGTCTCCTCATAGTTAAGGCCATACTATTGCGCATACTCTTTTGCAACGAGCCTGGCCTTATAGCATTCTAATGAACCATCTAACTTGCACTTAGCCTTGTACACACATTTTCAGCCAATGAGGACTTTGCCTTCAGGCAACTCAACCAATTCCCTTGTCTCATTTCAGCTAGGGCAGCATACTCATCATCCATGGTAGCACACCAGTTATCATCTGTAACTGCATCATCAAACTTTGTAGGTTCTTTATAACCTATCACACTAGCCATATATGCATAATGGCACACTGAATAACTAGTGTATGTAAACATGTTAACTGGTTTTCTGACTCTCTTAGATCTCTATAATTATGGCTCACTCTAAGCTTGCCTCTCATGAGGCAGTACATAACGACTTTGCCTTGCTCCAGACGTCATAATAGATGGAATACCCAACTCACTATCCAAACTGTCACTGTTGGATGACTCATATCCTACTGTAAGTGGACCTATCACATCCTCAAGCATCTTTTCTTTTCCCTTATCCAATCTTCCCCTCACTAACATATTCGTGTCAATGGATGTAAAAGTACAACTCCACAAGCGTCCTGACCAAGGACTTACTGTAGGTGACCCATCACCTATAGGACCACTCATAGATGTACTCACTGTAGGTGTATTTTCAGCATTACTAGTGTTGGCTGATCCATCAATAGCCACTGCAACAAGATTACCCTACCATGATGCCAGCTCATCAAAAACAACATCTCTGCTAATCAATATCTTATGTATAGATGGTACATAACACTTATAAGCCTTTCGGTCTTGTGCATAACCAAGGAACATACACATATGCAATGCTTCCAAATACCTTCAAGCGTGAAATGTCAGGCTTATGACCATACAACCTCTCATACATGGAGTTATATCATGAATCCCTATTGTAAGGGTTCTAATCAACACATAGATAGTAGCCACTACTACTTCAACCCAACAACCATTTGGCAAACTCTTCTCATTCAACATAGCTCTTATCCATTCCATTAGTACCCTATTTTTTCTTTTTGCTACACCATTTTGACGCGGTGTATAATTGCAAGTTAACTGTCTTCTGATCCCATATTTAGCAAGGTACCTGTCAAAGTAATTAAAGACATATTCTCCACCTCCATCTAATCTAAGACATGAAATTTTATAGCTCAAGTCATTTTCAGCATGCTTCTTGAAGTCCTTGAATGCATCAAACACATCATCCTTATGTTTTATTATGTAAAGCCAAGTGTTGCTGAAATCATCAATGAAGGATACATAATAATGAGCACCACCAAATGAAACATTATGAGACGGACCCCATACATCTGAACGTAATAACTGCAAGGGTCATGAGCTATTCCATACATGTCTCATAAATGGAAACCGTGCTTGCTTTCCAAATTGACATGCATCACATACATTTCCAAAGTCGTGATACTTGAACTTCGATAGTCCAAGCACAATCTCCTTCTACTGCATAGATTTCAGCTTTTGTACATTCACATGGCCAATCCACTTATGCCATATCTCAACATCCTATATAGCACCACCATCATGTGCAAACATGGCTGCTTTCAATTCTGGAATTGACGCATCAAGAGTAAACATTCTGCCATCTCTTTGGCCTCTAGCAATCAATTTGCAGGCATTGCCATATTCTTCAACAAAGCATCCATCTCTATTAAATCTCACCTACAGATTCTAATCTTCCATATATCCAACTGACGAAAGATTCTTGGTTATTGTAGGTACATGTAGTACATCATGTAGGCTCTTTTTCTTGCTATCAAGCATCAACAAAGGTACAGCTCCTTTATGCTGAATAGTATGTTGGGTGTCATCCCCAGTACAAACATGTCTATGCAAACCTACAACCATCTCATCAAACCATTCTCCACGGGGTGTCATATGATTTGAAGCCCCCAAATCATTACCATCTCTCATCTCTGTTATGCCTAGATGCATTCTTAGACACATGTTGCATGGCAAACAACCTATCACCCCAATCATCAGGAACTCTGCTAGATGAAGCATAACTTCCATGCTATCTACCCTTGGCTTTCATGTCAGCTTGCTTCTTATGACAATCTTTGGCTATGTGCCCATATCTACCGCAATAATGATAGTCCTTGTCCCTGTTGGACTGTGACTACCATGATCCTCCTCTACCTCTAGTGAATCTCCCCCCTGCCTCAAAAACCGCTAGATCCACGCTAGCCCTATGTATTCGTGCCATGCCAGGCATTTTGCTACTATTGTCCATGAGTGTTTCAAGTGTCCCCTCAACCTCGAAAAGAGACACGGCCTCTGCCGTCTTTGCCACACTGCCTAGAGTAAAGAATAATGTCTCTATTTTGAGATGTACTAGAACTTGTATTCAACCCAAGCTTAACTTCCTCATGCAGTAGCAAAGCAATCATCTTAGCCCAATCAAGGGATTCAACTCTCACAGAAATAGACGTATCAAATGCCTTATACTATTTGCCAAGTTCATTCAATGTCACTGCAATCATATCATCCTCAGACACTTAAGATCCAATGGTGGCAAGCTGATTTGCTATGTTCTTGATCTCTGTAGTGTAGGCTTGAATGCTTCTGCCATTTCTAGACATGTTATTGAACTATTGCTTCAGCTGAATCTTTCTTGCATGTGTTACATTTCCATAATTCTTCATGAGTATGTCCCATGCATCCTTTGGGGAATTGCATCCAATAATCTGTATAACAATAGCATCTGATATACATAAGGAAAACCAATGTAACACCTTGCATGCTCTCTCAGTCCATAGCTTATGAGCCCTTTCTGATCATTTGTCATATTCATTTCAGGCATTTCAGATGCAGCCTCATCTCTTGTACATAAGTCCCAATAACCTCTACCAACAAAAAATTCTTCATATAGAACTTCCATAAAGCAAAATTTTTGGTGTCCATCTTTTCTCCCACAATTTGAGTGATATTGTCAGTGCCTTGAGCATTTTCCATAGTTGCAACTTAGGTATTCAGTGATATATACAACCTATAAGTATCTAACTCATTTTCCTATAGTTTAGGACCAATTTCCTGCTATTCAGGACAGTTTCTTGCAATTCAAGGAAAATTCTTGCAATTTAGGAAATTTCCTACAATAATTTTTTGCACCAAAGAAATAGGGTATTTCAGCCCTTTACAACCTTAGAAACATCCACAAGCATGTGGGATAACCCGTAGATGTTTTAGTCAATACATAGACTCTACAAGCACTATATATCTCTGTCTCATTTATTCTTACTGCAGTGAAGAGAGTATGCAGTCTAAAACCTACAACCTAACATTCATGCATCTTCTTAACATTCAGGAAATCAACTCCTTTGAGATCCTGAGTGATAAATGATGCTATTTTCTTCAAGAGTGTAGAGAGGCAATGTCGTACACTACATTTACTATAAATGACCAGCCAAGTAGATGTCAAGGCATTTGTTTCATCTCTAGATTTCAATCCTCATTTGCATCCAATGCCCTCTTTAGTCTTCCAAGCATTCAACATACATATGTCAGGTCATACAAATGACACGAGCTCCAAAATGACATGTAATGCTTTAGTAAGAGACAATGCTTGTTGCCTACATTCAGCAACAGTTTCTAGCCATTAAAAATTTCCAGATCTGAATATTTTTAAGCATAAAATCCCAGCTCCAATGCATGACATCAAGTCCATATGACTTCCCAACATATACCTATGCTTCAATGGTACTCCTTAACAAGTTTGAGAGCTCCAAGCTCATATCAGAGGTGCATACATGCTATAGGTTGTCTGTATACAATAGAACACTATTATTTCAAATCTGTAATCATTTCTTCAAGCTCCTAGATGAGCTCTCAGTCAAGCTCTCAGTCAACCAATGATGCTATCACTTGTTGTTTATTGCAGTAAACAACCAGCCTGCACATGTCTGTGTTGAATATCTCAAAATCTGTGAGGAATTTGAAAAAACTTTCTTCTACAAAGTTGTAGACCACATCAAAATGGTCAGGAACCATGACCTGTTTCTCCAAAATCCATTCATTTTATCAATGAGTTCTTGGATGGAAATGCTTTCAATATCTAGTTGATGCTTTCAACATTTAGGACTAGTAAATTTTTTGGTTGGAATTTCTTGTCTCCTATGTAGCACACCAACTGAGGAATTGAGCTCTATATAGTTGGATGAATCTCTTGAATCTTCTCTTGCAAGGTTGAGTTTTGTTATATGCTCTCATATTTTCTTTCATCCTTAGTTCTTGCACATGGGTTTTTGTCAAGCATTTGTGTATGTGGTTTTTTGTGAGTTTTACTTTTTGCAACTCTAGGGGTTTTCAATTATTTTTGTGTCTCGCAATACCTTGGGTTAATCACCACCATAGGTTTATGGTTTATTGTGTTTTCCACTTTGAGTTTGCATTTTGATTTCTTGCTAGAACATGATTTTTTGAAGCAAGATTGTCCATGACCTTCATACGTTCAATTAAGCTTATGTGTACTTGTGCATCTCCATCGATTCTTGTAGCTTATGTACTATAGCCTATGGCTAACTTGATGGTTTCCTATATGGAGTGAGATCCTTTTGGACCTTCTTTTAATAGCACAAATAGTCTAGGTCAAATAAATTTTAAATATGATTTCTTTTGTAAAATCTAAGAAATTAGGTTGGTGGGAGCATGCCTTGCTTGATAGGCTATCGAGTATGTTTGATGTCACAAGTGGTACTAAGCCAACTTACGTAGTAAGTCTTTGTCGAAACGAGTGAGTCAAACTCACTTGAGTATGGCTTGAATTGTAACATGCCCACTCCTCAAATCGTGGGACACGTCTTAGCAGTCTATCGAGAGATATATCTAGAAGACGCCACTCGGCACTCCCAAGGAATGACACGGGGTTTGCCAACTAGGGTCTCTCGAGTTTGCCCCGCAACGGAACTTATCCGGCCGTTCCCACTAGGATCGACCTGAAGTCCGACTTTTCCTAACATTTTCTCATAAACATTTCCTTTGAGGAAAGCTCTCGGCTAACCGAGACCACCCTTCCATAGGATGGACCCATTGGTCATATCCACCATGCTTCCCTCGGGGGTTGATTTAGTTATCTAATTACCTACCACGTTATGTTTGACACATAAAAGTAGCTTCCTTAGTTAACCCGTTAGTCACATGTTCCTTTACGTAATTTAGGGTACAGACATGAAGTCAAGATAAAACAGGATCAAACACTTCCTTAACTTATCTTCAGATTAATTTTTGTCTCTCGCCCATACAGGAGAATTAAGTGTTTCTTTCTGCCTCCGTAGAAAAATCCTTCCGTCTCCCGGCAACAACCCCGAAGGTTTTATCCTACCAAGATTCTGCCTTGTAACTAGTATCAAGGCCTCGAGATCCAATCTCGAGTCACGTAGAACACTTGTGTAGGTCCCGGAGGCATTGGGATTTACGGCCAGAGCCCCCACTGGCACCCAAGCATCCTCCTACGCCAAGTGATTTCCATGGAGAGACCTCTCGCAGCGGGTTCGACCCACATTCCGGGCGCGGATTCACAACCCCCTTGGTTAGGGTTTGGCGGTTTGTGGGGGGTAGCTAGCGCCATCCTTCCTTAATTATCCCTTTAGGAAATCAACCACAACTGAAGCCACCAGCTTAATACAATTACTAGGGAAAACATCCATTTTATTTCCATGGCAATCAGTCATCTCAGACCCGGCCATGCAATCATCAATCACAAACTACTTGGATTAGCATCCAAAACCACATCAAACAAACAATTGAATGCACAACCTCTTACTTCAAGGCATTGCAATCCCATTGCATGCACAACCAGAATTTTACTTGGATGTATCAAAACACTTTTACAACCTTTTCAAACAACCAAGCATAACTTGGGTCAACAGTCCATCTTTAACAAGACCAACCTTCGTTAAAACTATTTCAATAGTTCCGAGCAACATGCTTAGCATGAATCAACTACCCTAAAGTTCGCTCTCCCCCTTGGGTTAGGGCTTCGCAGGGTCAATTTAACAAGTTCCTTCTAGGTCCTTTTGTCTTGTGCGGCCCTCGGCAGTTGTGACTTACTTGACAATCTGTCTAGTTCATTGAGTTTCACAACCATAGAGCCTTTGATGGACAACCCTTTGTTGGAAAAGAAAGGACTAAGTCCTTGGAGTTGGGTTCTTAAGTTTTCAAGGTATGGCAATAAACCCTCCTTGTTGGTCATTAGTTGGACATCAACTTTAAGTAAATGCAACATCTTCTAACCTTCTATCTTTAAGTGTGATACTATGCAGAATCTTTCAGGTCAAATTCACTCCTCATGCGCTTGGAGCATACCAATGCAATAGCCACTCTTATCACCTTTCCACTCTATTAGCCCCATTAAAGTGATATGCAATGAGAAGTTCACACATTGATAACCTCTAGACCCTAGTGTATCCACCTTTGTGCGGGTGTTTGCAAAGGTAAACATATATCACAACAACTATTGTGTCGTAGGAAATTTCTTAAGTATGTATTAGATTCCTAAATGGATGCATCATAGTGTAGGAACTTAGATGTTTAAGAAAGTAGTTTTGATATTGATTATAAACTTATTTAGGATGCAATCTATGTCATAACCTCAACTGAACATTATATGACTCGTACTAAGCCTTAATAAGTTTGCATCCTATGCAAGAATAGATTAGAAATTCCTTTCATTTCATGTGATAAATCATGCTTATAGATTAAATTATGCGTACAATGGAAGACAGAAGTTCCTTTCAAGTTTTAGGGGTCACCTGGATGTGGAGAGAAGGTGATGAGATGTTACGGTTGGTTGCGACTCCACTGGCATTTCTATCCTTGACCGCGGCTTTTGCGATAGTACTCTTAGTAAGCTTTCTCTTTGGAGCCATCTTGCATACACAATCCTTCACCTTGGGTCCTTGATGTGGTGGCTTTGTTCAAGGGCAGCTCGCAAGTGGTCACCAAACCGATGAGGGAGATGAAAGTCTGATAGTGTTTGTGACTTTGAAAATCACCTTGGCTGGAGATAATCTCTAACTTTCACCCCCCCCTCTCTCTCTCTATCTCTATCAGCATGACGGTCTGATTCTATCTCCCACTAACTATATCTCCCTTCCCCTATCATACTAATCTCTCTCTCTCTCTCTCTTCTTCTTCCTTTCTTCTTTCCTTCTCCTACTCTCTCTCTTCCTATTATTATTCTTCTTCTCTTCCTCTTCTCCTACTCTTCTACCTCTTTTCCTCCTCTTCCCTATCTTCTCTTCTCCTTCTCCTTCTCTCTCACTACTTCTCTTCTTCTTCTTCCCTGTCTTCTCTTCTCCTTCTCCTTCTCTCTCACTACTTCTCTTCTTCTTCTTCCCTGTCTTCTCTTCTCCTTCTCCTTCTCTCTCACTACTTCTCTTCTTCTTCTTCTCTTCTTCTTCTTCTTCTTCTCCTTCTTCTTCTTCTTCTCTTCTTCTTCTCCTTCTCTCTCACTACTTTTCTTCTTCTTCTTTTCTCCTTCTCTTCTCCCTCCTCCTCTTCTTCTCTTCTCTCTCCCTCTTCTCTCTCTTCCCTCTTCTCTCTCTTCTTCTTTCTCTTATTCTTCTTCTTTCCCTTTCCTCCTTCTCTCCTTCTCCCTCTTCTTCCCTTCTCTCTCCCACTCCTTTCTCTCTCCTTCTTCTTCACTTCTTCTCTTCTCCCTCCCTCTCCTCTTCCTTCTTCTTTTCTCCTTTTCTTCTCCTTCTCTTCCTTCTCTTTTCCTCCTCTCTCTCCCTCCTCCTTTCCTTCGCACTGCTCACGAGGGTGAAAGGGCGCAACTGTCAACGAGGGGGGGGGGGGACTCTTTCCGATGGATGCACATGGGGCTGCGATCACTAGGGCAGACGGAGGCGCCTGTCTCTGACAGGGGGGCTGCCCTTCAGCTAGTAGGGGGGAGGCCTTTATAATGTGTGGGAGGGGGGAGGAAGCGGCTGTTCGCCGCCACCCCCCATCTCCAGCTCACTCCCTCTCTCTCTCTCTCTCCCTGCCATGCTCATGGAGGGGGAGAGAGAGGGAGGGAATAAAATTTAGAAAAATAAAAAAGGGGAGGTGAGTCCTATGGGGGAGGGCACGGGGTCACTGGGGGGGGGGGGTGTTACATCCTCTCCCCCTTAGAGGAATCGAGATGTCCTCATCTCAAGAGAAACTGGGGAAGACAAGCACAATTGGGTCCTATAGCCTGTGGGTTAAAGCCCACCACACTTCTGCTGCACTACTTTGATTACTCAAATTCTCAACTTAAAATAACAACTTGCCACAACTCATGGGATTCAATAGGATTTATTTCAAGTACAAGACTTATTACCTCAAGAAGATCTTCCTAGGATATCTAGTCATCCTCAAAGGTTACAACAGGCTCTTGGCCTTCATCATCATGTGATTCATAATATGATCCAAAAGTAGAGTTTAGACGGCTTTGTTTGACCGCACGTTCCTGATTCTCAAGGTCCAACTCAGGACAATCTATTTGGATGTGTCCTAATTCATTGTAGTGGAAACATCGGCAATTGGGGCATCTCTTATGGATGTGTCCTATCTCTTCACACTTGTGGCACCTCTTGTCTTGATCCGATGAGTCATCTTCATCATAGTTGCCTGATTTAAGTTCTTGGATGATTGGATTTGCTCAGAGTAATGCGTCTTGCAAGTCCATTGGGCGCATTAATTCCAATCGAGTGTTTATGGGTGGATTCAACCTAGCACAGAACTTTGACACATGTTGTGTCATATCCATTGGGGGTGCATACTTTAGGAGTGAAACAAACTTTGAATAATATGCTTTAAGGGATAATCCTAGCTGCTTCGAGTCATAGAATTCATTCATTGTAGGCAGGTGGCAGATACCTCCCTCACACAGCTTTCTTAAGCTTATTCCAAGTGACTGTCCCCTCCGAGATCGCTTGGTGTTTGCACCATTGTATCCACCAAAGTCTCACTTCGCATGTAAGCTTAAGTTTGGCGAGCATGGCTTGGTTAGCAGGTGCAGTTCCTGCTGCCTCAAAATAGTCCTCCATGGACTCAATCCAGATCTCGGTGTTAGCTTGAACAATCCTTCCCTTGCCATCAAAATCAGGTGGCTTAATTTGCTTGAGAAGGAACTTCTTCTCTTGCATGTCAGCATTCGTGGGTGCAGAAGGTGCCTGACAATCAAGCCATACCATTTGGGTTATTTAGGATATGTCTATGATCTGAACATTAATCAATCATGCATCATTAAGAAGTTTTGGCTTTGATACCAACTGTAATGTGCCCGCTCCTCAAATCGCGGGACATGTCGTAGCAGTCTATCGAGAGATATATCTAGAAGACGCCACCCGGCACTCCCAAGGAATGACACGAGGTTTGCCAACTAGGGTCTCTCGAGTCTGCCCCGCAACGGAACTTATCCGGCCGTTCCCACTAGGATCAACCTGAAGTTCGACTTTTCCTAACATTTTCTCGTTAATATTTCCTTTGAGGAAAGCTCTCAGCTAATCGAGACCACCCTTCCGAGAATAGACCCATTGGTCACATCCACCATGCTTCCCTCGGGGGTTGATTTAGTTATCTAATTATCTACTACGTTATATTTGACACATAAAAGCAGCTTTCTTAGTTAACCTGTTAGTCATGGGTTCCTTTCCTTGTAGGTGTTTTTTGTTATTGGGGAGCATTTGATTGTATATGTGGTTTCTTGTGTGTTTTACTTTTTGTAGCTCTAGGGTTTTTCAATGATTTTTATGTCTCTCAGTACCTTAGGTTAATCACCAAAGGGTCTATGGTTTAGTGACCTTTCCTCCTCTATGACTTTTCATTTTAAGTTCTTGCTAGAATGTGACTTCTTGAAGTAAAATTGTATGTGACCAATTAAGCTTGTGTGCACTTGTGCATCTCTAGTATTTCTTGTAGGTTTTATATTTGACAACCTATGGCTAGCTCGGTTGTTTCCCTTATAGAGTGAGATTCTTTTGCATAATCTTTTAATAGCACTAATAGTCTAGGTTAACTCTGTTTCCACTTTGATTTCTTTTGTAAATTGTGAGCAATCAGGTTGATGGGTCTGAGCGTTGCTTGATAGGCTATCAAGTATGTTTGATGTTAAATTTGGTATTACGCCAACTTACTTAGTAAGTCTTGATTGGAATGAGTGAGCTAGAATCACTTGAGTTTGGCTTGAAGAGACAAGTAATCAAGCTTATTTATGAGTTAGCAAAGTGTATAGTAGCTCACATTGAAGCTTGAGCTCACAAGTTCCAATTGACATTTAATCACAATGCCTCTTGAATTCTAATCCCTAACTAGTTTTTCCTTTGCTAGTTCACGGCCTCAAGCCTCAAGCTCTTAGCATACTACCCTAACGTATGATGATAATTCCTTAGAAACCCCAAGTTCGAGTCATTCATTCAAATTTCCCTTTTTGAAAACTTGATGAGCTTGGTTGATTATTCCTTCTCATGAATTGGACTCTAGGCTCTAAGTGCCTACAAGGTGTGAGTTGTGCTCTAAAAAGTACCCTAATAAATTATTCAGTGGAATTTCTTGTCTAGCAGGTAGCACATCAACAAAGGAATGGGGTTCTAGATAGTTGGATGAATCTCTTGAATCTTCTCTTATACGCTCTATGGTATATGTTCATCTTTAGTCATTGCAGTGGTTTTTTCTCTTCTTGAGCATTTGGTTGTGTATGTAGTTCTATGTGCGTTTTACTTTTTGCAGCCCTAGGGTTTTTCAATGATTTTTGTGTCTCCCAATACTTGGGTTAATCACCACATGTCTATGGTTTAGTGAATTTTCCTCCTCTATGAACTTTCATTTTGATTTCTTGCTAGACATTATTTCTTGAAGAAAAATTTTCCATGGCCCTCCTATGTTTGCTTAAGCTTGTTTGCCCTTGTGCGTGTACAATGATTCTTGTAGCTTTTGTATTCAACAGCCTATGGCTAACTTGGTTGTTTCCCTTATGGAGTGAGATCCTTTTGGATCTTCCTTTAATAGCACTAGTAGTGTAGGTCAACTTGGTTTCCATGTTGATTTCTTTTGCAAATTGTGAGCAATTAGGTCGAAGGGTGCAAGCCTTTCTTGATAGGCTATCAAGCAAATTTGATGTCACAAGTGGTACTAAGCCAACCAATTTATTAGTAAATCTTGATTGATACAAGTGAGTCAAAATCACTTGAGTTTGGCTTGAAGAGACACATAATCAAGGTTAGTTCTTATCTACAAAGTGTATAGTAGCTCAAGTTGAAGCTTGAATTCACATGTTTCAATTGACATTCAATCACAATAGGCCCTGAATTCCAATCTCTTATTAGTTTTGCTTTTCCTAGTTCATGGCCTCAACCCTCAAGCTCTTAGTCTACTACCCTAGCATATGATGCTAATTCCTTATAAGGAACCCAAGTTTGTGTGATTCTTTCAAATTTCCTTTTAAAAAGCTTGATGAGCTTGGTTGATTATTCCTTATCACATGTGGTGGACTCTAGGCTCTAAGTGCCTACAACACGTGAGTATTACTCTGAAATGTACCCTAATTTAGATGCACCTAAATATGTAGTAGGTCATCAAGGGGATCTTAAGTGGGTGGTTATAGTTAATTCCTAAGTACATCTATCTTAAGTGTTGTGTATTAACTAGTCTCTTGAATTTAGAATAAATCTCTTGATGCTATCAATCTCTTTTTTCTTTTTTTCTTGTTCTTTTTGTGCAACTACATTTTGTTTTAGAAACTTACAATAGTATACTTTCCTTAAGTTTAAAGGGTTTGCAATGATTGCAAATTTTCTAATACAAATTCATCCATTACTTGGCTAATCTCAAACTCTTGTAACATTTTCGAACATTTGATTGGACTCTCATATATATTGCAAGACATCATGTTGAGATCCTTTTGTCACCACCATGTCCACTAGTCATCATTGGTCTCTTTCTCAAATGGCTGGCTTGGTTATTTTCTTAATGAATTATTGGATGGGAATGTTTTCAATCTCTAGTTGATGCTTTGAGCATTTAGGACTAGTAAATTGTTGGGTTGGAATTTCTTGTCTACTATATAGCACATTAACTAATGAAACGAGCTCTAGATAGTTGTAAGAATCTCTTGGAACTTCTCTTGCAAGGTCTACTTTTGTTATATGCTCTAGGGTATATCTTCATCCTTAGTCCTTACATGTGGTTTTTGTTCTTGTCAAGCATTTGGTTGTGTATGTGGTTTATTGTATGCTCAACTTTCTATAGCTCTAGTATTTTTCAATGATATTCATGTCTCCTAATACCTTGGTTTAATGACCACATGTCTATCATTTAGTGACTTTTCCTCCTATTTGACTTTTCATTCTAATTTCTTGCTAGAACGTGATTTCTTGAAGAGTATTTGTATGTGACCTTCCTACATTCGATTAAATCTGTGTGTGCTTGTGCATGGGATACCAATTCTTGCATCTTTTGTATTTGATAGCCTATGACTAACTTAGTTGTTTCCCTTGTGGAGTGACTTCCTTTTGGATCTTCTTTTGATAGCACTAGTAGTGTAGGTCACCTTGGTTTCCACTTTGATTTATTTTGCAAATTGTGAGCAATTAGGTTGGTGGGTGCAAGTCTTGCTTGATAGGCTATCGCGCATGTTTGATGTCACAAGTTATACTGAGCCAACGTACTTAGTAAGTCTCAATTGAAATGAGTGAGTCACACTCACTTGAGTTTAGCTTGAAGACACAAGTAGTCAAGCTTAGTTGCTATCTACAAAGTGTACAATAGCTCAAGTTGAAGCTTGAGCTCACAAGTTCCAATTGACATTCAATCACAATGCCCCTTGAATTCTAGTCTCCAACTAATTTTGCCTTTGCTACTTCACAGCCTCAAGCTCTTAGTGTACTACCCTAGGGTATGATGATAATTCCTTAAAAGCTACAAGTTAAAATGATTTATTCAAAATTTCCTTTTAAAAAACTTGAAGAGCTTGGTTGATTATTCATTTTCATGTAGTGGACTTTAGGTTCTAACTGCCTACAAGGTGCGAGTAGTGCTCTAAAATGCACTGTAATTTAGATACGCCTAAATAGGTAGTGCTAAGTGGGTCATCACTAAGGGTATCTAAAGTGGTTGGTTCCACGTGATTCCTAAGTATGTCTAGCTTAATTGTTGTGTGTTAACTAGGCTCATGAATGTAGAATCAATCTCTTTTTTCTTTTAAGCTTGACCTTTGTGTGCATCTACATTTTGTTCTAGAGACTTATTGAGAGTATCCTTTCCTAAATTTTAAAGGGTTTGCAAGGCTTGCAATTTGTCTGATACAGCTTTCTCCATGAATTGGCTAATGTCAAACTCTTGTAGCATGTTTGAACATTTGAACTGACTCTCATATATCTCGTGGGACATAGTCTCGGGATCTTTTTGTCACCACCATGTCCCCACACATCCTTGGTCTCTTTCTTAATTGGCTAGCTTGGCGCTTTTCTCAATGAGTTCTTAGATAGGAATGTTTTCAATCTTTAATTGATGCTTTGAGCATTTAGGACTAGTAAATTGTTGGGTTGGAATTTCTTGTCTACTACGTAGTGAGGATCCAAATCAAAAGGGTGATCCACTACTCCCTTGGGATGTAATGAAGTAGGTACTTAAAACAAGTCCATGTACTCCTTAAGTAGAGCTTTCAAAGCTAGGTGTTCTGCTAGATTCTTGGACTAATATTCTACCTCCTTATTTAGGTATAAAACAAAAATCTATGAACACTTTTTATACTCCTTCTTGAGTTATTTAATGGTGATAGATTTACTTGGGATTACCTATAGATGGATAGGCTACCCATCAATGCCAAACTCCATGTACAACTACGAGAAGCCCATAGTAATCTTCCCTAAAGTAATTAGCCAAATATGACCAAGCACAATATCTATGGGTCTCTTTTCCAAAGCAAATAGGTTCACTTGTACCTCATAATTTTCAGCTAGCTGTATGGGAACATGTGTGCACATTTGAGTGCTGATTTTGTCTTCACCATTACCTACTTGTACTCTTATGGGTTGCTATAAATCAGTGGGAAAATAGTGTAACCTATCCATAGTGATTTATTCACAAAACTATGTGTACTACCATTGTTTATCAAGATAAAAACATATTTCCATGAATGGTACCCTTCATACAAAGTATATTAGGGCTCTTTGAACCTATACGAGAATCCATGGAAATAGAACTAAGGGTAGTGGCAGTAAGAGGTAAATTTGTCCTACCAAGATCAAAAGGGATATGCCCACTAGGGTCAAATGGAGATCCATGTGCAACCTCATAAGACTAATCACGATCAAGATCCTCATCATACTCTTCAAATTTAGTTTCTGCATTAGTAGGCTTCTTTGGTCCAATTGATACCATCTTCTTGCCAACTTTTCTTTCTCAATGGGAGATATAAGCACTTGAGCCATCTTAGCTTTGAATTCCTCCTAACTATCTACCTACTACTGATGTTCCCTCTTTATCTACCTCCACCATGTATGAGAAAAACCCTCAAGGTAAAGAGTAGCAAAGTGAATATTTTGGTCATTTGACCTGGGGAAAATATCAAAGTAGGACTCTAACTTTGAAGTCCACTCCTCCAAATTAGTCCATGATGATGAATTATCACTATATTTGGTCTACACAATCTTATCACGGAGTTCTCTTTGAACAAAACCTTGCTATCCATTAGTTACTTGGGGCTACATATCCATGTAATTGCCATTGGGGTTTGAAAGATTAGAGGCACTCCTATGATAGTTGGTTTGAAACCTACCTAGAGGAATAGGTGGTTGACTTCTAGTGGTTTGAGGAGGATTTGACCCATGAATGCTCAAAATAGTCTCGTCAACTCTAAAAGAAGTCTCCCCAATCTCATAAGTGATGTGTGATATCCCTTTCTTTCCAATAATACCTAGTTGAGGGTTATTATTTGATGGATAAAAGAGTTGCTTATCTCTACTCTCTTTATCTGCCATTTGTGTTGCCATAAGCATAGAGATCTGAGTGCTAAGTTTGTCCAAAGAATCTCTAATGGAAGAAGCAAACTTCTCCAAAGAATCCTTGGTAGATTGGGCCATGTGGTCCATGACTTCCTTGGTTTGCATATTGGAGTGAACCGACTATTCAACCACCTAATCCAATTTAGAAACAAATTCCATGTGTCTGAAGAAATGCCTAGTCTCATGGTTACAAAGAGTGGCATTAAGAGTACTATATGCACCATATTCTTGTGAATCTTCATCGTCAATATATGCCTCAAGTATTGCCTCATGTGCTTCCCTAATTTGTTACTGAACATCACCATTAGGCTTATTCTTTCCCTAGTTTTCAAGCCATTTTTGCTCACTAGTATAGTGCAATTCTAGTAGACCCCCTGATACAAAAATGGCTATAACTTTTGATCTTGATATTAGAATCAAGAATTTTTTTATGGAAATTGAATCCCATGAATAGTTCTTTAGGATGTGCTATAACAATAAATTTCATAATAAAAATAGAACATTGTGAAAAAAAATCTTTTATTGCTGTCTAGAACAATCTTGCACTTTGTAAAAGCACAATTTCAGTGTATCCACCTCCCTTAACTCCAAGATAAGGTCTCCCAACCCTATGGTACCCTGTATATGACCTACAGGGGCTGGATACAATATGTAATACCCTTTATAGGTCATGAAAATTCTTTGGATTACTCTATAGTATGTGTAACCATATAAAAAGCCTTCCAAAAGTGGTTCCAATTTATTGTTTGAGTACAATACTTTGTGTAAAACCAGTAACCAATCTAAAATGACCTATAACACTCGTAGATAATTGATCACTCATCCAAAGGAAGGTTTGAATGCCTTGTTTCCACTATATACACCTATCCCTTGTTCTTAGGAGTATAATGGTTGAAATTCCTCATATAGTAAATATGTAATAACATGTATAAGCCCTGTGTGATTGATCAATGGAGTCCCAATCAATGCTATCTAGCTAAAGTCTTTAGATCTTCAATGACTTCACTTGTGGTACCTATGGTGAGGGATATAATGGTATGACAGGCTCTCTACACAAGCTACGAATCATTGAGGGGTGGACAAAGTTTCCCTTGGGTTAGTTGGTTACACCCCTTTGGGATCTTTAATAGTGGAGGAGAGTCACCTCTCTATCGTCCAACTATCTCCCTTGGCATCCACCTTTTTCCTTGGTGGAAATATCAACATGGTAGGAACATTCTAATTAATCAATTAGGGGATGAAATGAATAACTAAAGATTTCTTTCAACCTTCAAGGATATACATGATTGATTAATGAAAGATTGGAATGAAGAAATAGGTGTTGGTGGCTAAGAATCTTGCCAATGCAATTTAGTGACTCACTAATTGCTAGTATTTACCCTTTATAAGATTTCATTCTCGAGCAATGAAAATCATACAACCAAATCAGGGTTATGCATCAAGATAATGTCAATGACATCCATGATGAATTAGAATAAAATGAATGCCAAAATTTAATGAAAAGGGCTCTGGTTAATTAGTAGAAACCTAATCTCTATGATCTATTGATCAATTTAGAGAATTAATTGATTGATAATCTCCCATCAAGTGGATAAGCTTAAAAATAAGTGAATGTTGAGAGATTTCAGAGATTAAGAAAGTAAAATACATTGATCAAGATTGAAGAAGATGATTGATTCAAGCTTCAATCCAATAGTTGAAGAAACTTCCATAATCCATCATGAAGCTCTAAGAATCCATAATATTAGCACATGCTTGAAGAAGGTTAAATTTGTGAATCAATGGCCCGAGCTTGCTTGAACACTTGAAGAAGAAGTTTCAAGCTTCTTGATTAAAAGCCCCAAAATATATCTCCAATATGAGCTTTAAGAGGCTCAATATACTAAAACTTCTTCAATTCTTCAATCTTCCACCTCAATTCATGCTAGAGCAATGTCCTTTTTCCCTAAATACAATATTTATTAAGTAATCTTGAAGGATTTAAAAGAGTTTCAGCAATAGCTTGCTATCCATGGCCATTGGAAGGAGAAAAAAGCTTGAAGAGGCAAAGAAACAAGTTAATATTGCTACCATTTATGCTCCATAACCAAATAGAAATCCCCAGGGGGAAGGAGATGCATAATCTTGTGAAATTTGTCAAGATTATTGACCATTAATGTTGTTGCCCTATTCTACCATGGCTAGGTGAAGGAGTTGGAAAAGAAGCTTCAAAAGTTGAAATAGCAACTTCTTGGCCTTCTAAAAGTGGCGAGTGATACTTGATCCTTAGGGAGTGAAGAACGGCCATCTAGAGGTGAAGGAAGAGCTTGCAAAGATCGGTGCAAAATGTGCTAGCTGATGCTGGCTAAAACCCCTAGCAAGTATACTCTTTAGGCTACGTATAATGCAAAGATCATTTGTCCCATGCTTAACAAGAAAGATCAAGTCTATATTGATCAAGAAAGAAGATTTCTTCCTTAACTTCATGAAATATTTAGCCAAAACTTAAAAGAGAGGAAAAAGAGAAAGCAGGTCCTGAAAAATAACTAGACTTCCAACCAAAACTAACTATATTCTCCCTACCTTTAACTATTTTACCTCCAAAATTGGTTGTTATGGATGCACAACCTACCAGTTTGTCTAAGATGCCTCCAACTTTGCCTTCAAGTACTCCAATTAGCTTTGACTAGTAGTTCTTGGTCTCTTTGGCCACTGCACTTGTCCATTTTCCCAAACTAACACCCTATCCTTGAGTAACCAAGAAGTAATAAGATTGAGAAATAAATCCAAGAAAGGATTGTACCAAATGGATTAAAGACCAATGCTCTAATACCACTTGTCAAGGAGAGGTCTCAAAGGGGAGAGAAAGAAGAGAAGACAAGAGAGAAAAAAAGAGAGAGAAAAAGTGATGAGGAGAGAGAAATACTAGAAAGATAGAAAAGAAGAGAGAAAGTCATGAAAGCTAACTACAAGCAGATGAGATGAGAGACAATAATTGTATATCAATAAAAGATGTCAAAATTTACATATCTCACACCTTTTATACATACGTTAGTGTGAGAAGGTATTATCAATAACTCTCTCTTACTAATGCATGTATTCCCAACTTCCTACAAGATGTCATCTGCAAAGCAAAAAGGAATTGTCACGTGCCTACCTAACAATTCCATGGCAACACATTTTAGTGGTTCATTGGATAACTATCCTAGATGGCTTCACAAGAATGCACGAGTTCTATCGTCTAGATTTCCCACAGTCCACCCCAATGAAAGGTACCGGCCCTCCCCACTAGGATCAACCTACAAGCTTGAGGTCTTAATTTGACAACTCAGGTCTCGATACATTAGCTAGCTCTTTTGGAGGTGTTCCACAAGGGATTCTCGTTAGATTAGAGCGATCATAGTTACCCTTGGTTCATGGATTGCAACACTTTTTTCTAATAATTGGTTAGGATTCAAGGAACCTTAACAAAGTTCTAGCACAATCGCCGCACCTTTCCCCTAATATAATTTCTAATCAAGGTTTTAAGACCTAACCCTAGGTAAGTCAATGCTCGGCTCTACCTATTTTTTCCTAATTAATATTTCATTCAATGTCTTGAGAGAAGCTCCCAGCTTACTAGGACCACCCATTCGTAGGATGGATCCATCAAGATTCTCACCCATCCGCTTCCCACAAATGGCTTTCTTTAGTTTTCGAATTACCTATCACATTAAGTTATGGCATATAGAAGTAGCTTCATTAATTAACCCGTTATCACAAATTCATTCATGTAATTTTACGGCACAACACAAAGATATAGAAAACGGTCTTTTGGCAAAACATATTTATTTATTATTTTGCAAAGTTATTGATAATAATTTTTCCCTTCTGCCTACGTAAAAGATAAATCTCTAGTCACTGGGAAATGCCTTCTGCCTACGCAAAAGAAAAGAAACCCTCCAAGATTTCCATCCCTTCACTAGTACTGGGGACTGTAGGATCCCATCCTGATTCATGTGAGGGTCAAGCAATTCCTAGGAGCAATCAAGAGATTTATGGCTAGAGCCCCCCTGGCACTCCCGCCTCCTCGTGCCTAATGAATTCCTCACCGAGCAACCTCTTGCCATTGGGGCTGGTCCAAAGCTCCTTGCAATGGTACAAAACAATCCCCCTTGGAGTAGCGTTCCACGTCTAGTCGTGGGAAAAGCATAACGCAATATTTCCTCTTACTATCATGATTATATATTTACAATTAGCTCTAACTATTGCAAGCACAATCAATCTTTACTATGTAACCATCAATGTGTGCACAAATAAAAAAGAAACAATATCAAGTGTTTTTAGCATAGAAGTAGCCCTACCCAAATCTAGGGTTTCTCTTTTAAGGTCCCACCTTATTCTCACGGTTTCGCTTTCTACTTGCAACTCTTTTTTTGACATCCGCATGTTATTTCACGAATCTGATTAATTATGAGAAGTCTATTTTATCCTTATGAAAATTTCGTTATTTTCGCCCTAAAAGATAATATGGGAATTTATGCCTATGGCAAACAATTCATGCGATGCCCTGTCCTAACCCACACTTAGCAAGATTTCAAATGCTTTTCCAAGTCTGTTTAAACTTTAGAATTTGTATCGAAGCCCACCCCGTAACAGAAGGTACCAACTATCCCCACGAGGATCAACCTACAAGCTCCAGGTTCTAATTTGACAACTGAGGTCTTGATACATTAGCTAGCTCCATCAGAGGTGTAATATTTTCACGCAATACAAGTTAGTTGGTTAGTTCAAAAGTTAGTTAATCAATTAATAAGTTAGTAAGATTACTAACTAAAGACTAACAAAGGTAAAAACTGACTAGCATTAATAGCTAATAATTTTCATTCAATTAACAATATATTTTTAAAAATCGAGAGTCATAAATCTGACATTTTTCTCGGATTGATAAGGACCATAGCCACCCTTCACAAAAAGTACAATGTGAACGAGACTTATGAGCCATATTAATCACTAGTATTAATGTGTATAGTTTGAATGGTCCAAAAATATTAGATTCTTGGGGGAGGGGGGGGGGGGGAGGGGGGAACTATTATATGTGAACTATATGATATTTTCTACTTGCAACAAAATAGAAAACTAGGCACAACACATGCACATCTCTACCTTAAGTAATTGAATATTAATGTTCTCACATGATTTAATGGATACCTAATTGCCATATAAATGACAATCTCTTTACAAAGTCGAAATCCATATGCAAAAGTCCCATTGGCATTTTATTCTATCGCCTCACCAAGTTGCTCAGCTACCCATATAGATAGCTTAATTCTGAAAATTAAGTACGATAAAAACTATTCTAAAACAACGTGCTGTCCTGAACCAGTCTGCATCGTTACTAGCTCCATAAGCAATAATTTCAGTCTCATGTATTGGTAAGAGAGTAAGCATGTCAATCAATTTCTTGGCTCAAGAGCAACATTAGGACAATTATGATTTGTGCCATATAATTTGAAATATAATAAATGTAATTTATAATTGGCATCACATATACTAAAGGTGGTATTCGATTAAGAGAGAGTATACTCAAAACCAATCGGTTGATGGGCTACTGGAAGGTAATCCTAAGTTTATCTACAATGGTTCAATGTTAAAATCTAGAAAACTCGTAATTTTTAGTAGAGAGATTGTTGGAGAATGTATAAGTGAATCTAAAAAGAACATTGTCAAGCATGGTTTAGTCCTCTAAAAGGTCCAAAGCCAAAATTCCATTGTAGATCTAGACCTCAAATGAGACTCGTGAAGCTATGTAGTCTAAAAGAAGACATGTATCACAAGTACTTGGCTTCAAACCAATGACACACTTGGTTGAGACCATGGCAAAACTTCGTATGCAATGTAACCACACTTGAAGAAATTTTCTTTTAGATTAGATAAAACCTCCTCTGGCCCCTAATGACAAGCTTTTACCCCATGAGATACTTATGAATAAAGTGTTACAAGTATCCACTCATCATCCGTCCTAAGTGTGGCTAGAATTTACAAGTAACTACACTAAGGCTTGAAGGTGGGGGAAGGGGAGGGATGAGGGGGGTCACTTATATATATATATATATATATATATATATATGTGTGTGTGTGTGTGTGTGTGTGTGTGTGTGTGTGTGTGTATCACATGGGTTCAACATAAGGGACTTTCAAATACCAATTTCATGCATTCTTCACATACAAAAAATGTATCATATAAAGGGGTTATTTGTAGATTGAATGGAAAGTGGTTGTATTTCATTCAGGAAAAGTCACAAAAACTTACTCGTGCAAGTGCTACAAAGGATGGTGAAGGGTGTTGGGAAAATAATTTGTCTATAAATCACATTTAACTCATATTAAGTCCATGTGTAGATTAAAACTGGTCTTAGCAAACTCAACATTGTACATGAAATATATTTGCTATGTCCTTAAATTGCATTGCGCTGATTACAAAAGTAAAGATAAAAAGTGTTTTTGAGTGTCAAACATCTACAATATCTACATGATTATATTATGGTAAGATAATATATTTCTTCATTTATCAAATACTCTTCAGGAAGTGGCTGAAGCGGCTTTAGCAAACTCAAGGGAAGCTCTATTGGGAAGGAGTTCTCTGCCATAAAAATTCTTCACGTAGTCTCCAAAAACCACCTCCTTGTAGAGGGGTGGCTCATCCTCACTTACCAGATTAGTCAAAGGGGCAATCTTGGTGTCTTCTTTGGGTCCGAGGAAACAGGCTACTGAGATCCTCATCTTCTCTGAATTGGTCACCACCCTGTGCTCAACGCTCTTGTACCTCCCATTGCTCAAAATCTGGATCAATAGCACACACATGACAGTGGTGAATCAGTAAATCTTGTTCGAGCTACACATAAGTTCTCATGGCCACATCTGGGACCTTATATTCAGACATTCATCCAGTCAGAGAAGCAATTGTACAGACGTGGTCATTGGTCTCGCAGTATACCTGGATTTGATCTGCCACGTTGATCACAAAAGCATCGGGAAGTGGCTTTACTTCGATCCAAGCATCCCCTTTCCTTATCTGTAGCCCTGGCACCTCATCTTGCAGCAGAACGGTGAGACAACTGATATCAGAGTGCCCAGATAGGCCGAATGTGAGGCTGGGATCAGGACATGGAGGATAGCAGTTCACCCCCATTATCAGCCTTGGTATGCTTGGCAAAGAAGCCTTCAAATACTCTGTGCTGAGACCCAAGCTCTCAAAGATGGCTCGGTATAGCTGGTTTGCAAGCCTCTCTACGCCTGTCCGATAATCAATGAAGGCTTGCCTGTGGTGGCAAACCAAGGTTTTAGTTACATCAAGCAAGGCTTAATCAACGTTAACTCGGCCGCCATCTGACCAATCAAGTGAATTCGATACATGTGGCAGGGGCAAGTGGTACTCAAAGAATAGGATGGATCGAAATTATAAGGTGCGTCAAGAACCATCGATGGAATATATTGCTGGAACTCTCCAGTCATTCATGTCGTGTCATGGATTGAAATGAGATAGGTCAAGATGGTATCAAACCTGGAATTTGTGCATGAAAGAGTTCTGCGCACGTATTTTAGATACCTGCAAATTTCTGGAGCTATCTCGAAGCCATTGCATGTCACTCCTGGGAGGTCACGGACGTAGAGTCCATCTTTCCAGTCTCTGGCTTTCTCAACGGAGGGGTTGAAGCTGGTAGTATAGGCCACTGGGGCATAGAAGCTGTCCTGGCTGCGATACGCGTTGCGGACAGCTGCAGACTGCTGGAAGAATTCATAGCAGGCCTTCTTCATGCCATGGATAACATCTTCTGAGACACCATGGTTGATAACCTGCAAATAAGGTACATCAATGAGCGGCACGAGAGATACATGTCAGTGTCTTCTGCAGAGAGGCGGCTGATCATGATCATCTATGCAGGATGGTTCTGGTCTATCTGTTGCGGGGATAAATCGGGGAGAAATCTGAGTAAAGGCCGCAGAGGAATAATATTGAGAAATTATGAATGCCTATACCTGGAAGAAGCCCCATTCTTGGCAGGCGGAGGCGATGGATTGGAGGAGGAGGGGTCTGTGGTGGGCGAGGTCGATGATGGGGATATTATCATTATCACCGTTACAATTGTGATCAGAAGAGAGAACCTGAGAGAGATTAAGCTGGGGCCTGTCGTGGGGCGGGCGGATGAAGGGAAGAGGCACTTGCTGGATTCCACCATCGACGATTTCTTTGATCCCGACGGGAAGATCAGCATGAACAGCTGCGGCATCCATCGCTCTCTGTGTTTGTGTGTGCGTGTGTGTGTGCCTGAGACTTTCCTAATTACTTCAAGCATGGGAGGTGTCGCAATCCGCTTCCGTGTGATGAGAGACCCGCCAACAAGAGCCGAATGAATATCAACGACAGTACAAGAGCCTTGGTCTTTCCATGAAATGATCCATGAAATGGATATCAACAAGAGCCTTGGTCTTGCCACGAAATGATACAGAAATTAGAATACCGTGTCGTTCCTGGCGCACGGCCCCGACAACAGCCACCAAACAAAGAGTGGGTTGTGGGTTACGGCTATCTTCCTACCTCTATCCGTGTGCACTGTTCATGAAAAACATTTTTTATAGGCAATACAAAAATCTTTAGACATGTGTAAATGTAGGTTTTTGTCAATATTTAAAATTTACAAATTTATCACTTAAAAAATAAAAATATCAAGAATTCAAGTTTAAGGTATTTTACATTCAAATTCAAAATCTAACTATCAATAACCTTGTACCAAATAATCTTGCATTCTAAAAAATTTAATTTGCAAAATAGAGCTTATCACAAAATGAAGTGATTTTGTATTATAGTTAGCATCCTCAATGACAAAACAGGGATCCAAGATACTAGAGAGTGAGTGAATGAATCATACAAGATAGCTCTATTCACACCACAAAAAGAAGCTACTATCTTAAAGCTATATCAAGTGCATACTAGAAGCTTAACTATTGTCTTTCGACATTGGATGAGTCAAATAGTCCCCATACAAATTTTCTCATACAAAGTAAGATATGCAAATGTCCCTAAGTTCCATGTTAGGAGTCATCTTCAAGCAAAAAGGCATCACCTGCACATAAAAAAGAGAGGCTATGTGAGCTTTAAAACACATTTTTAAATATCTCAAAAGTGTATAAAGAGAATGGCAAGACTCAACTCCTTAAGTAGGAGATGAAGACGCCAATCGGTGAGCCAGTCCACACCTACAAAACACATAATTTGAAAGCTCAAACGTAAGTAATAGTTACATAAATATACTTTAAAATAACATGAATGTAAATATTACAAAATATAGAGCATTAAAAACCTTACAAATTAAGGTTGAGCAGCACTATAGATATGCCTTGGTGTTTTACAAATTTTTCATGCTTCAATTGCTTTGGTAAAGTCCATTTTTGGTAGAGTACCACCCTCAATAGAAATCATCATTAAAGCTTTCCTATGTGCTGTATCAAGCTAATTTCTATTGCATGGCTTGATTAGGTTTTGAATGGAAAAGCCTCTTTCACAAATGGCAGTGCTTGAACAATGCAATAATGCAATTTGACTAAGCTTTAATAAGTTTTGATACTTCTCGCATAGCACTAGATTGAAGCTAATTCGAGTTCAAGTATCTTTTAAAGCTAGGTTTTTCCAATCCAAGGAACCTTGAACTTTGAAAATCTGAAACTCCCTCCTCAAGCTCATACCATCAATCACACCTTCGTATACATGACTATCAATTGTTTTAGGAGATGCATAAAAGTCAATCAAGGCATTCACTTCTTCAATCCCATACATCTTAAAAAGTTGTCCAACTAGGAAGGAAGAGGGACATAATATGTTAAATTCTTCAAGATGGAGTTGTCTTCAAACCTCTCTCTCAAAGTAATCAATAATTGAGAGCCATACTCTTTTTGAAAAGTAAGAGCAATATGCAAATTAGTCCCTATCGCACATCTTTGTAGCTTCACACCATGAAAACAATTACCTTTTATAGATTACCTCAAAGATGCAAAGTGACCGGTCTTAGAGCCATAATCAAGAATAATAGGATATCCTTTACTATCATAATTCCAAGCATTAACATCCACAATTTGGTCAACAATAAACTCTAACTCAATGGCCCCAATAGCAGCATTAATAATACTAGGAACTGTTGTGACATCCACAAAATCACTTTGAAATTGATAGCTCAAATGTGATACATGTTCCAACAAATTAGCAAGAAAATGTACACTGCAGACAAACTCAAAGAATGACACCTTCTCATAAAGAGATAGATTTTGAACTCGCAGAAATTCCAAAAGTGGCTCAAAAACCTCGCAAATGGTTTGAAGAACTTGGTGCCAGCTTAGCCATCTGATCTTATGAATGTTCTTTACATGAAGTGTAGAACAATCAAACTATTGCTCTAATTATTCTAATATTTGTATACATGAAGGAATTCGTTTTATGAAGGTGCCAATTTCATTAAGAATCATATCTACTTTGCATGCATAATCACTTCCCCTCATTGCATCACCTGCACATAGATACACTCGATGTGCAACACAATGGATTGCAGTAAGAAATGGACTACCTTTTTTTAACATAGTAGCAAGGCCATTTTCTTTAATTCCCACCATTATTGATGCACCAATCTGATCCAAAACTAACCATATTTGACACATCAACTCCATGTTTTACAAAAAATTCTGAAAGCAATGCATACAATCCTTTTGCTGACTTGTCATATACTTCTAGTAAACCAAGAAAAGAAACATGTGGCTCATGTTTCCACATGTAGTTGACATACGTAATCATATGCGAAGTAGCTGAGACATCCGTAGACTCATCTACATATAGCCCAAAGAAAGAAGATTGCTTTACCTTGTCCATAAGGTCATTTTTCATGGAATCAGCAATAAAAGACACAAACATGACTGCAGCCTTGTCATTGTTATACATGTATTTTGGAACACAAAGTCTTTCTCCTACAAGTAGATGCATCCCTCCCAATCTTCTTAGAAAGTGTGTGACTCCAAAGATGCAATGTTCTCAATTCTTGAAGGTGTTGACCTCTAGGTTGACTTTAGATTCCATTTCAAGCTCTTATGTTGCATAAAACACTACAACAGAAACGAGGCATAGACGCGCAAAGTCGGGCACGTCTATCATTGCGTCTATAAGTGCATGTAAAAGTGCGTGTAAATAGACGCAAATTTTGCGTCTATATATCCGCACAAATAGACACCAATATAGACACGCCAGCAGACGCACAATTATTTAACCACCTAAAATTGTAATTCACATAATTAGAAAACCAAAGTTACTAATTATTTAACCACCTGAAATTGATTCTTGAGCACGCATGTGTGCGCATGATAAAAACTATAGAATTAAGAATACACATTGAATCATTGAATTAAAAAAATTGAGTTAATAATTACTTTTTCATTGCTCTCTAATGAATGGCAGTTCCTCCAGTTGACAAGCCTGATATAAGTAATTAGCGGCAAGCGACAAAAACCTTACAATTAGTAGCAAGAATTGCAATATTTATCTCGTAATTTCTCTACTTGAAGATGATAAAAAATACTTCCTTTTTATTATGAAACATTCAATTTAGCTTTAAACTTGACTATTGATTCTTGAGTATGCACGTGTGCGCATGATAAAAACCATAGAATTAGGAATACACATTGAATCATTAAGCAAATTATGTATGTTACAGTGAATGATCCATCTTATCTTCAATGAGATCAGCCCTTGCTAAACTATCTACTTCTAGGTCTATGTTACCAAGAGGTAACGAAACAAATAAGTCTATCCCACTATCAGATGCGTTGCTATATTGCTCAATAACTTCATCAATATCATCGACAATCACATTATTGTCTTCTTCTGCGTTTCCTTGAACATCCTCGCGAGGTTCATCTTGTACTATATCACGCATATCATCCATTATGGTGTCATCATGCACATCATCATTAATTGTTGGATTGTCATCTGTTATCTCCATGTCGGTAATATTACCGTATATTGGTTTTGAACGATTAGATATAGGGATGGCATACCACCATCGGTTATTGTTTACCATTGGATGATACACAACTTGTATTTAAAAAACAAAAGCAAGAAACTTAAATACTTATTATATTGTGTATATGTATCACATGTATACATATTAAAAAATTAGCCTTTGCATATATACCTGCTCGCATTATTGAGATTGTACTAATGTGTCACTCTTGTTTTGGTGAAATTTTGTAGAGTCTATGATTACAAAACCACTTGGATGACGTGTGATTGTGCAATGCTCACCATTTGTTACCACTTCTTTAAACCACTTCACATCCAGTACATATATAAAGAATCATCTGAAGTCAAGCTTCAGAATATCTTGGATCAAGCCACAATAACCTTCCATGGTACCATTGGCATCCTCGAAGTGAGCAAGGACACCACAATCTTGGGTATTTCTCTTTTCATCTATACGTTAAGTTCGAAGATGTTTACCCTCACACCAAAGTGCATTGAATAATGTGCATTAGTAGTAAAAGATAAAAGATCAAACATGTCAATTATTTATATAAAATAAAACTTATAGAAACAAATTAATTGATAGTATGTCTCACCTTTGATAAGCAACCTCATGCGTATTCTCACTCTTCTTGAGATATATTAATTTCCTCCTCTTTTTCCATTCTCTCCATTTCCTCATGTAACCTATCTATATCAATATGATGTGGGAGCGCATTTAGATGGTCTGGAAATGAGACATTACGTCCATATCTAGTGCGAAATTCTTGTCTTTCGCTTTTTCTTCTTGCCCTTGCTTCATTATATAGTGTCACCCATTTGCTCATTACATCACTATTGAGCACACAAAAACTATTTAACTTACGAAGTTCTTCTTTTGTTAGCACTTTACTCATTCCTTTTCCTTGAGGTACTATAGAGGTCATCCTCAAGTCTTCATCATCTTTCCATAGCCGTGGTTAAGAGGGATCCACTTCAGCAAGATATTTAGAGATATAAACAAGGGATGATTGCACTAACCAACCCTCAGCCATGCTTCCCTCAGGCCGTGCTTTTTGCCTCACAAAATCTTTTAAGGTTTTCATGAAGCGCTCAAGAAAAAACATCCACCTTACATGAACTGCCCTACAAAGTGCGATCTCATCAATCAAATGTACAAGTAAATGTAATTGAGTAGTCAAAATGGATCGAGGAAAAATTTCCTCCACCAAACAAACCACCTCAACAGATAATACTTGAGCATCTTGCAATGTGTTTGGATCAATTTCCTTCGAGCTCACGTACCTGTCAAGATGTATTTGAGAATTTTTTATTTTTGTGTAGAAATTCAAAGATATATAATGAAAAAATACAATGTATACACACCTCACAAGCTCTTCCATCTTGTAAATGATATCACGTACATCTTTGGATACACAATGGGATATGCTAGTAGAAAGTATGAACTGAATGTAAACAATATTCATAGATCAAATGATTAGTTGAGGAAAAAGTCATCATACCCTAAAGTTTACACATAGTTACTCCACTAATTACTATATTCATGGTTAGAGATACCCTTACTTGAATCATTTTGTGCCAATCGTGGGACTTCAAACTAGATAGTTGCTCCACACCTCTTTTTTTTTTCTTTATGAAGGCTCCCTTGAGACATCTCATACATCCTGTGGGTGTTCGAAAGCTATATATTTGTTCCTTCACTATTTTTTCCTCGTTCTTTGACAACATCCAAGGTGCATGGGGTAGCTTAATCTTTTCTTTGGGTCCAATGCATGGCCAGGCTCATCTCATGTGACCAATGTTACGTAAATCCTCCCTTACATTAACTGAATCACGAGCCCCTATCAAGTGATCCCATAATGTAGATACAACATTTTTGAATATGTGCATGGGGTCCAACAGGTGATTGATCTTGAGTTCAGTCCAGTACGGTGTTAGAAATGCGGGATCTAGAGCATGACATAACCGGAAGCTATGGAGGATGGAAGGAGAAATGTAGACTCATGATGGAATGGACACTGTTTGTTACACAAGTGAATTAGGTTCCAAGATTGAGACTTGGACTCATAAACACAATCTTGTGTATGTGGACAATGACATTGACACTTTACTGAAATGAAAAGAGTACTATCATTGCATTAAGAAAGGAAGCAAGTACAATGCTTTATAGGAAAGTAGGAAACTGCAGTAGGCACCATTGTGCATATGGGATAAGTTAGCCTGCATGTCCTTGACCCTGAGACTCCATACAAAGAGGCTGTTTGAGTGTGATTGCTGATTCTCAACACCCCTCCTCAATCACAACTAGGAAAGGCACAAAGTGTGTAGAGGCTGTAATGAGAACCACCTGCAAAGTGTGGGCATACCACAGACATGGCAAAACACCAGAGGCTGTCGCAGAAAAAGCTAAGTGTGGGTACCATAAACATGGTGGACATCCAGAGGCTGTAATAGGGGCCTCACAAAGTGTACACGGACTGTAATGCCAAGTTACATAAGGAGTTTACATAGCTTATGGCAGGAAGCATTAGGGCAAGGAAAAATACAAGGCTATTAAAACAGTATATCAGAATTATGAGAGTACAAGGACTGATGAGTCTTGTCCTTCCGATCCTGGTGATCTTCATCTTCTTCTTCCTTTGCTTCATTTTCTTCTTCTTCTTTGACTGCGACTAGATAGGCCTTTTGGGATCTCTTTCTTGCGTGGCAGAACTTCTCGGTGTGTCCGGTCCTTTTGCAGAAGTCACAAAAGAGCTGATCTTTCTTGCCTTTGTACCTGTTGCCAACATATAATGCATGCTCATCTCTAGAGGTACTTGGTTCTTCTTTAGTTTTTAGCTTCTTTTCTTCTTCTAACAGTGATGCATGGATATCAACAAGTTCAGGATTTGGCATGTTGATTAAAGTTGTTGATACGTTATTATATTCAGGAGGCAAGCTCTTAAGTAGAACACCGATGCAAACATCTTCATCCATTTTAATGTTTATTCCTGCAAGTTGGGTTAGGAGTCCTTCCATGTAATTGAGATGTGTGGCAAGTGATGTGCTGGACTTCATTTCAAGCCTGAAGAATTCAATCAAGAGACCATACTTTGATGATTTAGATTGTGCACCGAACAGGGTGTCAAGTCTTTTCCATGTATCCTGTGAGGTCTCACAGTTATCCACATGATGGATATAACTGTCGTCTAGCTCCAATTTGATAATGGCCTGGGCTCTGTCATCATTCTTTTGCCAAGTAGTTGCAAGGTCCGCGTCCCGCGGTTTCTTCTCTTTGCCATTTGTGATGGCCCAGAGACCCTTCTTCATCAGGATGAGCTTGATGCGGGTTTGCCAAGTGTGGAATCCGACTCCTTTGAATCGAGCATTTGGTGAGTCTTTGCCCATGTTAGATTTACGGGAACAGTAGCAAATCAACTTCAGACTTTATTAGATTTGAACAACAGAAGAATTGATTGAGAGACACAAGTGCTAAAAAGCACTAACTTAGTGTCAATGAATACCAAATCTGCAAAAGTCTTTTACTCCAAGTGATCTTCCCCTTCTTGATTTGATGCTGATGCCTTCAGATCTGAGTGACAGTACTTTAACGAACTTCAAAGAGTATTGCTCAGTGATTAAAATCACTGTTGATAACTTCAGTGAGAGAAACAGTGAAAAATGTCAAGATTTTGAAGCTTTTGGCTATGGTGGAATTAGGGTTTCTGAGACAGGGGCTTGGTTTTTTGCTGATTGCAGGAGCTACAGTGGATCATTTTCAAAACTTTTTACATATCTAGGAAGCTTATGTCATGGGCTACCAAAGCCCCATCATGATCATCAACATCGTGGTCAGTATGCAGCGCGCAGGTGCCACGAACAGAATCGGCGCAGATCTGGACAGCGAGGTCAAATTTGAGCAATGCTGGAGCTGTAGATCATCAATGTTGGTGTTTAAAGTGACAGGAAGCTGCGCCCTGAGCCAAGGAACATTTCTCCAGAAGAAATCGTGTTGAAATTCTGCCTGGTTGAAGAGTTATGGAAGCTCCAAGCAAGGTAGGTCCTGTCTGGCTATGGCAGACACAGAACAGAGATTGGGGATTTTCACAATGCTGAGCTCCAGATGGTCCAATGTCCTGGATTGATGTGATACAGGGAAGCTTTATGAGTTGGGGAATACTTTTCCAGAAGGAAGCTCCAAGAGATTTGACCTGTGGAGTGAGATATAAGCAGTTCAATTTGACAGGGTGCTGCTGGCTATGGCTGCCATGGAAGCTTCAGTGAGAGTAGAGTTGAGAAAAGAAGTCATACACTGACACTGAGCTGGATGGAGGTTCAGAAGAATCAAGAGAGGCTGGAGAAGAAATGCCATGCCCAACTGGGCTCTGATACCATGTTAGAAATGCGGGATCTAGAGCATGACATAACCGGAAGCTATGGAGGATGGAAGGAGAAATGTAGACTCATGATGGAATGGACACTGTTTGTTACACAAGTGAATTAGGTTCCAAGATTGAGACTTGGACTCATAAACACAATCTTGTGTATGTGGACAATGACATTGACACTTTACTGAAATGAAAAGAGTACTATCATTGCATTAAGAAAGGAAGCAAGTACAATGCTTTATAGGAAAGTAGGAAACTGCAGTAGGCACCATTGTGCATATGGGATAAGTTAGCCTACATGTCCTTGACCCTGAGACTCCATACAAAGAGGCTGTTTGAGTGTGATTGCTGATTCTCAACATACGGAAGATGAAAAAATATAGAGAACCTAACAAACAAACAATATATTATGTAAACAATTCATCATGCTAAATACTTTAAAGTCAATCAAGAGAAATACACTTCTTACCAACTCATGCCGAGTGGAGGGTGGCTGTCGGCATTAATCCATCTCTCCTTCCAATCTCGAATGGTTAGAGATTGTGGAGTCATTCCATTAGTAGGGAGAACATATTTGGGATAGTCAATAGGAAGGAATCAATGATGATGGTCATAGATAACCTTCTTTAAACGTGCCGGCCTAGAGGAAACTAGAGAGGGACCGCAAATAGGATATGCATGATATCCTGACGTAGTTAAACCTGAAAAAACAAGTGAATTAATAAAATGCAATTGATTCAAGTCTTGAATTTCAAATATAGAGTTATATACATGTACCTGAACACTCTCCGTATCCTGGAAAGTCATGCATGGTCCACAACAACATGGCCTTCAATGTGAAATCTCTAGAGGATGCAGATGCACTTGTATCTTGCACCTCAATACCTTCCCATAACATTTCTAACTCTTCAATCAAAGGCTCTAAGTAAATGTCCATGTTTTTTACCTTGTGCTTTCTAGGAATCAAAAGGGACAACATTACATGTCCCTTTTTAATTGCCATGGATGGAGGAATATTATAGTTCAACAATACCATTGGCCATACACTGTATGATGTGCTTTTGATGCCAAATGGATTGATTCCATCCATACCTAAACCAAATCTCAAATTTCTTGGCTCTTCTTTGAAAACGGGCCACAAATTATCTATATGTTGCCATGCCGGTGTGTCTGCAGGGATCCTCCATTTTCCATCACTTGAACGATGACTAGCATTCCATGATATGAGCTTTCCAATAGACTTACACTTGAACATAAGTTTTATACGTGGAACAATCGAAAAATGTCACAAAACCTTACGAGGCACATTCATTGACTTTATCTCCACTTCGTATCTTGATTCGCCACAAACAGGACACTCTCATGTAAACTCATGAATCCCACGAAATAAGACACAATCATTGACACATGCATGGATCTTGACATAATTGAGGCCTCCCAGAGATGTCAAGTAATGTCTTGCTTGCTCTCTCTTAGTTGGCAATTTGTTTCCTTTTGGAAGCATTTGTGATAATAACTTACATATATTTTTAAAAGTGAGTTAAAAAACCACCAACATATATTTTTGTCTGATTTCAAAATAGAACAATTAACACTATGATTCATAAGCCAAACTGAATTGATACCTACTTCAATAACGCATCCAAACTAACATTACTCCATCCATAAATTGTTTGCAAGTTAAGTATCTCGAGGGAAGCACAAAGAACGGAGTACGTACAACCTTCATACAACGGAGTAGATGATGCTACATATAGTGGATCATCTGGCTTTGTAGAGTGACCTTCTCCCTGAACCGGTTGCGAAAATAGATGGTGTACCATGTTGTCCAAAATCTCATCCTCTACGACTTGATGAGGCATTTCATGAGGGCTACTATCATGGTTGTCAGTCTCTACTCTTTTTGAAGACTCTGCCCCCTCGCGTCGATGTTTTGCAGCCTCTCGACTCCCGGGAGGGAGCATCTTAGGATGTGGCACTGCATCATGCTCAACCACCACAAAAGGGAGTTTCATGTACGTTGATATATAATTCCCGTAACATAGACTAGCAATCTTAGTGGTAAAAAGAAACAATGAATACCGGTGATTTTTCTCGGTCCCATTCTCCATACAAGCTGAGGTGTGACATTGCAATTCGACGTGCTCGAAAAATACACCCTCGACAATGATCACACACGCATTTAATTTTCATCGTAGCCATGCATCTCGATTATGAAGACGCAATGTTTCATCCTCACTTGAGAATGTGCTCATTGACTCATCAGCATGCACCGCACTAGGTGATGACAACGACATGATTAAACCTAATTCATGACAACATCAAAATATTTATCATTCATATGTTTACATAAGATCTTAATTTTAAATACACAAAAATCATCATAAATACATTAAAACTTATGATAAGAATTCACTATCAAAACTTATCTTAAAAACAAAAAATTATAATAAAGCTTAAATGCGCGTCTATATCCGCGTTTACGTACGCGTCTATATTAGCGTCTATTTCCGCGTCTATGTTCGTGTCTATACTCGCGTCTATCTGAACAATAGACACGTATATATACGCAAAAATAGACGCACACGTCAAAATTCAAACCATACTTAAATCATTTCTTTTCAAACTACGCCTTTCCTTTCCTATGTTTTTTGCGGTTCTGAAGCTTGAGTTTAGTCGACATGCAGTCTCTTCATGCCTCAACTCCTCATGACTCACCTCTTCTTTCATTTCAAACACACAAGAAGGGAAAAAGGAAAGCCAAGGAGAGGAAGAAAGAGAGAACAAGAGAGAGGAGAACAAGAAGAAGCAGCAAGCGAGCAAGCAAGCATCAAGGAAGGGTAACTTACCAAGGAGAGGAAGAAGGAGAAGGAAGAAGCGCTACCACCCGCCACACCAAACACCCAAGGTGAGTCTCTCTCTCTCTCTCTCTCTCTCTCTCTCTCTCTCTCTCTCTCTCTCTCTCTCTCTCTTTGTTTCTCTCTCTCTCTCTCTCTCTCTCTCTCTCTCTCTCTCTCTCTCTTTGTTTCTCTCTTTCTCTCTTTGCTCTGTCTGTGTATTTAGGATTTCTGATTCCATTATGTATTGCATTTTGTAAATCATCAAATTTAGATATTATCCTAAAAAGATAGAACTAAAAGTCATTTAAAAGAAAAAATAAGTGATGTTTTAGTTAGTTTTGGAGATTTTATAAAAAGAGAACTAAAGAAAAGTGACTGGAAAAATCGCGCGCGCCGCGATCGCAATCTACAGGCAGTAGACATCACTTCGAACAGAGAAAAGAAGAAGAAGTGAACTAAGAGATTTCTAATCAAGTGTCTAGGGGTTTTACCCCCCTTTTGGAGCCAATGAAACTATCATATTTATGATCTGAGCATCAGATCACTGAGTCTTCTAAGAGCCCCTCCACTGTTGTTCTCAGACTTATCCCCTCCTCTCTAATTAATTATAAAAATGAGGCATGGGGAGGCACAAGAGAGCATAAGGAAACCCCAAAAGGCTACAAGAGAGAGGGAGAGAGAGAGTATAGCCCTCCAAGAAATTGTGAGAGAGACCGAGAGAGAGAGAGAGAGAGAGAGAGAGAGAGAGAGAGAGAGAGAGAAGAGTTACCTCGAGAGGCTGCACAATTTCCCTTTATCTCGATCCTCGATTTAACCATCTTCTCTTGTGCTCTCCCATCTCGAATCTATTCCACCTTCTTAATCTCTTGAGTCTACTTGTGGACAATGGCCTCCAAGCGAAGAATGTCGCGTGCAGATGACAATCCTATAAAAACAGAGCTTCGGGCGAAGGCATTACTGTCAATCCAATTGCGGTACCAGTCGTAAGTAATGTATTTTTAAATTTATAGATGCTTGTTTTAATGCTCACAAGAGACACACTAGGCTTCGTACCTTGTGGTGCTAGAATAGGTCATTGAAAAGGATAAATCGCATCTCAAATATTCAAAGATGAAGTTTGTGAAGTGTTTGTATCAAAGGGAGTTAAATTGCACCTAGTTGCTATGTGATGAATCCATGCATAGCATAAGCAACATATAGGACACTAAAGTATTGAGCATCGATGAGTCTTTGATTAATCTTTACCGAGGATAATATTGTTTAGAGTTTGCAAATGCATATACAGTGTACATACATGGGAGAGATTATGTAAACTTTACATCGATGACATGCAACTCCTTGCCTTAGGAGAAAGAAAGATAAAGCCAAGAAAAAAAAGGTTGCATAGTAGGAAATGCTAAAAGATAATTGTCACTTAGAGAAGAGGCATAAATGCTCTTGCTAGATTGATTAATTTGCATTGGAATGATAGGACTTACATTATGTATAGTATTCGAACCTTTAGCATATGCCTTAGGCTAAAGGAGGGAATATTAAGTAAATTCTACTCTTTGGCCCCAAGGGGGAGAGTGAATATGCGATGGAATTATTGTCGCATCTATTATTATATTGTTTGGAAAAATACAATTAGTTTTATTGGTTGATTGAACAACACCCTAAATGTTTTTCTTTCAATCAAGGGATTGTTGCATTGTGATCTGGATGAATATTCCAAGGCTTGTGTTGATGTCAAATGCATGGCAATGGTCTGTAATGACAAGTTGCCATGGGAATAAAAGAAATGTTTTTCCAGAATATGATATTAGGGCTGATTGATTTGATTGTGCTTGAATTTTAATTGGATTAATTAAGGAGTGATATTTTTCATGTGTGGATAATCTCCAAGATCACATCGTGGATTATCCCAAGAGGGCACTGCTCGATTCACAGGCCGATGGTCGAGTGGTGAAAAGGCCAACCACGGAAATGGCATCTCACTCCTAGACCACTTGTGGGTCAGGTGGAGCTCTAGACACCCCTTGCTTATCCAAAATGGAGTTGGAGATCCCCGTGAGCCCAACGTCTGGGACGTTGGAAGATCCTATTCTAGATGTCCAAAATGGAGTTGGAGATCCCCGTGAGCCCAACGTCTGGGATGTTGGAAGATCCTATTCTAGATAAAGGATGGAAATTTCGGTGCCATGAGATTTGGACCGGGTACTTCTGTTGGACAGAAGGGATACATAATTCTCCTATATGGGCAGGAGACAAAGATTAACTTAAAGATAAGTTAAGGAACTTGTTTGATAAAAGGATTGCATGTTTTGTTTTTGTGTATGTGTTGTAAATTACGTGAATGAACTTTATGCCCTAAAAGGCTTAATTAATGAAGTTGATTTTTAATGTCGCACATAAATGTGGTAGGACCTAATTAGACAACTAAAGCTATCGAGGAAAGTGCGGTGGACGTGACTTGGGTCCATCCTATGGATAGAGTCCACTAAACCTTATTAGGAGGACTAAAATTCCTAGAAGCTTAATCGACATGTTCCACAATTGAGAATAAATCCTCCTCTTGTACCTATGGTTAATTCGAATAATATGAGTGCACTACTTGAAACATTAAGAGTAGCGCAGCGGATGCACGGTGGGTCTTAACCCACACGTCATAAGCCCCATTAGTGCTTGTCTTCCCCAGTTTCTCTCGAGATGAGGACATCTCAATTTCTCTAAGGGGGGAGGATGTAATATTTTCATGCAATAAAAGTTAGTTGGTTAGTTCGAAAGTTAGTTAGTCAATTAATAAGTTAGTAAGATTACTAACTAAAGACTAACTAAGGTAAAAACTGACTAGCATTAATAGCTAATAATTTTCATTCAATTAACAATATATTTTAAAAATTTGAGAGTCATAAATCTGACATTTTTCTCGGATTGATAAGGACCGTAGCCACCCTTCACAAAAAGTACAATGTGAACGGGACTTATGAGCCATATTAGTCACTAATATTAATGTGTATAGTTTGAATGGTCCAAAAATATTAGATTCTTGGAGGGGGGGAAAAAACTATTATATTTTAGATGTTATCCTAAAAAGATAGAACTAAAAGTCATTTAAAGAAAAGATAAGTGATGTTTTAGTTAGTTTTGGAGATTTTAAAAAAAGAGAAATAAAGAAAAGTGACTGGCAAAATCGTGTACGCCATGATCGTAATCTACAGGCAGGGCAGGAGACAAATATTAACTTAAAGATAAGTTAAGGAACTTGTTTGATAAAAGGACTGCTTGTTTTGTTTTTGTGTATGTGTTGCAAATTACGTGAACGAACTCTGTGCCCTAAAAGGCTTAGTTAATGAAGTTGATTTTTAATGTCACACATAAATGTGGTAGGACCTAATTAGACAACTAAAGCTATCGAGGAAAGTGCGGTGGACGTGACTTGGGTCCGTCCTACAAAGGGGTGGTCTCGGTTAGCTGGGAGCTTTTCTCAAAAGACATAATAACGAAATTGTGAAGACCTAGAGTCAGTAGAGTTAGAATCTCGATTTAGCTTCGCATCCCTCTCGTTTTCCATTCTCCATGAACCAAGTGCAGCATAAATTCACTTCGACTCTGTTGTTCCTATGCAAAGTGGTTCATCTAGAGCTTGACGCTAGCTACTTCCTAGAGACTTGGCTGATAGGAAAGAAACCCTGACTTTAGGTCAGCCCTAAGTGGGAACGGTCGGATACTTCCGCTTTGGGGCAGACTCGAGAAGACCTAGATCGCAAACTCTGTGACATTCCTTGCGAGTGCCAGGTGGCGCTTTCTAGACTCCCCTCCTGATGGGCTGCTAAGACGTGTCCCACAAGCGGACAAGCGGACACGTTACAAGAGGTGTCCCACAAGGGCTTCTAGTCCAACTGGAGTGATCATAGTTACCCTTGGTTCATGGAGTGCAACGCTTTTTTCCAGTAATTGGTTAGGATGTAACGAACCTTAAGAGAGTTTTGGCACAACCACTGCACTTTTTTCCTAAGATGATTTCTGATCAAGGTTTTAAGACTGACCCCAGGTAAGTCAACACTCGGCTCTACCTAATGTTTCATTCAATCTCTTGAAAGAAGCTCCCTGCTTATTGGGACCACCCATCCATATAGGATGGATCCATCACGGATCTCACCCACCCGCTTTCCACAAATGGTTTTGTTTAGTTTTCTAATTACCAATCACAGTAAGTTATGACATATGAAAGTAGCCTCGTTAATTAACATGTTATCACAGGTTCCTTTGCGTAATTTTACGGCACAACACAAAGATAGAGAAAACAGTCTTTTGAAAAAACATATTTATTTATTATTTTACAAAGTTATTTACAATGATTTTTTCCTTCTGCCTACACAGAAGATAAAACTTTGTTCATAGAAAAATCCCTTTTGTCTATGCAAAAGAAAAGAAACCCTCCAAGATTTCCGTCACTTCACTAGTACCGAGGACTTTAAGTTCCCATCCTAATTCATGTGAGGGTTAGGTAATTCCTAGGAATGATTGAGAGATTTAAGCCTAAACAATAGACCCCGTGCATTATCATGAGTGCCACGCAAAGCCGTCTAGGATAGTTCCCCGATGGACCACTAAAACGTGATGCCAAGGAATTGTTAGGCAGACACGTGACATAGATGGACATAAAGTAGGTGCGTGGAAATATAATTCGGTGTCTCAAAGATGGAAAAAAATTGCGCTTATGATTTTTGCATCGCCTGGAATAAATTTTCAAAAAAACAATAAGTATTGCACTTAGGACATAGCTAAATGAAAATCGATCTTTCTAGATAACATTAAAAGTTCAGCATCATCGATTAAACCATAAAATATGAGTAGAATAAAGTAAAAATTATTTTCTTGCTAAAAATACACGTAATATTAATATTAATGATTATATTAGTGAGAGCATCATCAATATCATGAGTTGACCCATGTATAAATCAGTGAGAAAACCTAACCTAAAATATCGAGAACGTTGAAGCGAAAACAACTATAAAATACTCAACAAGCCTGAAACTATCAGTATCAAGAAATTAAATATTGAAAGTTTGTAGGACTTGTTGGACATTGATAATAGGATAGAACCCCGATTCATACCGTTTTAGGGGACCAAAATGGGACTATGCCCTACGGGAAGAGAGGTCGAGCAGTGCATCCCTCTTGTTTCCCATTCTCCTTGAACCGTGTGGTATGGGTCAGCTTCAACTTGGGTATTTGTGCGTAAAGTAGGATGTCCAAGACCCAACGCTAGAATGTTGTCAGGAGACCTTGGCCATTAGGAGCCTAGATTTTAGGTTGATCCTAATGGGTCCGGCCATGACCATTTCGTTGTGAGGCAGATTCAGGAAACCCTAGGTGACAAATCTTGGAACATTCCATGGGAGTGTCATGCAACGATGCTTAGAATCGTTTCTCGATAGACCACTAAAAGCGTGCCTAGACAGCCGATAAGTGGGCACCTTACACTTGTTTCCAAATTGACAAGTTAAATATACATGTCCCAAATCAACATATTTTAAATTTTGGCAATCTCAAAACAATATCCTTTTGTTACATATTTTTCAACCTTTGTACAATGAAGTACCCGATCCAAATCACATGGCACCATAATTTCCATAATAGGATATTCCAACACCTCAGCTATTGGGCTCACAGTAGTCTTCAAATCCGTTCCAGACTAGGCAAGGGGTGTCCAGTGCTCCATTGACCCCAAGCAACCTACGAGTGAGACACAACTTCCATGCTTGGCCTTTTCACCACTCGATCTTCGCTCATGAATCGAGCAATGCAACTCTCGGGTTGAAATGTTGCGTGACCTTAGAGATGATCCACCCACGTAATATATCCTTCCTTAATTAATCCAATTAAGAATCCAACACAATCAAGGAAATCAGTCTAATATCAACTTCCAAGAAAACATTCCTTTATTTCCCATGGCAACTTGTCATCACTGACCCCTTGCCATGCATTTACCATCAAACACAAGCACTTGGAATAATCATCCCAATCACATCCCTATAATCAATTTAATGCAAAAGCATTTAGGGCATTATTTGATCAATCAACAAAAACAATGATATCCTTTCCAAACATTGTAGGAATAATCGCGATAACCCTTACATCACGTTTTTGCTCTCCCCCTTGGGATCAGGAGCAGTTCTATGTAAAATTTACCTAGCACACCCGTCTTTTGGCTAAGGCATATGTTACAGTTTTGAATATTATACAAGACATAAGTTCTAATCACTTGCATTGATTGACAACCCAGCCTTCTTCCCAACAAGTACAAAAGCATCGGTCTTTCCTTGGACTCAGGGGTTCCTAATCCATGAGCTCTTCACTTGCCCTAGATTTTTTGTTGCAAATAGCCCAACCCCGAGTAGAATTGATAAACATAGTCGCTATCGGACTGATCTCAAGGCATCGTAGTTTTAATCCTAATGATTATTGCTTGCACTTGCTATGCACAACATCAAGACTCCCAATCTATTAAATATGAGCTATTAACGAGAGCTTGGGCAAAGATCTAAAGCTTAGAAAATGATTTTCTTCTAAACTAAGCTGCTTGCCACGTAATCCATCAGGCATGCAAGTTGCAACATATACCTTCAAAGTGATGGAAATGCACATACTATTGCGAGGATGGAAAGTTGACAATGTGTGAAGCCTTATATATTGTTTATGAATTCGTCACATAGCATCTAAATACAATTAACTTCTCTTGATACACGTATTTGGGCAACTCAATCCTTTAATTACTTGTGATGCAGTTTATCCTTTTCAATGCCCTATTCTCGTGCAGCATAATATGGGTCTAATGCTCCTCATACGAGAATCAAAGCAAGCATCTATTAATTTGGAAATACATTACTTATGACTGGTATCTCAGTTGGATTGGCAGTGATATCCTTGCCCAAGGCTTCGTTGCTTGTTGAGGGATTGCCTACTGTGTGTGACAATTTCCGCTTGGGTGCCATCCCCGATCTTTTTCTCTTTGAGACACGCTTTGCACAAGATTTCTGTGCCTTATACTCGATTAGTGGGGGCTGATTGGGAAGGAAAATGAGCTTGTGATTGAAGGATAATCTTGCGGAAATGGGGTATGGGTTCGCAAGCAATGGGAGAAGAAAGGACGTGTGTGGACACCCTCTAAGGGGGGGAAGAGAAGGAGATCCTTCCCAGGGTGTCTCTCCCCCTTTCCCTCTCCCTCCCTCTCCCTCCCTCTCTCTTCCCTTCCCTCTCCCTCCCTCTCTCTTCTTCTTCTTCTTTATCTCTCTCCTCCTCCTCCTCCTCCTCCTCCTCCTCTCTCTCTCTCTCTCTCTCTCTCTCTCTCTCTCTCTCTCTCTCTCTCTCTCTCTCTCTCTCTCTCTCTCTCTCTCTCTCTCTCTCTCTCTCTCTCTCTCTCTCTCTCTCTCTCTCTTTGCCCGTGCACCAGCAGGTCAAGGCCCTCCTATCCCCTTATGATGAGGGGGAGGGGGTGGTGAAGTGGAGTGGTGGGGTAGTGCAGGGAGTCCACTGCGGAAGATTGGTTGATGTGGCTTGGAGGGGTGGTAGGCCTGTGGCCTCCCCCTCATCCACGTTGCCATCATCCTCATCATCCTCATAATCCTTGTCGACTCCTCCTCATCATTGCCTATGTCACCTCTCCCTTGTAATCATCATGTGTCATCCTCCTCGTCCTTTCCCCCCATCACTTGTTGGCAAAGACAGGGGGAAGGGGATTAAAAAATTTCGATTTTTTTGTGAATAAAAAAGGGGGGAATTTTAGGTGGCATGCATATTACACAAATAAAGTGATAAGCTTATAAAACATTAATTTTTTCCAAACAAATGACATGCCACCTCTCTCAAGTTTTCTGTAATGGGGGTCTCGCCAATTCCTACCATGTCATTTTCTCCATTGGCCACATTCCTTGCTTCCCTAGCTTTAAATGTACTTTTTGAATTTCTGCGACCTCGCAAAGCCATGGATGTTAGGCAAAATTGATGTGGTAGTTTATAGGGTGAGTTTGTGGTCATGCAAAAAAAAATCGACAGTGTTTCACTTAGCAATATGGTCATATGGGACAAAGGCGTAATAGGGGTAGAGAAAATGTAAATGAGGTAGAAGGGGGGTATTTTCCTCTTTCAAAGCTCAAGCTTAAATGGATAAGAGAAGTAGAGAAAATTTTCCATCATTAGGAGGTCTTCCTTCTTGCTTTTTTGTAAATGAGAGGGGGTGTATTTATAGGCATAAGGGGGAGCATGCAGTTGACTGATTCATTTGGCTACTTGTCAAGAGCCAATTGAGCTTTGTTAAATATTCATTTTGATTGCTTACCTATTTGATGGTGGCATGAGGATGATTTTTTAATGCTTTCTGTAACGTGCTCGCACCTATCAGTTGTCCATGCATGTTTTTTAGCGGTCCATTGAGAGACGAATCTAAACGATGCTGTTGGCACTCCCATGGAATGTTACAAGGTTTGTCACCTAGGGTTTCTTAAGTCTGCCTCACAACAAAACGTTCGTGGCCGAACCCACTAGGATCGACCTAAAATTAGGGTTCCTAGTGGACAAGGTCTCCTGAAAGCATTCTAGCGTCGAGACTTGGATATCCTACTTTACTCAAAGGTACCCAAGCTGAATTAGACCCATGTTGCACTTGGTTCAAAGAGAATGGAAAATGAGATGGATGCGCCACTCAACCTCTCTGCTTGTAGGGCATAGTCCCATTCCAGTCCACTAAAATGGCATGCATCAGGTTCTAACCTAACAATACCTAAAGGTTGTACGACTGTAGAACCTTGTGAGAAGCCTCCCAATTCGTCTACTTGCTTTTCTCAGTAGGCATTTTTAGTTATCTAATTAGGTCCTATCACATTTATATGTGGCATTTAAAATCAGCTTCCTTAATTAAGTCTTTTAGGGAACAAGGTTCGTTCACGTAACTTATGGCGCTGACACAAAAATAGTTCAGGCAGGTTCCTTGGGAGCAAACTTTATATTAGCATTTTAGATAAGGTACAAGTCTTGTCTAAAAAGGACGATTCTCAAAATTCGTGAGGATGCATCTTATTTATTTCAAGTTTCTACCCTTGCACTAGTAACAAGGCCTCGAGAATCCATCTCGAGTCACGTAGATTGTTTGAGTAGTACCCAGAGGTAAGGAATTTATAGCCAGAGTCCCCTCTGGCATCCATGCATCCTCCTATGTTCAAACCAACCCATAGAGACACCTCTCGTGGCGGGTTTGATCCATGTTCCCATCACGATTATTTAGAATCCCTTTGGATAGGGTTAGCGGCTAGCTAGGGGTTGTTTGACACGCCCTCCATGAATTCATCTTGATTCATTATTCCAATTTCTTTTGTGAGTATGGGGTCATACAATCCTTTCACAGATGGTGTTCCTAAATTTACAAGCACAAATAATAATGAAGGCGAGTGCTCAATGTCAAGATTGTGGGAGAGAAGGAAGGAGTCTCACTTGTAGCTTTCTTGCTTGCACAATGGGGGAATACACACAAATGTGGAAGCTGAAAACAGTTTTCCTCTTCTTAGTTGTGTAAGCCAAAAAAACTCAAGTACATAGAAATAAAAGAACCCTATATATGGGTCTCAAACCAAACTCAACTAACTAAGGTAACATACTAACTGAGCCACAAACTAGAGTAGATAAGGATAGCTGTCATCTAGCTATTATTCATGGGCAGTGTACAAACCGCATCTGCAAACTGACAAGTCGGTGACATAAATGCACAACGGTCACCCTGGCATATCACGAGTGGAGCTCGATATCTCAACACTCCCCCTCGAGCTCAATCCCAATTCCTGTACACCAAGCAAGTCTCTAAACTTGTGCAGCTTCTCTACGCCCAATGCCTTCGTGAATATGTCAACTACCTGATCCTCTGTGCTGACATAAACTAGATCAATAAGACCTAGTAAAACCCTCTCCCGCACATAATGATAATGCACCTCAATGTGCTTTGTTCTAGCATGATAGACTGGGTTATTTGCCAAGTGTATACTACTCATGTTGTCACAATAAATGACAACTGGCCCATCTGTTGGAGGCTGATGCATATCATAAAGTAGCTTATGTAACCAAGCTACCTCACATGCAGCCATTGCTACGCCCCTGTACTCAGCCTTTGTGCTTGACAAGACAACTGTAGGCTGTTTCTTGCTGCTCCAAGTGATTGCAGCACTCCCAAAAGAGAACACATATCCACTGGTAGATCGTCTATCAGAAATACTACCAGCCCAATCAGCATCAATGTATCCATGCAACTATATCTGAACCCTAGTCTCATAAAGTAGTCCATACTGCAATGTGGACTTCACATACCTGAGTATGCATCTAGCCGCATCCAAATGCGGTTTCCTTGGAGCTTGCATAAACTGACTTACCAATCCAACAACATAGCTCAAATCTGGCCTAGTAATAGTCATATAAATCAAACTTCCTACTATGCGTCTGTACATAGTAGGGTCTTCCAGAAGCTCACCTGCATCTGCGCTCAGCTTCACATTCTGCTCCAAGGAACTGAAATAGGCTTGCAGCCTATCATCCCATATTTGGACAGCATGTCCAATCCATACTGCCTCTGCAAGAGCCGTATTTCACTTGGTGATCTAATCACCTCAATGCCCAAGAAATAATGCAACTCTCCCAAATCCTTCATCTCAAACTTCTGCTTCAATAGCATTTTCACATGAAGGATATCTTCATCACTATCACCTCTCATAATCAAATCATCAACATAAATGACAAGTAGCATAATACATTTCTTTGTTTTTCTCACATAAAGTGAGAAATCTGCCCTGGAAATTTGAAAGCCAATAGTGACAAGATAATGTCCTATCTTGTCAGACCATGCTCTAGGTGCTTGCTTCAAGCCATACAAGGCTTTCTTCAACCTGCAAACAAACTCAGGATGAACAGCATGCACATAACTTGGTGGCTGCTCCATATAGACCTCTTCTTGCAAATCACCATGCAAGAAAGCATTCTTTACATCCATCTGATATAAAGACCATCCCTTTGATGCAGCCATAGCAATGACTGCTCTTACGGTTGCCATCCTTACAACGGACTAAATGTTTCTTCATAATCAATGCCATATGTTTGTGCATACCCCTTGACTACTAATCTTGCCTTGTATCTGTTCACAGAACCATTTGCATTGTGCTTCACCTTATAAACCCACTTACAACCAATTGCATTCTTTCCTTTAGGAAAAGGTACCAATTCCCATGTAGCATTTGCTTCCAAGGCATCCATTTCTTCATCCATGGCTTGCTCAAAAGAAGTGGGTTCTGGTTCCTGTATCACTTTGGTCATATAGGCATAGTGAATGGCTGTAAATCCATCATATTTCAGCCTGTCCATAGGATACCTAGCTCTGGTAGACCTGCGCAAAGTAGGTTCACTCCGAAGTACTCTCAAAACATCCCTGGTCTTCCTTACTCCAGGTGTAACAATAGAAGGAATACCCAACTCATCATCAATGCTCTGTTCTGAGCCACTGGATTCACCATCCACATAAGACTGACCTGCATTCACATCAAACATGGGCTGAACTACATTCTCTTTTCCTTTTCGTGATACCTGCATACCACTATCTGCATTGCTTTGAGAAGATTCTCCTGATCTTAATCTCTCTGTCCATGGCGAAGAATGTGAACCACTGCTAGAGGACGCTCCAGGTCCACTAATATCTTGTGACTGCTGCTATGAATTCTGTGCAGCATTACCATTTTGTGCATCTACATTATCAATCACATTTACTGGTTTATACCAGCTACTCATCTCATCAAAAACAACATCTCTGCTCACTGTAAACTTATGAGTAGAAGGGTTATAGCATCTATACCCTTTTTGCTGCAGAGAGTAACCAATAAAGATGCACTTCTCAGCTTTTGGATCCAACTTGGATCTCAACTCATCTGGCACATGAACATAGGCAATGCAACCATAAATTTTCAAATGAGAAATATCTGGTTTCCTACCAGTATACCTCTCCTCTGGAGTCATGCCATGTATTGCTGCAGTGGGAGTCCTGTTCATTATGTAGACTAATGTAGCAACTGCCTCAGCCCAGTAAAAATCTGGCACGTCTTTTTCATTGAGCATGGCACAAGATACCTCTCCAATATGCTTATTTTTTCTTTTTGCAATTCCATTTTTTTGTGGGGTATGACTACATGAATATTGCTGCTTTATGCCATGCTCCTGCAAGAACCTTGCAAACTCATTTGAGAGGTACTCTCCCCCTCCATCTGACCTTAGGCATTTTATTTGCAGGCATGTTTCTTTTTTAACCATAGCTTTAAGAGTTTTGAAATGCCCAAAAACTTCACTTTTCTTTTTCATAAAATACACCCAAACTTTTCTGCTATAGTCATCAATAAAAGTGACAAAATAATGATAGCCTTCAAGAGATGCAGCTTTAGTAGTCCACACGTCAGAGTGGATTAATTCCAATGGCTTCTTACTCTCTTGGACATGTCTAGGAAATGGTTTCCTTACCTGTTTTCCAAATTGACAAGCTTCATATACCTTATGCATTTCTGCAACCTTGAATTTAGGCAATCCTGCAACAATATTTTGGGCTTGCATTGATTTAAGTCGCTGTACATTAACATGACCAATGCGTTTATGCCAGATATCAATATCTACAATTACACCGTCCCATGTGCAAACATTGCTGCACTCAATTCAGGCATGTCTGCATCCAACATAAACATCCTGCCCTTCTTTTTTCCTTTTGCTATCAAGCGACCTTTATTTTTCATATCCTCAACAAAGCATCCATGAGAATTAAATCTGACCTACAGCCCTGCTCAACCATTTGACCAACAGAAACGAGGTTCTTGGTGATATTCGGGACATGAAATACATCCGACACGTATTTCTTTTTCCCATCCTGCATAGACAAAGGAATTTTTCCAATCTGCACAATAGGATGTGCAGTATCATCACCAATCTCCACAAATCTTGGTTTTTCCATTTTCCTTGCATCCTATATCCATTCTGCATGACCTGTCATGTGGTTTGATGCACCTGAGTCAACATACCACACATGGTTTCTTTCTTTTGAGCTTGTCACAGAATTGGTCATGTGCTGCACCATAAACAAATGCTCATTTCTGTCATTACCCTGTCTACTAGAAGATGCATAATTCCCTTGTTGCAATTTTCCATTCATGATGTCATTCTGCTTTTTATAGCAGTCTTTAGCCATATGACCCATTTTACCACAGTAGTAGCATTCAACATTGCTGTTTGCATTTTGGCCTCTTTGCCATCCACCATGACCTCTTTGGCTCCCCTTGCCTCTAGAGTTACCATGTCCTCTTCCATAGGACTGGTTTTCTTGAGTTTGCTGCATATTCTGATTTCTACCACGGCCTCCAGATCGGCCTCCTCTACCTCTATCTCTACCTCTTCCAGCATTTGAGTAGAAGACAGCTTCTTTTGAAGTTCCTCCTGAAGAAGATGCACCACCATTTCTCTGCTCCTCAGAAATTAGAAGAGCAATCAACTCCTCAAAATCAGGAAATCTTTCACGGACGGAAATGGATGTTCGGAACTGTGCATAATCCTTTCCTAGACCATTCAAGGTCACAGAAACTAAATCATCATCTTCCACTGGCGACCCAATGGAAGCAAGTGCATCTGTTATCTTCTTCACCTTCATGTGGTAGTCATTGATGCTCATAATTTCTCTTTGCACATTGTGCAACTCTTGCTTGAGCTGCATTTTCCTGACTTGTGTATTTGTGCTATACATTTTTGACAAAGTAAGTATCCCATGCCTCCTTTGGCGTACTTGCATCTTGAATATGCACAATCATAGAGTCTGAAATGCTGATAGATAGCCAGTACATAACTTTCCTGGCTCTCTCATGCCATGCTTTAAATGCCTACATTTGCTGTTGATTGGGAACATCAGGAAGAACTGGTTCTTTTTCATTTCCTGCAACGAATTCCCAATATTCTTTTCCCATAAGGAAATTCGTCATTCTAAACTTCCATGCTTGGAAGTTGTTCTTGTCAAGCTTTTCAGTGACAATCTGTGAAAGAGAATCAAACGTGATTACAGAACACTGCAAAAAATTTTGTCACTGCAAAGAACACAGCTTCAGCCTCACAAGGGCAAATCTGCAAAACTGACGAAAGTGGTATTTGACCACACAGTCACTTTCTAGTGACGATTTTGCATCAACAGGAAACAAGGATGATTCTGTAACTCCCAATGTCTTTGCGCACAGGCATACGATGCAATTTCTACAGTAACTTTTCACCAACCTGTAGAACAGTGGTTGCACAGCATAAAACAGGGCCTTTTTTTGAGTGCGTGCAAAAAACTTCCGCCTCCAAAACAGGCCCTGAAATGGCCTCAAATAAAAAAAACAGAGCAACAGAGGCGTAAAGCCCTTTCCTGCAGCACATACTGCCCTCTTGCTACACCGCGAAGGGCATCTCAATCTGAGACAATGCACTCTTGCACTTTCCGGTTGTGCTACCTGCAGAGACTTGCTCCCAAAATAGAAAAATGAAAGCAACACTGATCCTCTTACCAGAAAACGGCGAACTTGGTTTGCTTTCTTGAGCTCCTTACCACGAACAAGGCTCTGATACCATGTCAAGATTGTGGGAGAGAAGGAAGGAGTCTCACTTGTAGCTTTCTTGCTTGCACGATGGGGGAATACACACAAAGGTGGAGGCTGAAAACAGTTTTCCTCTTCTTAGTTGTGTAAGCCAAAAAATACTCAAGTACATAGAAATAGAAGAACCCTATATATGGGTCTCAAACCAAACTCAACTAACTAAGGTGGCATACTAAGTGAGCCACGAACTAGAGTAGATAAGGATAGCTATCATCTAGCTATTATTCATGGGCGGTGTACCAACCGCATCTGCAACAACTGACAAGTCGGTGACATAAATGCACAACGGTCACCCTGGCATATCACGAGTGGAGCTCGATATCTCAACACTCAAGACATCTGCTAAGGTGGAGTTTCTATTTTTTAAAGCTTAGTGTTCACCCCTTTTTGGGTTTCTCTTGCCTTGATATCAACTTCCATAACCTTTTGAGGGATAGAGGATACCCTCATTCCGACCTCAATCCTATGTAATAGGAGCGAGCAGTCATGCTATTAGATCTATATCTGATATTTTTCAGATGGTATCTCCCCTAATTTGCTAACCTTTAGTTTGGGGTTCTTATCTTAAGGTCACACATCTTAGATGACTCAAACTAGGATTTCAATCGGTCAGTTGGTAACCATTTTCCCACCTTAGAACTTTATCGAGGTTTCTAAGTTTACCCTAGGGTTTCATTCCCTCAAGTTAACATGAACTTTTGTTCATTCCTCTTGCAATTCAAGAGTAAACTAAGCCCTTTTTGCAATCCTTAAATAGTTCTGAGCATTGAATGTCACATGGCAAATGATTGTTCTTTCTTGTGGATACGAAATTTGAGTTTTCTTGTATTGGCTTCGAGTTGTATCATATTTTAAAAATGATATCTCCAAGGGTATTTTGGACTCATCATGGCTAATTATTAGAATAGAGTCCAAAGAGCGTGTTTACTTGACTCTAAGTCAACATATGATTGTAACAATAATTTGACTTATTTACAATTAAATGCGAGCGTGTTTTCTTTATGCGAGGTACAGGAATTTGTTATGCCTAATGTAAATGCGAGTTAATTCACTCTAATGGTCTATAGGTTGCAATCAACTTACACAATATATTTATATATGTTGGCAACCTAAGATGCATTTGCAAATATTTGAGCCTAATACTCGGCTTAGTACTGCAACAACCCATAGATGCCTAATCGATTTGTAGCAAAATCATGGTCATTAAGCCTTTACAACTACCTTTCCAATTAAGCAATTTGCGCGATGCAAAAGTATGATTTCTTTTTACAATGATTATGCTTTAGTGTTCCATTCATAGGACTAGACATCATAATAGTACTTGGTTTTGGAGTGTCAAATTAGCATTTAAACCCGAAACCCCATTCATATTAGCTGTGACATCCTTGCCGGGTCCTCCTTTCGTGGTTGTGACTTTTTTGATTACTTGGGAGATTTTGCGCTTCGAGGCCATTTCGGAGCTTGGAATGCAGCCCTCCTCTTCTCTGGGAGCACTCCTTTGTGTCGGAGTTTCCTATGCTTGCTTGACTTCCAAAACCTTTTGCCATGTAGAGGGGTAGCTGATGGAGAGATTACAAGAATCACGAGGGAGGGAGGGTAGCTGTAACCTGTAGCGTGCCTGCCCCTCAAATTTCGGGACACGTCTTAGCAGCCCATCGAGAGATCAATCTGGAGGACGCCGCCTGGCACTCCCAAGAAATGGCATGGGGTTTCTCAACTGGGGTCTCTTGAGTCTGCCTCACAACGAAACTTATCCGGCCATTCCCACTAGGATCGACCTGAAGTCTGGGTTCCTAACCAACATTCTCTAAGGTCATAGACCGACTTTTTCCTAACATTTCTCATTAACATTTCAAAGCTCTTGACTAACCAAGACCACCCTTCCGTAGGATAGACCCATTGGTCACATCTACCACGCTTCTCTCGAGGGTTTTTTAAGTTATCTAATTACCTACCATATTATGTTTGACATAAAAAGGTAGCTTCCTTAATTAACCTGTTAATCACAGGTTCCTTTACATAATTTAGGCCACAGACACGAAGACATGTTAAAACAAGATCAAACACTTCCTTAACTTATCTTCAGATTAATGTGTGTCTCCTGCCCATACATGAGAATTAAGTGCTCCTTTTTGCCTCTGTAGAAAAATCCTTCCCTCATCCGGCAATAAAAACCGAAGGTTTATCCTTCCAAGTTTCCGCCTTGTAACTAGTATCAAGGCCTCAAGATCCCATCCCGAGTCACGTAGAATACTTGTGTAGGGTCCGGAGGCATTGGGATTTATGGCCAGAGCCCCCACTGGCACCCAAGTGTCCTCCTACGCCAAGTGATTTCCACGGAGAGACCTCTCGCGGCGGGTTCGGTCCACATTCCCGGTGCGGATTCATAACCCCCTTGGTAAGGGTTTGGCGGCTCGCCGGGGGGGGGGGGGGGGGGGGTAGCTAGCGCCATCCTTCCTTAATTATCCCTTTAGGGAATCAACCATAGCTGAAGCAACCACTATAATAACAATTTCTAGGGAAAACATCCCTTTCGTTCCATGGTAATCATTCATCTCGGACCCGGCCATGAAACCATCAAACACTCCCCACTTGGGTTAACATTCAAAACCACATTAACAAATAGTTGAATGCACAACCTCTCACTTCAAGGCATCACAATCCCATTGCATGCACAATCATAATTTTAACTGGATGTATCAAAACAATTGCTTAAGGGATTTACAATCTTTACAAACCGCCAAGCATAACCTGGGGTCAACAATCCATTTAGGGTTAGGTCACCAGGTTCAACTATGCTAGGAGCGTATCCATTTTCGATAGTCCACAGCAAGATCGATAAAACAATTCGTAGGCAACTATACTTATTCCTAATGCACCGGATCACACATGACTTGAGTCTATGAAAGTCTAAGGTTTTGTCTAACGATGCAAGTGTATCTCATAAACAGAAATGTAATGTGTCCCCCTGTCCACTCGTAGGACACATCTTAGCAGCCCATCGGGGAGAGAGTCTAGAGAGCGCCGCCCGACACTCCTAAGGAATGTCACAGGGTTTTTGATCTAGGTCTTCCCGAGTCTACCACCACGAAGCAGAAGCATTCCGGTCGTTCCCACTTAGGACCGACCTGATTCAGGGTTTTCCTAATGGTCAAGTTCCTAGAAGTTAGCTAGTGTCGAGCCCCAACGAACTACTTTACGCAGAAACATCAGGGTCGAAGCGGATTCATGCTGCACTTGGTTCAAGGAGAATGGGAAACAAGAGGGATGCAAAGCTTGACCTCTTTGCCCATAAGGCATAGTCCCATTCCGTTCCCCTAAAACGGCACAAATCAGGACTCTAGCTTTAAAGGTTCTAGGTCATCGTTGACCTTGTTGTCAATTCCTTTGAGAAAAGTTCCCGACCAACCGGGACCACCCTTCCATAGGACGGACCTAGGGTCACATCCACCGCACTTTCCTCAAGTTTCTTTAGTTATCTAATTACCTACCACATTTAGTTTGACAAGTAAAAACAACTTCCTAAATTAACCATTTAATCACTAGTTCCTTCACGTAACTTAGGCACTGACATGGAAAAACAATGTCAAACAAGTTCCTTTTCAACATTTTATCTTTATTTATTAGTCTTTGGAATACATCAAATAATCCGCCCAAAGGCTATTCTGCTCGAAGGCTATTCCAGCAATCCTCATGGATCGCTATTCCAAGTTTCGCCCGTTGACTAGTATGCGGGCCTCGATATCCCATCTCGAGTCACGTACGCCTCTTGTGCAGGATCCGGAGGCAAGGGATTTATGGCTAGAGCCCCCCTAGCACCCAAGCATCCTCCTGCTCCAAGTAGCACCCACAGAGAGACCTCTCGTGGCAGGTTCGGTCCATGTACCCAGCACGGCTAACAACCCCCTTGGATAGGGTCAGACAGACAATTAGAGGTAACTGGCACTGCCTCTCCCTTCAGGCTTTCAACCTAAAGCATTAGTTATTTTTCCAGCATTAGTTCCTTGAGCAAAGAAGTACAAATAGTGCTCCTAAGTGTACAATCACGAGCATTCCAGTGGTCGTTTGTACGGCCAACTGCTAAGGTGTGAATCCTTCTCTCCAAATACATCGAGCACTCGATCTGGGATCAATCGTGACTTGGCAAGATCCCAAGGGTTTTGTAGGCTGAGTAGCTTGTTTACCCCTTTTTCCTTGGGTTATGGGTTATACCCTGTTGACCCAAATTGTCGATACTTTAGGTTTCCATATATTATGGTTAATAAATCCTAGACAACCCCGTTGTCCTCACTTGGTTGGTCAATTGCTTGCTAGACAATTTCATAATTTCCCTAACTTGGCAAATCAGCCCTAAGGAAGGGAGATGTAGTGGGATGACTGTTCATCCTCTAGAAAAATTAGACTTGTACTTAGAACTCGCCAACCTTGCTCTAAGGAGTGGCAATTATATTTTGTGATTTAGACACAAAACCATGCGACGTTGCAACTTGTTGCACGGGATAGGTATCGCACCTATCTTGTGGGATTATTTCTCCCATCACACGGTATTCCTTAGTCAAGAATACCTTTGGTCAAGATGTAGGGTTTGGGAGTCCTCTTGACCCAACCCAACCCCTAACCCTACTAGGCCGATAACGTTTTGGCCCTAGGGTTCCTAGCTTCCTTGCAGAAGTCTAGCATTTGGTCATCCAATCATTAGGGTGAGAACCCTAGATCATTCTTGCATGGCCGATCTCACAACCCTAACATTATCGAGAATGTGGGTAGGATCTTTGGGATTGGAAATATTAGATCGGCATCCTAAGTGTGATACTAGGCAGAATTTTAACGTAACTTAACCCTACCTAGCACTTTGAGGTGATCGCCATTTGCAATCTAGTTGTACCTTTATGATTTCCATGTAAACTACTCATCTATATGCGGATTACTTAGTTGATCCAACCAACCCGCGAGTAAAGATAATCTTCACTTTAAAGATGCAAATACTTTCTTTTAAATTAGCAGGTACTTTCCCCCTAAAAGATGTAAATAACTAGAATATAGGTGAGATGCATCATTCCATGCGAGTATGCAACTTCAAACCATAGACCTCCTGCTTTTATGCAACTTAGAGATCATTCTTTTCCTTGCCCTATACTATAATGATTGACATTCAAAGCTAACTCGTAAAAATCCTAAGTTGATGCAATGAAATCAAAGCTTTAATATTTTTAATGAAGATGCATTCAAACTTTGACAAGAGATCTCCATGCATGAGCGAATGCCACGAGTCCATCATTAAATTAATCCTTCCTTTAGCACTTAACATGATCCAAAGTGTAACTATCATTGCATGCAATTTGCAAGGTACATAAATCCTTTCCATGCATTTCAACTATTCGGACATCATTTAATGTCCATCCATGATTACCTTAATCGCGAGACACAACCAAGAATTAATTACATAAATGCGTTTCGAGTGTTATATGTCCTATCCCTTTTGAGGTGCAACAAGGATGCCTTTGTACAATTCTGACATTGCATCATGCATTCAGGATTGCATCTTGACCACGGAAGTGCAAGCAATTAGGAATTAATTTTAGGAACCTGGGCATTAGGAATCGGGGCTTTGTCCACTCGCGTACTCGGGGTGGAAGCTCCCGCATATGCGCCTCATGACTTTTGCTTAGGAGCCATCCATGACGTAGTTCTCGACTCATCAAACTCTCCTTTGGTCCCCCTTTTCGATTTCTGAAATTGCTTTCCATTCGGGATCTCCCTCGCAACACGAGAGTTAGGCCTTGGGGAACACGGATTTAAAAACCCGAGAGGCATGGTGTGAACAAGGCTTATGGAAGCCTTAATGGAAGCTTCTAACAGAAGCTTCCAAGCTTCTGTTTACTGACAGATGACGTGGAGAGAGGAAATGATTGAGAAGATGATAAGGATGGAGGTGGAGATGACGATGAGGATGAAGATGATGATGATAATGATGATGATGATGGTGATGCATGCGGCATGGCACAGCAGCAGGCGACGGTAATCCTGGCGATGGTGTGCAGCTACGGCGGCAGCACGATGAATCCTTCTCTTCCCCTCCCCTCTAGCTTGGGGGGGGGGGGGGGGGTTCTTATAGGCTTGTAAAAGGGGGGGTAGCCACACAAGTGGCGGGCTACATGCCTCCTTCCCCCATGCCCTCCACCAGTCAAGATCATACTCCCTCTTGCCGCCATGCATCAGCTGAAGGGGAGGGGGTTATTATAAAAAATTTGCCAAAATTTTATCCATTATCCCTTTTTCCCCCCTTGAAGGGGTATTCCCGCGTAGGCCTACGGTGGCTCGTGGTTTTCAAGCCACGACTTTCTACAAATGATGCGGGGTGGAGTTTGCTAGTGCACGTGGAGGGAGTACTTAGACCAAAATTTTATTGTTGTGGGAGCTGGATTTAAGTTGCTCTTGCACAGGATGTGTGGGAATATTACATTCTCTCCTGCTTAGAGGAATTGAGATGTCATCATCTCGAGAAGAACTGGGGGTATTGTTGGTTGAGAGTACTTTCATCCATCCAAGTGGCATCCTCTTCGGGGTAATCTTTCCACTGGATGAGGTATTCTCTCAAGGTTCTGGATCTCAAATGCCTCTCCCTAACATCTAAGATCCTGTCAAGCCGTAGCTCAAGGACTCCTTGGCTAGGCATTACAACTTGTTGATCATCAAGCACATGACTGGGGTTAGGCACATACTTTTTCATTAGGCTGATATGGAATACATTATGAACTTTTAGGTTTTCAGGGAGTTGAAGTCTGTAAGCATTAGGCCCTAGGCACTTGAGAATCTTGTAGGGACCACAATACCTTGGACTTAGCTTTTTGCATTCACCCAAGGATAGGGAACTCTTCTTTGGACGTACGCGAATAAAGACCATATCACCTTTAACGAAGGATCTATCTTGCCGTTTCAAGTCCGCGTAAGCCTTTTGTATATCCTTGGCGGCTTGGATGTCCTATCTTATTGACTTGATTTGGTCATCCATGTCTTCCAGCATCATCTGCTTTGAAGCTTCAACCCTCAAGGTTGGATCCGAAAAGCTTAAAGGACTACGACAATCGTGCCCATGCAATGCTTGAAAAGGGGTCATCTGAATGCTTTGTTGGTAAGAAGTATTGTAGGAAAACTCAACCAATGGCAAATATTGAATCCACTTTTTGGGTTTGTGACAACAGTGTGCCCTTAGCATATCCTCAATGACTTGGCTGACTCGTTCTGTTTGACCATCAGTTTGGGGATGATAAGCTGTACAGAAACAGAGTTGAGTCCCAATGGCCTCGAAGATAGCCCTCCAAAAGTGTGATGTGAAGAGAGAGTCATGATGACTAATGATTCTTCTGGGTAACCCATTTAAATTGAAAATCTCCTTGATGAATAACCTTGCAATGTCTGAGGCTTTATAGTTTGTCTTAATAGGGATAAGATGTGCAACCTTGGTGAGCATATCCACCACAACCATAATGGAATTGTATCCTCCCTAAACTTGGGGCAGGCCAACAATAAAGTTTATACTAATGAATTCCCATTTCATTTGGGTAATGTCAAGTGGTTGCAATTTCCCTGGCATTTTGACATGTTCGGCCTTAATGCGTTGACAAGACAAACATTCAGTGACATATTTGAGAATGTCACCTTTAATCCTATCCCAATAATAGCTCGTCTTGACTGCATTAAGGGTCTTGGCATAGCCAAGATGTCCTGAGAAAGGGGATTCATGGGTTTCCCAAAGTATCTTCTACTTGAGTGATTGGCTTGCGAGCATACATAATCTCGTTCTATAGTAGACAAGTCTACTATTGATAGAGAATTCTTGATACTTTGCCTGTAGCTTCGAGTCTTGATCCTTGATGGGGATCTCCCTTAGCAATTTCTGATAGGTTGGGTCATGGCATGCCTCTTCTCTAGCTAGCTCAAGAATTGGGTTGTTTGGCATGGATACCTTTATGGCTAGAGATCTTGTTGTTGATGGATCTTGCAAAATCAGAGAATTCTGAAATGCCTTGCGATTAAGTGCATCGGCAACTACATTCTCCTTTCCAGGCCGGTATTTGATTTCAAAATCATATTCCTCCAGCACTTCAATCCATTGACGTTGCCTCATATTGAGCTCATTCTGGGTGGAAATCCATTTAAGACTCTTGTGGTCTGTTACTAAGGTAAATTTGTTACCCAGCAAGTAGTGTCTCTAAAGTTTGAGAGCATGGATGACAGCTAATAGCTCCAGATCGTGAGTAGCATAGTTCCTTTCATGGCTCTTCAATTTTCTTGAAGAGTATGCTACGGGATGACCTTCTTGCATGAGCACACATCCTAAGGCAAGTGTGCTAGCATCAGTTATTACTTCAAACTTCTTACTAAGATCAGGAAGTTTCAGGATGGGTGCTGATACCAAACTTTGCTTTACTTTGTCAAAGCTGGACTGTTCAGCAGGTGACCATACAATTGATACTTGCTTCTTTAGTAGATCAGTTAGAGAGGGTGCAATCAAAGCATAGTTCTTGATAAAGACCCTTTACCATCCTCTCAATCCAAGAAAACTACGTATTTCTTTGATAGAAGCTGGTGTTGGCTACTCCAGAACGTCTCTGACCTTGGCCGGATCTACTGAAATTCCTTCCGTTGATACAATGAATCCCAAATATTCAATCTGTCACTTGAAAAATGCACACTTCTGCTTCCTGGCATAAAGTTTGTGTGCCTCATTGTCTCAAGAACAATGTGAAGCTAGGGTTCATGATCTTCTTTCTACTTGGAGTAGACTAGGGTATCATCAAAGAAGTTGAGTACGAAGTCATCAAGATAGGGCCTAAAGATATCCTGCATTAGCTTGTTGAAGGTAGCAGGAGCATTTGTCATCCCGAATGACATGACTAGGAATTCAAAGTGTCCATACCTTGTGCTGAATGCCATCTTTGGGATATCTTCTTACTTGATCCTTATATGATAATATCCAGACCTAAGATCAATCTTGGAGAAGATCTTTGCACCTTGAAGACGGTCAAGGAGTTCATCTATTCCCGGAATGGGGTATTTGTTCTTAACGCATAACCGAAGCGTTCCATCTTTCTTCTTCTGGAACAGCACTGGGGCTCCCCATGGCGAACTGCTAGGACGGATGTAGCCTTGGTCTAATAGTTGCTTGAGTTGCTCCTTCAGCTCAATCGCTTCTAGGATGGACATCCTATATGGTCTCTTTGCGATTGGTGCAGCTCCTGGCGCTAGCTTGATTTCATGATCGACTTTCCTTTGAGGAGGAAGTTCAGTCAGCTCTTCAGGAAATACGTCTGCGTACTCCTTTAACCATGAAGGTTCTTCCCTAGACTCCTGATTCTGATCTAGCTTATTTAGCTTAATCAAATAGATAGGTAGCCCCTTTCTAACTCCTTTCATTATCCGTGTTGCTTTGGCCAGTTGAATTTTTGGCTTCCCAACCTCTCCTTGAGTTGTGATTAGTTCCCCTTCAGAATTCCGAAAGGAAACTTGGCCCTTTCCACAGTGAATGTGAGCATCATTGGGTATTAGCCAATCCATACCAAGCAAACATTCGTGGATACCTAGGTTCATTACCCTAAATGTCGACTTTCTACCCAGTAGGAATTTCATTTCACCTTAGTAGTTTGACTGGTACAAGTGACCTCACGACCATTTGCTAATTCCACAAGTAAGGTAGGTGCCTCTTTTGTGGCTATTCTAATCTTTTTGCCACAATCAATCAGGGTTTTGAAGCTTTTACCTTGATAATCTGATGGTATTTGAATCACCGAGAATTGGCGATTCGGGCCTTTCTTGTGAAGAGCAGCATGAATCGTTGCCCTCTCAATGTCAGCTTCCATGGTTGGATCTTCTTCATCACACAACTCCTTGTTGGCGACACTGGAGGTTCTCCCTATGGTCTTGACAATGGCTCCTTGTCCATGGGCGGCTCCTTGGAATGGCCCTTGACATTGTCCTATGCTAAGCTTGGGGCACTGCCTTTTAAAGTGACCAGGCTCGTTGCAATGGAAGCAACGGAGATTGCGGCCATTACCTTGTGCAGGAATGAAGTTGTTAGTAGCGTTCGCCCTAGCTTTCTTCCTTTGTTTCTAGTTTTGGCCCTGCGCTCTCTTGGTCTGAGACCTATACACTCCCTTGTTTTGATCCTTGTAAGACCAAGTCCTGTTATTTCTTGGCTTGGTCTACACCTCTTGTATTATCAGTGCAACTCGAATGAGCGCATCCTGAAGGTCTGTTGGGCGCATTGATTCCAGGCGGGTGTTTATGGGTGGGTTTAATCCGGCACAAAACTTTGACACCTGTTGTGTCATATCCATTTGTGGCACGTACTTTAAGAGAGAGACGAATTTTGAATAGTATGCATCTAGGGATAGAGCAAGCTGCTTCAATTCGTAGAATTCGTTCATCTTCTGTGTGCGGTAGGCAGGTTGTAGATATCTCCCTCGCACAACTCTTTTAAGCTTCTTCCAAGTAATTGACCCTTCCGAGATCCCTTGGTCTTTGCACATTGCTTCTACCAAAGTCTTGCTTCGCTGGTAAGTTTCAGTTTGGTGAGCATCGCTTGGTTAGCAGGTGCAATACCTACTGCTTTGAAGTAATCCTCCATGGATTTGATCCAGACCTTGGCATCAGTTTGGACGGTCCTTCCCTTACCATCGAATTCAGGTGGTTTGATCTGCTTGAGAAGGAACTTCTTCTCTTAGATTACAGCTGTACTTGGTGTAGGGGTTGGACTAGGAATCTACACTTGAGGTTGTGTCTGGGCATTAAGATTCTTTACGTTAAAAACTTGCTAAGCATTTCTCACATTACATTAACGTGCCCAGTTTAGCTTTTAGCCAAGTGACCTAATCACTTAACTCCTTTACCAACACTTACAGCCAAGACAGATAGTGATAAAAATCTTATTCATTCATGTGGGCATAGCCCTTTCGAGTACATTTATTTGCGAAGGTAGAGCAAGCGGATACATTAATTTGGGGAAAATAAGATTGTGTTACATTCAGCTATGGGAACTGAGTAATAATATGGATTGAGGTCATGGATTTTCAAGAATTGATAGGTCATAGGAAGCTTAGGGTATCCTTTCCTTTGATACCCGTTCTTCTCATAACGTCCCAACACCTTGATTCTGTCGGCAAGGATTATTTGAGTCACTTCCTTGTACACATACTTGTTCTGCTTAACCTTTTGACCGCCGACATGTAGGGTTGCGTTTGTGTGAGCCTCAACAAAGATGAACAGCTTCACGATCTTTAAATCCTCCATCCACTTGATTCTCTTCAAGTTTTTCCGAAGGTACACAAGTCGATGGGCAGCTATGTAATTAATTTTTGAATCAGTCGTTCATCTTCGTTCCATGTACAGGGGTGAAGGATTGTAGATGCGGTCTAGGATATTCATCATATCTAGCCTCCGTCGATAATTTGAAGCATGCATTGCAGTCATAAACATAACCTGGAATACCAAGAATTTGTTCCATTCTTCGCAACTCTGCAGGCCATCATTTAAGGAAATGTTCTTAACAACAACATTTGCTCTACTTCTCATTAAGTTTCGTTGTAAATATTAGATTCTGTTGGTTCGCTTTGATACCAACTATAACATGTCCCCCTGTCCACTCGTAGGACACGTCTTAGCAGCCCATCGGGGAGAGAGTCTAGAAATCACTGCCCGGCACTCCCAAGGAATGTCACGGGATTTGCGATCTAGGTCTTCCCGAGTGTGCCACGAAGTGGAAGCATTCCGGCCATTTCCACTTAGAACCGACTTGATTCAGGGTTTTCCTAATGGTCAAGTTCCTAGAAGGTAGCTAGCATCGAGCCCCAGACAAACTATATTACGTAGAAACATCAGGGTCAAAGCGGATTCATGCTGTACTTGGTTCAAGGAGAATGGAAAATGAGAGGGATGCGAAGCTTGACCCCTCTGCCCATAAGGCATAGTCCCATTCCGTTCCCCTAAAACAGTACAAATCGGGACTCTAGCTTTAAAGGTTCTAAGTCATCGTTTATCTTGCTGTCAATTCCTTTGAGAAAAGTTCCCCGGCCAACCGGGATCACCCTTCTGTAGGACAGACCCAGGGTCATATCCACCGCACTTTCCTCGAGTTTCTTTAGTTATCTAATTACCTACCACATTTAGTTTGACAAGTAAAAACAACTTCCTTAATTAACCATTTAATCACTAGTTCCTTCACGTAACTTAGGCTTTGACATAGAAAAACAATGTCAAACAAGTTCATTTTCAACATTTGATCTTTATTTATCAGTCTTTGGAATACATCAAATAATCCAGTCGAAGGCTATTCCGCCTAAAGGCTATTCCAACAATCCTCAGGGATCTCTATTCCAAGTTTCGCCCGTTGACTAGTATGCAGGTCTCGAGATCCCATCTTGAGTCATGTCGACCTCTTGTGCAGGATCCGAAAGTAAGGGATTTACGGCCAGAGCCCCCTTGGCACCCAAGAGTCCTCTTGCTCCAAGTAGCACCTATGGAGAGACCTCTCGTGGCGGGTTCGGTCCATGTACCCAGCGCGGCTAACAACCCCCTTCGATAGGGTCAGGCAAATAGTCGAAGGTAACTAGCAGTGCCTCTCCCTTTAGGATTTCAACCTGAAGCATTAGTTATTTTTCCAGCATTAGTTCCTTGAGCAAAGAAGTACAAACAGTGCTCCTAAGTGTACAATCACGAGCATTCCATTGGTCATTTGTACGGCCAACTGCTAAGGTGTGAATCCTTCTCTCTGAATACATCCAGCATTCGATCCGGGATCAATCGCGACTTGGCAAGATCCCAAGGGTTTCATAGGCTGAGTTGCTTGTTTACCCTTTTTACTTGGGTTAGGGTTTATACCATGTTGACCCAAATTGTCGATACTTTAGGTTTCCATATATTATGGTCAATAAATCCTAGACAACCCCGTTGTCCTCACTTGGTTGGTCAATTGCTTGCTAGGCAATTTCATAATTTTCCTAACTTGGCAAATCAGCCCCAAGGAAGGGAGATGTAGCGAGATGACTGTTCATCCTCTAGAAAAATTAGACTTATACTTAGAACTCGCCAACCTTGTTCTAAGGAGTGGCAATTATATTTTGTGATTTAGACACAAAACCATGCGATGTTGCAACTTGTTGCACAAGATAGGTGTCGCACCTATCTTGTGGGATTATTTCTCCCATCACATGGTATTCCTTGGTCAAGATGTAGGGTTTGGGAGTCCTCTTGACCCAACCCAACCCCTAACCCTACTAGGCCAATAATGTTTTGGTCCTAGGGTTCCTAGCTTACTTGCAGAAGTCTAGCATTTGGTCATCCAATCATTAGGGTGAGAACCCTAGATCATTCTTGCACGGCCGATCTCACAACCCTAACATTATTGAGAATGTGGGTAGGATCTTTGGGATTGGAAATATTAGATCGGCATCCCAAGTGCGATAATAGGTAGAATTTTAACATAACTTAACCCTACCTAGCACTTTGAGGTGATCGCCATTTGCAATCTAGTCGTACCTTTATGATTTCCATGTAAACTACTCATCTATATGCGGATTACTTGGTTGATCTAACCAAACCGCAAGTAAAGATAATTTTCACTTTAAAGATGCAAATACTTTATTTTAAATTAGCAAGTACTTTCCCCCTAAAAGATGTAAATAATTGGAAGATAGGTGAGATGCATCATTCCATGCGAGTATGCAACTTCAAACCATAGACCTCCTGCTTTTATGCAACTTAGAGATCATTCTTTTCCTTGCCCTATACTATAATGATTGACATTCAGAGCTAACTCGTAAAAATCCTACGTTGATGCAATGAAATCAAAGCTTTAATATTTTTAATGAAGATGCATTCAAACTTTGACAAGAGATCTCCATGCATGAGCGAATGCCACGATTCCATCATTAAATTAATCCTTCCTTTAGCACTTAACCCGACCCAAAGCATAACTATCATCGCATGCAAATTGCAAGGTACATAAATCCTTTCCATGCATTTCAACTATTCGGACATCATTTAATGTCCATCCATGATTACCTTAATCGCGAGACACAACCAAGAATTAATTACATAAATGTGTTTCGAGTTATATGTCCTATCCCTTTTGAGGTGCAACAAGGATGCCTTTACACAATTTCGACTTTGCATCATGCGTTCAGGATTGCATCTTGACCATGGAAGTGCAGGCAATTGCAAATGCACGACATGCAATTAAATTTGAAAATCGGGCATGCAAATAAAATTTCCAAATGTATTTAAACTTGCCTACAAGAATTAAACATGCTTAGTGCATCATTTTCATGCAGAATTAATTTTAGGAACCTGGGCATTAGGAATCAGGGCATTGTGTCCACTCCCGTACTCGGGGTGGAAGCTCCCGCGTGTGCGCCTCGCGACTTTTTCTTAGGAGCCATCAATGACGTAGATCTCGACTCAGCAAACTCTCTTTTGGTCCCCCTTTTCTATTTCTGAAATTGCTTTCCGTTCGGGATCTCCCTCGCAGCATGAGAGTTAGGCCTTGGGGAACACGGATTTAAAAACCCGGGAGGCATGGTGTGAACAAGGCTTATGGAAGACTTAATGGAAGCTTCTAATAGAAGCTTCCAAGCTTCTGTTTACTGACAGATGACGTGGAGAGAGGAAATGATTGGGAAGATGATAAGGATGGAGGTGGATATGACGATGAGGACGAAGATGATGATGATAATGATGATGACGATGGTGATGCAGGCGGTGTGGCGCAGCAGCACGCGACGGTAGTCTTGGCGATGACAGGCAGCTACGGCGGTAGCACGATTAGTCCTTCTCCTCCCCTCCCCTCTAGCTTGGGGGGGGCTTCTTATAGGCTTGTAAAGGGGGGGGGGGGAAGCCACAGAAGTGGCAGGCTGCATGCCTCCACTCAAGGTCATACTCTCTCTCCCAGCCATGCATCGGCTAAAGGGGAGGGGGTTATTATAAAAAAATTTGCCAAAAATTCATCCATTATCCCTTTCCCCCCCCTTGAAGGGGTGTTCCCGCATAGGCCTACGGTGGCTCACGGTTTTCAAGCCACGGCTTTCTACACATGATGCGGGATGGAGTTTGCTAGTGCACGTGGAGGGAGTACTTAACCCAAAATTTTATTGTTGCGGGAGATTGCTTTAAGTTGGTCTTGCGTGGGATGAGCGGGAATATTACAAGAAATTAACCTTTCATCTGTTTTTTTTTAAACCATGATTGCAAAACGTGAATTCTAGATGACTATTCATGCACTAAAATGGTTAAAAAGCTATCATTTTATATGAAATAAGGCGATAACCTTATCATTTTATGTGAGTAAAAGCTATCATTTTTTGTGGGGTAAGGCGTTAACCTTATCATTTTATGTGTTATAGGAAATCAACCTCTACTATTTCGCGTGTGCAACTTAGTTCTTAGAATAAACAAAACCTTATGCACGACATTATCCCTTCCACAAGAAATAAGTCCTAAATTAATTTTTTTTAATGCTTGGAACATGGGCTTGATTCGTATGTGATGCATCGGTTGTTTCGCTCATCCCTCCAGCATGACCGATGGTTTGGGTGCCTATGCTTCCCGCGACTTTCTTCTTGGGAGCCATTTGCCTCGTGGAGATTGGGCAGTCCAGACCTTGACGGGTTCTGGGTTGACAGGTTTGGTAGAAAAGACCACTGGATGGGGGTCCTTCGCCGAGAGGGTGGTTTGGGGTGTGGCTCCTTGCAATTACCAACTCTCACTTCTTTCTTTCTCCCTCTCTCTCTTCTTCTTCTTTTCACTTAATCTCCTACTCTCTCTCTCACTCTCCCTCTCTTCTTTCTCCACTTATTCTCCTACTCTCTCTCTCTCTCTCTCTCTCTCTCTCTCTCTTTCTCCCTCTCTTCTTCTCCTCTTACTACCTCTTCTTCTTCTTCCACTACTTCTCTTCTCTCTCCTTCCACCCTTTCTTCTTCCTCTTCTACTTCTCCTTCTTTTCTTCTCCCTCCCTCTTTTCTCTCCTCACTCCTTCTTCTTCTATCTCCTCACTCGTTCTCTCCCACTACTTCTCTTTTCTCTGCCACTCCTTCTTCTTCTCTCCTTCTCCTTCTCTTCTTCTCTCCCTCTTCTCTCTTTTCCCTCTTCTTCCCCTTCTTCCTTTCCTTCTCTCTTCTCTCTCTCCTTACCCCTTCTTTCCCTCTTCTTCCTCTTCTCTCTCTCCCTCCTTCTTTCTCTTCTCTCTTTCCCCTCTTCCTCTTCTCTCTCTCCCTCTCTTCTTCCTTTCCTTCTTCTTTACCTCCTCTTCTCCTTCCTTCTCTCTCCTCCTCTTCTTCTCTCCCTCTCCTCTCCTTCTTCTCATTCTCCTCTTCTTCTTCTTCTTCCTCTCCCTTCTCTCTCTCCTTCTCTTCTTCTCTCCATCTTCTTCTACTTCTTCTTTCTCTTCTCCTTCCCACTTTTCTTTTACTTCTTCTTTCTCTTCTCCTTCCCTCTTTCTCCCTCTTCTTCTCCTTCTTCTTTTTCTTTCTCCCTCCTTCTTTCTTCTCCTTCTTCTCTCTTCTCTCTTCTCTCCCTCTTCTCTTCTCCCTTTCCTCTTCTCTCTCTTCTCTCTCTCCTTCTTCTTTCCTTCTCCTTCTCTCCTCCTCTTCTCTCTCTCTCTCTCTTTCTCCTCTTCTCTCTCTTCCTTCTTACTCTTCTCTCCTTCCCCTTCTCTCTCTCTCTTCCTCCTCTTCTTTTTCCCCACTACTTCCCTTTTTTTTTCCTACCACTCCTTCTCCTCCTTCTCTTCTCCTACTTCTCTCACCCACTCCTTCTTCCTCTCTCCTTCTTCTTTACGCCCAGGTGGGGGCGGCACCTGCTGCAGCCGAAGGAGAGAAAAGGGTTTTGTGCTTGAGCTAGAGGAGGGGCAGCTTTTTCCCAGAACGAGGGGGGAGGATCGCTTTGTTGCCGCTAACACAAGGGGGGTGCTCAGCAGTCTGTGGATGATGGAGGGGGGCCGCTGCCTCTAAAGGAGGGAGGAGAGGGAGGTTTTATAGGGGGCACAGCTGTCCGCTGCCACCTGTGGCCTGCATGCCCCCCAGCTCCCACATGTCACCCTCTCTCTCTCTCTCTCTCTCTCTCTCTCTCTCCCCATCATGCCATGACAGGGGGAGAGAGAGGGAGAGATAAAAAAAAGTTTTTAAAAAATTAGGGGGGACTATTCCTATGGAGGAGGCCCAGGGGAGCACGGGGGTCACGGGGGCAAAAAGGAGACATTACATAACCTCTTCTCAAGAGAGGGAAGGAAGGAGATTCCCTGGGTCATCTTCTCTCTCTCTCTCTCTCTCTCTCTCTCTCTCTCTCTCTCTCTCTCTCTCTCTCTCTCTCTCTCTCTCTCTCTCTCTCTCTCTCTCTCTCTCTCTCTCTCTCTCTCTCTCTCTCTTTCACAAGTTAGTAGTAGGGGGGAAAGAGGAGAATAGTGTGTTATCCCTTGATTAAGGAGGAGCTTATATAGGGGGAAGATGGGTATTAATTTGGAGGGGGGGAAATGCTGTGCTAAGGGGTCCTTAACTTCATAGGATCCCCAGACAGATTACCCGTCGCCCTATGGCTATTGAGGGGAAGGAAGGAATGGGGGGGGGGGGTTTGGAGGTGGCACACGTGTGCCCCTCCCCCCATCTAAATCGTCATCTCAACATCATCTTCATGTCCTTGGCACCTCCACTACCGCCATGTCATCTCCCCCTTGTCATGTTGATATGCTATCATCACGGCCGTCTTTCGACTACAGCCCCCCCTCCGTTCGGCAGCTGGTGGCATGGACAGGGGTGCAAAAAAAATTATTTTAATTTGATTTTGAGGGGGTGTCTCAAAATGGGATATTATACTTTCTCTCTCTCCAGGTGTCAAAAACGTCATGTATTTTGGCCTATTTTTTCAAAAACGTATTTTTCTCTTTAAAAAAACTTCATCTAGTGATTTTTGGACTAGTTAGTTCATGACTTATCTAGTATATAAAGTCATGCCATACTCTTTGTGGGAGCTTTCACTCAACCGCCAAGACCCTCGGACCGCTTATTGTTTCAAGCGTTCCAAGCCGAGCACTAATGGCTACCTCTCACATAGCCGACGCGCCATCCATATCTACGGGTGTAGTGAGCTTACCTCCGTGCCGTTCGAGTTACCTCCTCTCCCGCACACTCCGGTAGCTCCACGATCCAAGTGCAAGCTTCAAGCAAGCTCAATCCTCCCGCTCCAAGCTCCAAGCTCTATTGCCGCGAGCAAGACAAGAGAAGAGAAGAGAAGAGAAGAAGAGAGGAGAAGATGGAGAGCTTCTCCTCCTCGGTCCCTCACCCTCACACACTCACTCCCTCACACTCTCACACTCCCTCTCTCAAGCACAAGCTCAAGCAAGCAAGAACAAGAAGAAGAAGAATAAGAGGAGAGATACTTTTGGCCACACACAAGAATGAGCTTTTCATTCACTTTTCAACTTTATATACAAAACCCTAAATCCCTTTTGGGTGGTCATCCCCTTTTCCCCTTTTTACATGGCCGGCCATAGCCTAGGCCCTTTTTCCCATTGTCCTTCTATCTTCCTAGCTTCCTTTCCACCGCCCGTCTACATTTACAAATTGCACGGGTGAGAGCCCAACGCTCTTTTACAAGATTTCAGGGTGTGCCTTTTTATTTTAAAATGCGCCTTTCCCCTTTTGCCTTTGCCTTGGACTTTTAAGATTGCCCTTGTGCTTTTGGCATTTTCTCCTTTTCTTTCTTCAGTCGGGCTACCTTTTTCCGCCTTTGCCTTGCGTCTTTTCCACTATCTTTTTCTTTCTTCGTGTTGGGGTTAACATTACCCCCTCCTAGACGAGTGCCAGTCCCATGGCACTCACCGTCGTAGGTAGCAGGCTGTAGCATGCACCGAAGACGTGGGTGAAAAGGACGCCTGTGGTTTCCGTGGAGGAGTGTTAGTGGTAGTGTGGCAGAAGGTCCTGGGGGCCTGTTGGTGGCCAAGGTGGCTTGTGGAAGGTTGTTGGAGTTGGTGGTAGGACATGCTGTGTTGGGGATTGCATGGATGGCTAGCACAAGTGTTGGTTTGTTGGGGATTCTGTGCATGCCAATTCCTTGCGGGCTTGTCGGATGGTAAGGGACAAGCATTCAAAGTTGAGTGTTGATAAGGAGCGATTGGAATTTCGTTGGAGGCTTCAATACCTGCAATTTGAAAACCTCTCCTGTGATCTCTCCCTAAGGGGTAGTGCTAGTCTTCTTATCGTGCACAAGACATATTTGATTAGTTTGGGAGACAGGTCAAACTCTAAGCAAGCTTAGAGTATTTTCTTGCACTTGAGGACCTAACTGTGCATATACTTTGGTGCAGATATTATGTAAGTGCTCGTGCATACTTAGATATTACATAGTTAGAAGACCGTGGGCTAGTTTCTCATAACAATTCGTGGATGAAGCAAATTTGTCCATGTGGAGGAGGACGCGTGAAGGCATATGAGACATCCTTTGCATTGTGACTGCACGATGTAGCATAATGAAATACAAGGACACCACACTTTTAGTAGCTGGAAACTATTGGACTCACTTGATGAGTACGGTGTACTTTTCATGGCCAATCGTGCGGTGCTTATCACCACTGATTGCAATGGTACGAAGGCAGAGTGCAAGAGAAAATTGTGCAAGTGGGTCAGGGTGACAGGTCTAACCCTAGGCGAGACAAGCTCCCCAGGTATGTCCTGCCCTTGAGGTGCCCTGAACAATTGTGGGTGATTGTAAGGGGCTAGGGGACTAGGGACGAAGCCGGTCGACCAAGGTCACCAGACGTACCTAATTTGAGGACCCCTAGGTGTTGTGCTGTGATCGTGGGTGCTTCTTATTCTTCCATTCATTTCTTTTCCTTTCTTTTCGCTTCTTTTTCTTTTTCCTTCTTTCTTTCTTTTTCTCTTTCTTTCTTTCTTTTTTGTGCCTGAGTACAACCATTACAATATGTTGAGGCTATCAGCCTTCCAATGGGTTGGAAAATGTGAAGCTTCGAAGGCTCCGAAAATGAATAGTACAATGATGATGGTGCCCTAGCCTCGTTGTTAGAGAAGCAGTTGACGAAAGGGGGAGATACACTTGAGCTATTGCAACCCTCCTTGCGGCACATGCGATGTGGGTACAATTGAGGTAATGGCTACCGTGAGCCAACTATAGAGCTTGACCCAAAAAGGGGGCGTGGCCCAGGAATGTTTTGTGAGCCATGCAATGTGGGCGGTTGGCAAGGGTGCTTTCGGCAGCGTGGCTTTGCCACGGCTCGTTGTGGGGTTGTGGGTGTTGCGGTGATTGGGCATTGAACATTTTCGCACAAGGACCTGTATCATCCTGCATCCACTTGTCGCTTCATGAGAGAATATGCATTGTGTATGCCACAACTATAATAAACCCGTGCAATGCAAGGAGACATCACTTAGTTGACTAGACACTTATCACCTGCGCTTGATTAGCTTTTTTTTTTGCTAAGCGTAGCATATATTAAACGCAGATGTGATAAGTTCATACAAGTCAGAAACATGTCAACACTTAACAAGTCGGGAACACTTAACCATTTAAAAACAAAAGTCCTGGCCAGTTATCATTTGGTAAGCCCTTCATGCATTATGGGCTACTCGATCTGTACGAGGCGGGGCGATTCTGGATGGCCGGGTGGCTGGGGCTCTGCTGGTGTGGGGCTCCCACGGGGGTGAGCAGGGAACATGTCGGCCAGGATATGAATGGTGTAATCCCGGCTCGCTACTGTCTCCAGAATTTCTTTAAATAATTCATTGAATTCTTCTCGTTCCCGAGCTGCCTTTTCTGCCTTTGAGCGTCTGGGGCCCGAGCGGGAACTGGGAGTGCGTACCACTAGTGTTGTGGCCTGTTGCAGGTTTCGAGTCTCGACTTTCTGGACTCGAGGGTTCTTCGGCCTTCGCCCTAGGCAATGTCGCTTAGGGCCCCGCTTCTTGGCATACCTCTTGATGGTGGGCACATAGCGCTCTAGTGGAGGGGCGCGTGCCACATGCTCTCGCCTTCTGTGAAGAGCGTCCTTGCATGCTAGATCTCCATGATTTTCCATGCGTTGCGCCGCAAAAGGAAACCTGCAAGACGCAATCCAAGGGTTTAGACCTTGATACAGGATACAACTATTTGCATGGAAGGGATTTTAGTGTGGTTTATGAAGCGCATATGACAAGAAGGGGAGGGGTGAGGCATGCGGTGTTTGTTGTAGGGGAATGGTCCCCATGCTTATGTTCGCATTGCCTCTAGTCATTAGCGGATATTAGTTTATGCTAAGTCGCGTGGACTGGTTGTCGTGGAGTGGGACAGGGAACATCCTTGGGAGGATAGACCAAAAAGGGAAGAAGGTGTACTGGAAGGGACTACACCCTGTCTACACCATCAGAGTTGTTGGTCAACGCCTCCTATGCCGGCAATATGGGTTGCATGCCCTTCACTTGGAGGTGGGGCTGGTCACCCGACTTGTAAAAGTGTGATGTGAGGAGGACCTGAGGAGCTTAGCCTGTCAAACACGACTCTTCTCCCTGCGCTTGACTATCATTGCTTGTGTGTGTTGATATTGTTTATACATGGTGACACAAAAATCAATGTTTATTTATATACATATCTATGAATCCATGTCACATCACGAGGATAAGAACCAAGTGTAGAACTCAGGGTTGTACCGGAGCATGGCACACGCATCTAGTATTCATGGCAGCTGACTTGATACTGATAGATATTTTGCCACGTCGAGTAGCATGGAACCTTGACCGAGTCTACTGGCAATATGTAACTCCTCTTCGGTGAGAACCTTATCAATCAAAGGGCCCTGTAGCCTAGTCCCAGCCAAGTCCGCACCCCGAATGTCAGTGAGCACTCGAAGGGAAGTTGGTGCCATGTAGGTTGGGTCTCTTTGAGACCGCCATTTGGCCAATCGCTCTTCTGAGACCATCATGATCTGAGCCCCTAGTTCGGCCATTACGACGTGGCTTTCGCACCAACGCCGCTCAAATTGACTCTGGCATGCTGACAGTCGCTTTAGTAGCTCTATGTCTACGAGATTCGGTCGACAGAGCACTTCATTGAACGTGACGGTTAAGCGTAGTTCGTCAGCCTCCTCGTCAGGGATGAGTCGCATCTGTTCATGCAGGAGCCTGCCATAGTGCCCGTTAAGATGTTCTTGTTCTTCCCATGATAGAGGAAATGTCAAGTATTCTCCAAGCTGCTCCTTGGGGATCGTGCCCACGTTCGCAAGGACGTAGACACGTGCGACCACTTTGAGCTTAGCCTCCAACTCAGTTAAGCATTCTGCGACATTTGTATGTTCAACGAGGGCTTGCTCGGTTGCTATCTCATGCAAAGTTCTAAGAGTTTCCTTAGGCTTTAGCATGGCTGGGGGCTCAGGCCTAGATGAGCAAGATTGGTCAACGCTAGGATTCCTTGTGCTCTTGGGGTTCTCACGTTTCTCCTGAGGTTTTGTTGTTATTTCATCATGGTTCTTCTCGGATGTGACTGGTATAGATTTGTCACCCTGTTGTGACAGCGTTGTATCCACTCTTGATTGATCAATGTGAGTTCTATTGTCAGTGGATAGAGTGTTGCAAGCAACTGTTGATGGCAACAGTTGCTTTGGTTTCTCAGAACACACGGATGTGTGTGGGGTTTCACCGCTATTCGGAGAGGCATCAATGAGTTCATTGGTGGATGGACTTGAGGCTTTATTCATCGGCTCTTCGGCGCTCTTCGTCTCAATGTTCTTGGGGTCCACAACCACCTGCAACTGTTGTTGTTTTCTCTGTTTTCTCCTCTTTTTCTTGGTCAATGAAGGTGCCTCTCTCGATGACTCACGACCCTGGGCTATATCGATCGTTGATGCGCTTGGTCGGGCCTCAGCATTTCCCTTCTCTAGTGTGTCCTTATGGGACATAGCCGTGGTTTGCTGAATAGTTTTGCCCGGTTGTGAGGGCACAACTGCCGCCCTTTTCGGAGAGTCTAGCTTCTCAACCAACTCCCTTGCGTTTAACTCCTCCAGCCTAGGCTTTAGGCCCTTTGAAAGTGCTGGAGTTTTCGAGGAAGTTGGTTGCGACACTCTTCCATAGGTGATCTTCTAAGGACACGTTCCATAAGGGGCATTGTCACGACCAAGGGCTGTGACTGCTGTGATCCCAGATTGGAAGTAGTAGCGACTAGTTCAGTGGGCTGACTACCCTTGGTGGATTGTGGTGTCAAGTCCCTAGGGCTATCAGAAGTGGTTGCGTCTTTCGTTGGCCTTTGAGCACTCATTTGTATAGATCGAACCTGAGCTGATCTAGTCGCATTAGGTGGCTCGGGCATATCCTTGTGTTGAGAGGTACAGATGGCATCATGTCCCACCTTTTTGACGGTTGGAAGCTTAGATGGAGGTAGAGATTGGAATTGAGCAGTTGCCCTTGACAACTGCTGTGGTGCTTCCTGTGTCTGGTTGGGAGAAGAGGGCGTAGGAGATCTAGGACTCCTAGGTGGATGTGGCACTAGCTGAATTATTTTCTCAAGGCTATTAGACGATTGTGCCATTTGCTTTGTTGAGCGATCAGCCTTGCCTTGAGCAATGTTGTGCCTATGATGCTTGTTCTCCCCTTGGGAAATCAAAGGCACCTTGGGCACAAACAATTTTTGTACCTGCTCAATGGCTACGGATGACATTTGTCTATTTAGCATGCTAGGCTGGGGCTCTTTCCTTCGAACAATCATGTCTGGTTTCTTGCCTTGAGACCTAGAGTTTCTCTTAGATTTCCTCATGTGCCATGCTTTTGATGCACTCTGGCCTTCAGCTGATAGAGGCGGTTTAGCAGGGGGTTTTGGTACCCAAATCCATTGGTTGCCTGCATAATACCCTTGAGCACGAAGCAATGCCTTGGATATCCATCGTGGCGTTGTGTTGGCTCTCCATCGACACCTCCATTTATAAGGCTTGGGCTTCTTTTGGGGTCTTCTACGATATTTGTAAGTCCAAAGCCCGTCCTTGGCATTGTCTCTTGGCTTTCTTGTTTCAGGCCTGGCCTCACTCATCACTAATTCTCGTTGTTCGACCTATGCTTGTATCAGTTTTTCCAACAAGTCCTTGCCCTCGTTCGTAGGCGTGACTGTTATGTCATCACCTTCCTTGCCTTTCCCTTGAGGTTCGATGAGGTCACCCTTGCTAAAGGTGGTGACTATCCTCACACCCGGTAGTGTCAGGTGTATCCTCTGTGCTACATAGTCAGCCTCACACTTGGTTGCCCTTTTGAAGGGTCTTCCTAGGGGGGTTTCTTTCCCGCAGCTAGCACTATTTGGAGGAACATGAAATAAGATAGGCAAGCTTTCTGTTTCAATTGTTGCAAGGATTTTGCACTTTCCTATGAGTGCTTGTGGGTGTCCCCCATAAGGGCTAAGAGTTGCACTAGTCGGCGTCAGCTTTGGTTGGCCTAGTAGGGTCCATGATTCATAGGTCAAGATATTAAAATCTGCTCCTTCATCAATTAGAGCATCAATAGTATGCTCTCCTTTTGCGGTGAGTTTGACCCTAAGATAAGCAGTTGGTACTATGTCTTCATCTTCCGGGTCCTGGCTTGTGAATTTAAGCCTTCTGACAGATGCCCTTGAGTTCTCAACTGCACGACCAGATGTGGATTCTCCACTGTTGTCTTGGATCGTCAGTGCGGTGCTATTCAAGGTACATCTCTCGTCAAGAGTGTCATGTCTAGTCATCTTGGCATTTGTCGCTTGCTCATGTTGCATTTCGCTCTGACTAGACATGGTATGAACACAATGTCTTTGTGTTCTAGTGATGTGACCTTTTTGCCCTTGATGGCTAGATTGGCCTGTTGAGGTTCTAGGGTCTCTGTTTGTCTCTGTTCGGGTATGGGCTTTTGGCTGCTCTTTTGCACGTGAGAATCCATGCTCATGTAGAGCCATTACTTCACTAGGGTCCAATTTGGAAGGCCTGTTGCGGCGCGCGTTCTCTCTCCAACCTACTCAGGGGAGGTGTGGAGGGGGCAGAGCCCCCTCTGCGGGGGTCCGGGGGGGCAGTCCCCTCGGCCCGCAGGGCCATTACGGTAGACGCCATATGCAATTTGGAGGACCGTTTATATCCAAATTTTGAACTACGCGCTCTAAATTTTAGCCCAGTTATGGATCTGTGATGTGCCTTCAGCTCTACGTAGCCTTAGGGGTCAATCTCGGGGTTTAGATGTATCAGAATTTGTGTTCTAGGCACGTGTCCGATTCTGGCAGTTTTTTGTCCGATTCTTAGATGTCCGATTTTTAGGAGTCCGATTATCAAACTCTGACGTCCGATTTTAGGTGGGTCCGATCGGACCAGTGGTCCGATTTTGGTCACGTCCGATTCTAAGAGTCGGATCAAAAAGTGGTCCGATTTTCAGAGTGGTCCGATTCTGGGAATCGGATCGGATAGGGTGGTCCGATTCTGGTAGTCGAACGGACTGGTCCGATTCTGGCTGGTCCGAGTGGTCCGATCGGACGATGGTCCGAGCATCCGATTCTCAAAATCGAAAGGGTTGGTCCGAGTGCCATGTGGCACGTCCGATCGGGCTGGTCCGATTCTGGGAATCGGACAGTCCGACTCCCGAACTCGGGTGGTCCGATTCTGGGAATCGGACCACAGTGAGTTGGTCTGAGTGCGTCAGTGCCAGGCGCGATTCCAGTGCGTTTGACCCCTCCTCACTGTCTGGTGCACACAATCACCACAAACTTTTTAAATCTGATGAGGGCACTTGTTGAAAAACATCAGACTCACCTGGAGCAGCACGAATCACCGATGCCTAGGAATCGGGGCAGCGCTTCCTCGTCTTGTGAACCAGAAGTTCTCTCTCTCTCTCTCTCTCTCACATAAGGAAAACCAAGGAAATGAGGTCTGTCCTGGCCTCCTAGGCCTCTTAAGGTCCTTTTCGAGCACTGCAGAACCTCACAGCTGGTTCCTTGTCCCTATCTTACCCAGAAACTTGAATCTGGTCCCTTGTTTTAGCCTGTTATACAGCAACAGAAAACCCCACTATTTGTCTGTTTTTTTTCTTCTTTTTCCTTGTTTTTTCCTACCCTAAATGCATCCAAATCACAAAATAAATACCTACACTACTCCATTCCACAATATAAATCTCAGAAAGTAACAAACCTACTTGCCAATGAGATCGAATACCATCTTCAACCCCCTCGCTTCCTACCTATCTACCTCAAGCACCGGTTCGGGGGAAACCCCTTACTTTGATGCTCGATTCGAAGCGCGCAAGCGCTCAAGGCTTGAATCCGTTGGTCTCGGCAACGGAACCAAAATGTGGGAGCTTTCACTCAACTGCCAAGACCCTCGGACCGCTTATTGTTTCAAGCGTTCCAACCCGAGCACTAATGGCTACCTCTCACATAGCCGACGTGCCATCCATATCTACGGGTGTAGTGAGCTTACCTCCGTGCCGTTTGAGTTACCTCCTCTCCTGCGCACTCCGGTAGCTCCACGATCCAAGTGCAAGCTCAATCCTCCTGCTCCAAGCTCCAAGCTCCATTGCCGCGAGCAAGAGAAGAGAAGAGAAGAGAAGAGAAGAAGAGAGGAGAAGATGGAGAGCTTCTCCTCCTTGGTCCCTCACCCTCACACACTCACTCCCTCACACTCTCACACTCCCTCTCTCAAGCACAAGCTCAAGCAAGCAAGAACAAGAAGAAGAAGAAGAAGAGGAGAGCTACTTTTGGCCACACACAAGAATGAGCTTTTCATTCACTTTTCAACTTTATATACAAAACCCTAAATCCCTTTTGGGCGGTCATCCCCTTTTCCCCTTTTTACATGGCCGGCCATAGCCTAGGCCCTTTTTCCCATTGTCCTTCTATCTTCCTAGCTTCCTTTCCACCGCCCTTCTACATTTACAAATTGCACGGGTGAGAGCCCGGCGCTCTTTTACAAGATTTCAGGGTGCGCCTTTTTATTTTAAAATGCGCCTTTCCCCTTTTGACTTTGCCTTGGACTTTTAAGGTTGTCCTTGTGCTTTTGGCCTTTTCTCCTTTTCTTTCTTCAGTCGGGCTACCTTTTTCCGCCTTTGCCCTGCGTCTTTTCCACTTCCTTTTGCTTTCTTCGTGTTGGGGTTAACACTCTTTGATACTTAACTTAATCAATATCATGCTCATTCTTGCGTGTTTTTCATCTACCAATTGAGGATTTTGGGAAATTTCTTGAGATTACGAAATCAATGAGATCCTTGACACATTAAATGGAATCAGGAATGCCAAATCAAATATAATGTGAAAAAAATTATATGTTCAAGCCGTCATAATATTATTTATGAGGCGTCTTTGCTTTTCGTTGGCTGGGAATATTGAGATGCCTTCTTGTATCGGATTGTGAAATTATCGGTGCAGCTCGAATGAGCGCGTTGTGAAGGTCTGTTGGGCGCATTGATTCCAGGCGGGTGTTTATGGGTGGGTTTAATCTGCCACAAAACTTTGACACCTGTTGTGTCATATCCATTTGTGGTGCATGCTTTAAAAGAGAGACAAATTTTGAATAGTAAGCATCAAGGGATAGTCCAAGCTGCTTCAGTTCATAGAACTCGTTCATCTTCTGTGTGATGTAGGTAGGTGGTAGATATCTCCCTCGCATAGCTCTTTTAAGCTTCTCCCAAGTAATTGACCCTTTCGAGATCCCTTGGTCTCTACACCATTGCTTCCACCAAAGTATTGCCTCATTGGTAAGCTTTAGTTTGGTGAGCATTGCTTGGTTAGCGGGTGTAGTACCCGCTACTTCAAAGTAATCCTCCATAGATTCGATCCAGATCTCGGCATCAATTTGGACGGTCCTTCCCTTACCATCGAATTCAAGTGGTTTGATCTACTTGAGAATAAACTTCTTCTCCCGAATTACAGTCGTACTTGGTGTAGGGGTCGGACTAGGAATATGCACTTGAGGTTGTGCGTGGGCAATAAAATTCTTTATGTTAAAACTTGCTAGACGTTTCTCACATTACATTACATGCCCAGTTCAGCTTTTAGCCAAGTGTCCTAATCACTTAACTCCTTTACCAACACTTACAACCAAGACAGATAGTGATTTAAAAAATCTTATTCATTCATGTGGGCATAGCCCTTTTGAGTACAATTATTTGGGAGGGTAGAACAAGCTGTTACATTAATTTGGGGAGAATAAGATCGTGTTACATTCAACTACGGGAACTGAGTAATAATATGGATTGGGGTCATGGATTTTCAGGAATCGATAGGTCATAAGAAGCTTGGGATATCCTTTCCTTTGATACCCGTTCTTCTCATAACATCCCAACACCTTGATTCTGTCGGCAGAGATTATTCGAGCCATTTCCTCTTACACATACTTGTTCTTCTTGACCTTTCAACCATCGACATGTAGGGTTACGTTTACCTGAGCTTCAACAAAGATGAACAGCTTCACGATCTTTAAGTCCTCCATCCACTTGATTCTCTTCAAGTTGGTTCAAAGGTACGCAAGTTGGTGGGCAACTATCTAATAAATTCCTGAATCACCCGTCCATCTCCATTCCATGTACAGGGGTGAAGGATTGTAGATGCAGTCTAGGATATTCATCATACCTAGCCTTCGTCGATAATCTGAAGCACGCATCGCAGTCATAAACATAACCTGGAACACCAAGAATTTGTTCCATGCTTCACGACTCTACAGGCCAGCATCAATAAGTAAGTAAGGAAATCTTCTCAACAGTAACATTTGCTCTATTTCCCCTCATTAAGTTTCCTTGTAAATATTAGGTCCTCGTTGGTTCGCTCTGATACCAACTGTAACGTGTCCACCTGTCCACTTGTAGGACACGTCTTAGCAGCCCATCGGGAAGAGAATCCAAAAAGTGCCGCTTGACACTCCCATAGAATGTCACGGGATTTGCAATCTAGGTCTTCCTGAGTCTACCATGAAGCGAAAGCATTCTGTCCGATCCCACTTAGGATCGACCTGAATCAGGGTTTCCCTAATGGTCAAGTTCCTCGGAGGTAACTAGCATCGAGCCCCAAACGAACTACTTTATGCAGAAACATCAAGGTCGAAGCGGATTTATACTGCACTTGGTTCAAGGAGAATGGGAAACGAGAGGGATGCGAAGCTCGACCTCTCTGCCCGCGTAATGCATAGTCCCATTTCGTTCCCCTAAAACAGTATAAATCTGGACTCTAGCAATCTAGATTCTTGGTCATTGTTACTTTGCTATCAATTCCTTTGAGAAAAGTTCTCGGCCAATCGGGACCACCCTTCCGTAGGACGGCGGACCTAGGGTCACATCCACCGCACTTTCCTTGGATTGCTTTAGTTGTCTAATTACCTACCACATTTAGTTTGACAAGAAAAAATAGCTTCCTTAATTAACCAATTAAGCATTGGTTTCTTCACCTAACTTAGGCACTAACATAGAAAAACAATGTCAAGAAAGTTTCTTTTCAACATTTGATCTTTATTTATCAGTCTTTGGAATACATCATATAATCCAGCCCGAAGGCTAATCCATAATCCGCCCGAAGTCTAATCCATAATCCGCCCGAAGGCAATTCCAGCAATCCTCAGGGATCGCTATTCCAAGTTTTTTCCTGTTGACTAGTATGCGGGTCTCGAGATCCAATCTTGAGTCACATCAGCCACTTGTGCAGGGTTGGAGGCAAGGGATTTACGGCTAGAGCCCCCCTGGCACCCAAGCGTCCTCTTGCTCCAAGTAGCACCCACGAAGAGACCTCTCACGGCAGGTTCGGTGCACGTATCCGACGCTGCTAACAACCCCCTTGGATAGGGTCAGGCAAATAGTCGAGGGTAACTGATGCTGCCTCTCCCTCCACGCTTTCAACCTGAAGCATTAGTTATTTTCCAGCATTAGTTCCTTGAGAAGAGAAGAACAAACAATGCTCCTAAGTGTACAAACACAAGCACTCCAGTGGTCGTTTATACGTCCAACTGCTAAGGTGTGAATCCTTCTCTCCGAATACATCCAGCTTTCAATCCTGGATCAATTTTGACTTGGCAAGATCCCAAGGGTTTCGTAAGTTAAGTTGCTTGTTTACCCTTTTTCCTTGGATTAGGGTTTATACCCTATTAACCCAAATTGTCAATACCTTAGGTTTCCTTATATTAAGGTCAATACATCCTGGACAACCCTGTTGTCCTCACTTGATTGGTCAATTGTTTGCTAGGCAATTCATAATTTCCCTAACTTGGCAAATCAGCCCCAGGAAAGGGTGATGTAGCAGGATGACTACTCATCCTCTAGAAAATTAGACTTGTACTTCGAACTTGCCAACCTTGTTCTAAGGAGTGGCAATACTATTTTGATTTAGGCACAAAACCATGCGACGTTGCAACTTGTTGCACAAGATAAGTGACGTACCTAACTTGTGGGATTATTTCTCCCATCACACGGTATTCCTTGCTCAAGAATACCTTTGACCAAGATATAGGGTTTGGGAGTCCTATTGACCCAATCCAACCCTAACCCTTGCTAGGCCAATAGCGCTTTGGCCTTAGGGATCCTAAATTCATACGGAGGTTTAGTGTTTGGTCAATTGATCCTTAGGGTGAGAACCCTATCTCGTTCTTGCACGGGTTATTAGATAGTCCTAACATTTTCAAGAATGTGGGTAGGATATTTGAGGATCAGAAATATTAGGTTGGCAACCCAAGTGTGATACTAGGCAGAATTTCAACGTAACTTAATTCTACCTAGCACTTTGAGGTGATCGTCATACGTAAACTAATCGTATCTTTATAATTTTCATGTGAGCTACTCAACTAAAAGCGGATCACTTAGTTGATCCATCCAACCTGCGAGTAAAGATGATCTCACTTTAAAGATGCAATTACATTCTTCTATAATTAGCAAGTAATTTTCCCTAAAAGATGCAAGTAAATGGGAGATAGGCTAGATGCATCATTCCATGCGAGTATGCAACTTCAAACCCTAGACCTTCTGTTTCATGCAGCTTAGAGATCATTCTTTTCCTTGCACTAAACTATAATGTTGCAACGAAATCAAAGCTTTAAATACTTTTGATGAAGATGCATTCAACTTTGATAAAAAAAACTCCATGCATGGGCGAATACCATGAGTCCATCATTAAATTCATCCTTCCTTTAGTACTTAACCTGACAAAAAATGAACTATTATCGCATGCAATTTGCAAAGTTCATAATTCCTTTCCATGCATTGCACTATTTGGACATTATTTTATATGCAAATCACAACTATGCATTATGTGTTATATGTCCTATCCCATGTGCGATGCAACAAAGGTGCCTTTGCACAATTCTGTCTATTTACTTATGCATCATGCGTGTAGGATTTGCAACTTGACCATGGAAGTGCAAGAAATTACGGCATGCAACTAGATTTTATAATCGTGCGAGCAAATAAATTCCCCAATGTACTTAAACTTGCCTACGAGAATTAAAGACATACTAAAATGCATCCTTTTCATGCAGGAAATTTATCGAAACCTGGGCGATAAGATTCGGGGTGTTGCCCACTCGCGTATTCGGGGTGGAAGCTCCCACATGTGCTCCTCTGGCCTTTTGTTTAGGAGCCATTGAGGCAGTAATTTTGTTTCAGCAACTCTCCCTTGGGTCACTTCGCGAATCGAATCCTCTTTGTCCAAGATCTTCCCTTCCGCGCAGGACACGGCCCTTGCAAATACGGTTTTAAGAAAACCCGAGAGGTGTGGGTGAATTGGAGGATATTTTGAGACAAATGCCACAGCTAGAAAGGTGCTTTAAGCCTAATTATGGTGGCCTACTCTCTTTAAGGATGCAACCAAATTTTCAAACATTGCGATGAGTGTCAATGCACAAAGTTACCTATTCAAAAGGATAAAATGGAACTCACTCCGTTGATTCCCAATCAATCTTTTGAGAAATGCAGCACAAACTTCATGGGACCTATTAGCCTAGCTGCACGATATTCGCAAGCTCAATACATCATCATAGCCATGGATGACATGACTAAATGGGCTGAGGCTAGGGCAACTTGTAAGAATGATCCATGAATTAATTTGGGGGTTTGTATGGGAGAAAGTCATCTCACACTTTGGTTGCCCTATTAAATGAAAGGTAGACTCGAGTGGAAGCACACAAGTAGAAGTAAGAGCAAAGCAGCGTTATCGTTGATGGAGCAAGAGAGTAAGAGAGAGACACATTATATGGAAACTCCAACAGTCACAATGTGTGATCGGTGTTTCCTTATTCAAATGTCATTAACATAATAGAGAATGAAGTGATAGTGATTGGCGCCCGCCACCTATAGTGTAGAGGTGTGTGGGTATTGTCAGTGTAATGAATACATAGGTGGTTAAGCGCATGTGCCTTTACCCCAACAACCTTCCACTTAAAGGTGAATGTGCCCCTAGTGAGGAGAGAACAAGAAAAAATCAACAAAGTACAAATGTACATAAAGTACAATAGGATGAGAAATAGGCATCATCACATCCTACACCCATCATCTTCCTAAGGAATGAAAAGCATTCCACTAAGAGACTCTTAGTGAGAAAATATGTGAGATTCTCATCAGTTGAGATCTTGAAAAGCTCAATAGACTTGTCCTCTACCACCTCCTTGATGAAGTGATAGTGCACCTCAATGTGCTTTATCTTCGCATGGAAGACAGGATTCTTGGCAACTGAATGGCACTCATAGAATCGAAATGTAGTGTAGGAACCACATCAATAATACCTAGGTTTGTGACTAGATAGCCTAACTAGAGAGCCTCCTTGCAAGCCTCAATGGCTGCAACATACTCTACCTTTGTACTAGATAGGTCCATGCATTTCTACCCCTTGGATATCCAAGAAATAGCACCTCTAACAAAGACATAGCTAGAGGTGGAATTCCTACTATCTATATGTCTTGCATAATCAGAGTCAATGTATCCCATGATTGCCATATCTTGGCCACCATAACATATACATATATTTGTAGTGCTCGTAAGGTACCTCATGATACCCTTCACAATATCCCAATGCAGCCTACCAAGTGTAGCCATATAGCATGCCACAACTTCCACTACAAATGCTTTGTTTGGATGAGTGGCTATCATGGCATACATCAAACTACCTACTTTTGATGCATAAGGAATCTTGGCCATCTCAGCCTTGTGCTCATCCTGTATAAACACGAATCCATACAACAACGGGTATATCCCTAGTGTAATATTTCCACACAATAAAAGTTGGTTGGTTAGTTTGAAAGTTAGTTAGTCAATTAATAAGTTAGTAAGATTACTAACTAAAGACTAACTAAGGTAAAAACTAACTAACATTAATTATTAATCATTTTTATTTAATTTAAAATATTTATTTAAAAAAATTGAGAGTCATAAATTCGATATTTTTCTCGGATTGAAAAGGACCGTAGCCACCCTTCACGTAAATTACAACGTGAACAATACTTATGAGTTATATTAATCACTACGTTAATGTGTATAGTTTGGATGGTCCAAAAATATTAGATTTTGGGCAAAACTAGTATATTTTAGATATTTTAGATATTATCCTTTAAAAAAAGATATGGACATTTTTAGAACTGGATGTCATTTAAAAAAAAAAACAAGTGATATTTTAGTTAGTTTCGATATTTTATAAAAAGAAAAAAATAAAGAGAGGATTTGCGAAATCACACGCGCCACAATCACAGTACACAGGTAGTGGACAGCATTTTGAACAAAGAAAAGAAGGAGTGAACTAAGAGCTTTCTAACCAAATGTCTTGGCAAGTGTCTTGGGGTTTTACCCCCCTTTCGGAGCCAATGGAACCATCAAATTTATGATCTGAGCATCAGATCACTGATCTTTCCAAGATCCCCCTTCACAAAGAGCTCCGCTTCTCAACCACAAGCCCTCTTCTCTAATTCACTATAAATATGAGGCATGGGAGAGGCATAAGGAAGCATAAGGAGACCTCGAGAGGCTGCGAGAGAGAGCTAGAGAGAAGGATACCCCTCCAAGAGATTGTGAGGAAGAGCTTGAAAGAGAGCTTGAGAGAGAGAGAGAGAGAAGAGTCAACTCGAGAGGCTGCAAGGAAGAGAATTAGCTCAATTCCCTCTATCTCGATCCTCGACTTAACCATCTTCTCTTACGCTCTCCCATCTTGAATCTATTCCACCTTCTTAATCTCTTGAGTCTACTTGCGGATGATGGCCTTCAAGCGAAGAATATCGCGTGCGGATGACAATCCTGCAACCAGCAACAAGGCTTCGAGCAAAGGCATCACTGCCAATCCAACTGTGGTTCCAATCGTAAGTAATGTATTTTCAAATTGATAGATGCTTGCTTTGATTCTCGTGTGAGATACATTATGCCCCATACTAGGATGCATGAGTATAGGTCATGGGAAATGATAAATTTCATCTCACCTACTCAGAAGATGGAGTTTGTAAAGTGCATATATCAAGGGAAGATAATTGCACCTAGTTACATATGACTTATTTTCTAGTAGAGCAATTACAAGGAAGAATTAGTCAAGTGTTATGAATGGCATAGTCATTAAAAAAATGACATTAAAAGATTGTGCATACAAGTGCTAAATTAAAGTATAGTCAAGGGTTACAAATGGCATAATTACTAAAAGAATATGACATTGAGAATCATGAAATAGAAAGTACTAGTTTAAAGTTTAAATACTTCAAAAGTACTTAGCCTAAGATCCCAAATATTAAGAAAAACTAGATTCTAGCTCCATGCAAGGCTTGTTGGAGTCTAATTACTTGAGATCATCTCGCACTTATCTTATTAAGTATTTACACGTTATGCCTATAACATGTTTGATATATGAGGATAATTTTCTAGTTGCCTCATGACTTGACTAAGAGCTAGTACAAGAAATTAATCATAAGGGTTAAAACTAAGATGTCTTGAGATCCGTTGGATAATGATGACTTTTACCTATCCAAATCCAGGGTTGGGTTACCAATCAAGGTAAGTGACCTATAGAACTTACATCATGAATAGTGTTTGAACCCTTAACTTATGCCCTAGCCAAAGGAAAAAAGGGTTAAGAACATTTTTTGCATAGTATTGCTCTTAGATCCCAAGGGGGAGGTCAAATATACGATGGAAATGTTATATTGTCTATTTTTGCATTGGTTGGAAAGAATGCAATTGGTTTTGTTGGTTGATCGAACAACATGCTAAATGCTTTTACATTCAATTGGTTGTTAGTTGTTGTTTGGATGATTATTCCAAGTCCTTGTGATTTATGGTAAATGCATGTTAAGGGTCTGTGATGATAAGTCGCCATGGCAATAAATGAATGTTTTCTTGAAAAATGATATTAGGGTTAAATGCCTTGTTTGTACTTGATTCTTAAAGGATTTAATTAAGGAAGGATAGATTGCACAGGTGGATCACCTCCATGATCGCACCATGTATTAACCCGAGAGGGCATTGCTCGATTCATGGGCCGAAGGTCGAGTGGTGAAAAGGCCAACCACAGGAATGATGTTTCGCTCCTAGACCTCCATGGCCCCCAACATCTGGGCATGTTGGGAGATCCTATTTTAGATAAAGGATTGAGTTTGTGGTGCAATGTGAATTGGACCAGTTACTTCTGCAGGGTAGAAGGGATACTTCTGTTGGACAGAAGCGATACATAATTTCTCCTGTATAGGCGAGAGACAAAGATTAACTTGAAGATAAGTTAAGGAATGTGTTTGAACTTGTTTGTCAATAGATTGCTTTGCTCTGTTTTTGTGTCTGTGCTATAAGTTATGTGAACGGAATCTGTTTCCTAAAAGGCTTAATTAATGAAGCTGACTTTAAGTGTCACACATAAATGTGGTAGGACCTAATTAGAAAACTAAAGCTATTAAGGGAAGCGGGTGGGCAGAACCCCCGAGGGGTCTGTCCTATGGTAGGGTGGTCCCAAAGAACTGGGAGGCTTCTCACAAGTTTTTTTATCGTCATTCGACCTTTAGGTATTGATAGGTTAGAACCCGATTCATGCCGTTTTAGGGGATCGAAATGAGACTATGCCCTATGGGCAGAGTGGTTGAGCAGCACATCCCTCTCATTTCCCATTCTCTTTGAACCAAGTGCGGCATGGGTCTGCTTCGGATTGGGTATCTCTGCGTAAAGTAGGATATCGAAAACCCGATACTAGAAGGCTAACAAGAGACCTTGACAACTAGGAACCCGAATTTCAGGTCGATCCTAGTGGGTTCGGTCGTGAACGCTCCGTTGCAAGGCGGATTCGGGAAACCCTAGGCAAAAAAACTCGAAACATTCCCTGGGAGTGCCGGGCAGCAACGCTTAGATTCATTTCTCGATAGACCGCTAAAAGAGTGCCTGGAAAGCCAATGGGCGGGCACCTCACACCTAGGAATGCATGAAAATATCAAACTTGTGGTACCATTTCCCAAGTGTTTGTTTAAGGCCATAAATGCTCTTTCTCAACTTGTAAACTACGTGTTCCTTGCCTTTTTCCTTAAAGCCCTTAGGAAGTCACATATAAATCTCATCGTGCAAGTCTCCATATAAGAAAGATGTCTTGGCATCCATCTAATAGAGGTCTAGATCTAGCTATGCAACCAAAGCCAATACTGAGCATAGGGTTGTCATCTTGATGATAGGAGAGAAGAGTTCATTTAAGTGAATACCATGCTCTTGCTTAAAATCCTTAGAAACCAATTTGGCCTTATAGATTGGCTTGGGGCATCTAGCAATATTCTTCAACTTGTACACCCACTTACATGGCATAATACATATATTAATAGGCAAAGGAACCAAATCCCACATATGATTTTTCTATATTGATTCATACTCTAACTACTCTCCTAAGAGTGACTATCACCTCTGCATATGACCTCATCATAGGTAAGAGGCTTACCAGTCTATCACCCTAACATAATCCATAGAGGGTGATCTATCTCTAGTAGAGTGTCACAAAATAGGATGTGGAGCATGTACATCTTGTCTAACATCATGGTCTTGGGCCATTGGATCATTGGCTACTACAAGCTATCTAGCTGGTTGTATAGTAACGGGAGACTCCTTCTAAAATATCACCTTATGTACCTCAATGACCGACTCATGTTACTTATGCATTTTCTCCTCATGGAAAACAACATCATGGCTGTAGATGACCTTTCGAGAGCTTGCAGATCCCAAAGGAGATAGCCCACCTCACTTGCATCCCCATAACCAAGAAATATACATTTCATAAACTTAGAATCTAGCTTATTGCACTTGTTCTTGAGAGATGACAAAATGCCTCACAACCAAAGACATGCAAATAAGCATATGATGGAGGTTTTCTAGACCATATCTCCTCTATAACATGATAATCAAGAGCAATGTATGGGGATCTATTAATCAAATGTATGGTAGTAGTAATGGCCTCAGCCTAAAAGTGTTGTGGTAAGCCTACTTGGCTAAGCATACTACGAACTCGCTCCTAAATCGTCATATTCATGTACTCAGCCATACCATTCTAGAGTGGGGTGTACGAGATAGTTAACTAACACTTAATACCCCTCTTGTCACAAAACTGCCTAAAGGATTTAGATATGTACTCTCCCCCAGTATCAAATCATAGCCATTTTATCCTATACCCAAACTGGTTCTCAACAAAAGCAAAGTAATGTTGAAATGTAACCAAGACTTTTTATTTTCACTTAATGGGATATACCCAGACCTTATGTGAATAATCATCAATGAAAGTAACAAAATATCTCACACCACCCACACCTAAAGACTTGCAAGGCATAAGTCCACAAATATCAGAATGAATAAGAGCCATAGGCTTATCCATGCGTGTAATGCCAGACTTCTTATGCAAACAACGGGTCTACCTACCATAAAGACAATGATCACAAGAATCAAAACACTTATTATCAAGGGGTGGAAGATATTGCAAACGAGTAAGCATTTTCATTCCCTTTAAGGATATGTGCCCAAGGCGGTGATGCCATAATGATACATGTGGCCACTGCCAAAACATAGTCAATATACCTAGATACAAGTAAGGGGTAAAGAGTGCTAGACTTGGCACTGCATGCCACGACAAGATTCCCATGGGTAAGCTTCCATGAGGAATCACTAGAAAAGACAATATAACGTACATCATCCAACAGTCCAGCTAAAAATAGGCTTTTAGTCAAATCCAGAACATGGCATACATCATGCAAAGTAAACATACTGCCTAAAGGAAATTGTAGCTGGACATTTCCAATACCAATAATATCCCATTCTAGGTTATTATCCAATATGACAGATATCATCATGCTATGATGATAGGAGTGGAACCACTCTCGATGAGGGGTGACATGAAATGAAGCCCTTGAATCAATTGGCCAACACTAAGCTTAGGTGGACGAGGTGTTAGTCGACTATGAAACATCAAGAGAAGAAGGAGAAGAAGCTAAAAATATATAATAATCATCAAAATTAATTTGCACGACATTAAGCTCTTCAATCTTGACACTAGACTTGCTATAAGGGCAATGCTATGATCATTATTTCTTTTGTGCACTTTATCATTTCCCTTTTCTTTGCACTTGTCATCATGCCATATTATGGCACTGTGGTCGAATATGACCTTGCTTCCCACAATAGTTACGAGTCAATGCAAACTTACGGCCACAGGACTTCCTGCGAGACTATCCACATGGCTGAGAACAAGACTTCTGAGAGTCTCTCCAATGGCAGTTCATTACTGCTCCTACCATTATTACCTCTTAAAATCAAAGTATGAGAGGAGCAAGAAGCATCTATATTCTTTTTGTTAACCTCTTCATTCAAGAGAGCACCCTCTACATTTTGCAATTTCAACCCATCAGTAGGTATATTTGCACACATAGCAATATGGAATGTGTCCCATGACTCAGGCAATGTAACTAGCAAGAACAAGAAAGGGAGATTTTTCTTAAATTTAAGTGGTTGAAAATAGAATGAAACTCATTCAAATGGGTGAATATGAAGGTCACTTCATCACACGAAGGTCAATTTTCTTGAACAAATGCATTTAAGAGGCAAGGCTCTGCTTATCATAGATATTACGAATCTTATCCCATAACTACCAATCAATCTACCCATCAAAGACAACATTATAGTAGACATGCTTAGAGAGTGACAAAGTGATTGCAAATTTACATAACTCATCCATTTCAACACAATTCTCTGCATCAAAGCATTCGGGCTTTACACCCTCATGTTTCAATGTCTTAATCTACAAGTTTTGTACTAGAACCTACCAGATTTGTGTATTCCAATATTTGTAATTTATGCATCCAACTTCTCAATGTTAAAGATAGTATTCTTATTCAACCCACTAGCCATAGTGCAAGAGAAGCACAATCCAAGACAAATAGGCTATTGTAAATGACAACAAAATAGCCCCAAAACCATAGCAAAATCAAGGGCTAAGCAAGAGAAACTGCCAAAATATTAAGCTATCCACAATTTATAATCAAATAATTGTCAAATCCAAGTAATTTTCCTTATATAAGATGCACAAAACCAAAATGACAAGCTATTGTAATAAACTACAGCAATATGCCAACAATAGGTATGAGTAACCAAGAAAGAAAGGCCATGAACAATTGGCACTAAAAGCTATCACAATTGCAGTGTGTTAGTTACCATACATGTAGTAAGCATAAATATTATGCACACAGGAGATCCTAAGGTAAAGAGAAGAAAACTGCTAAATTTATAATCCACTAAGAAAAGCTCAATACATAATCTAAATGTATCTACAGATCACTAACAACACACTGCCATAAGTGCCAAGTCCAAAGTAAGTGATCAAGTCAGCCCACTATAGGGTAACTACATTCAATACATATAAGGAGAGCATTTATGTGAAGTAAGTGTCCCATGGTCTTGGTGAAAGTAAGCTCAAGCTCAATTGTATAAATCCAAAGCTCTATCTAACATCCAAAGTAGTGCAAGTAACTCCCACTCGAACAAAATCGAATGCCAAATGAGCAATGCAAGATCAAAACATCAAGTACATGGCATCTAAGTATCCAAGATACATGAAGCATAAGCGAAGGGCATAAAACCCAATAAATTATTCAAGTCCGTAACTATGTAAGCCATTGAAGTAACCAAGGCATGTAACTAGATCCAAGATCAATGTAACAAAGCCCAAACATTAGCTCAAAAGTGTGCCATAGCATATCAACAAGTATACCAAACCAAAGTAGTAGTACGTCCACATAGTATCTTGTAAAGCACAAATTAGCATTAGGCATAATCTTTTCACTTATAAATGCATGTTGTCCTATTATGATAGCATAAAAATGACAATGAAATTTTAACTATTTCAAGCTCAAATCAATCCCAAAAGCATAACCATGCCATCCAAGCATCAAAATAGTATCTCTGAAGCATCAAGCATACATTATGGAATTTATTGTTCGTTATCTAAACTAGAACTTTTCCATTCTATGTGAAACAAAGAATAAAAAATACATAGAATCAATAGTATGAGTGGCTAAATCTTTATCTCTCATTGCACTCTTTTTTTCTAGCTATAGAATGCCTAATCCGATACCGTATGCAAAAGGTACAGCCAAAATATGATAGTGATGTTAAGCTACCATAGTTTTCCACCATGACTCTTACAACATGCTCTGTATCCACTCAAAATGGATAAAATGAATATTCCTTAGCCTAATAAAAACTTAATAAGGCTCAACTAAGCCTTGAAAAGCTCCTCAATAAGCACATAGCAAGCCAAAACAAGCCGAAAGAAGGAAGAATCAATGGATACCTAGAGAGGAAGAAAAAATGGCTACCATGAAACCTTGAGTTGAAGCTTTGAATCCAAGCTAAAGAAAAGAATGAAGAAGTTACTCAAATGGTTGGCTCTGATACTAGTTGAAAGGTAAAGCTTGAGTGGAATCACATAAATGAAAGCAAGAGTAAATGAAAAGCTATGGTGGATGGAGCAAGAGAGCAAGAGAGAGAGACACTATATGTGGGAAGTCCAACAATCACAATGTGTGACTAGCCTTGTGACAAACCCGCCATGGATCTGTCTAGGGGTAGGGGAGACCCACCCCATGAAGCCCACATCGTGGGGTATCACCCTTCAATCAGCGTGCTCACAAGCATGCGGAAGCATATCACGACACGTCACAAGGAAACAACAAGCTAGAGGGGGCTAAAAAACAAAGGACCTCTCTTGAGGGCCCAAGAGTATATTGCACGTTGGCACAAAGGCACGGAAGCTTTACAAGGCACAGAATGCAAGGCACAATGTTCAGGTGCAAGGGTTGGCGCAATATCAACATGCTATTCAAATGTCACTAAAAGAATAAAGAATGAACTGATAGTGATGGCGCTTGCCACTTGCACTATACAAGTGTGTGGGTATTGTTAGTATAATGAATACACGGGAGCTTAGGCACAAGTGCCTTTATCCCCAACATTGAAATAATCAGTGATCAAGGGACACACTTCCTCAATGAAGTGATTGAGCACCTAGTATCTATGTTCCTGATCATCTATAGAAAGTCTAGTCCTTATTGCCCCCAAGAAAATGGCCAGGCAAAAGCTACAAATAAATTACTCACTATTCTATTGACAAAAACTATCTTAGGATCATGTTTAGACTAGGATCATAAGCTCATGGCAACCCTATGGGCCTATCAAACAACCTATAAGAGTACCACAAGGCACTCCATTCTAAGTTACATATGTTATAGACACCATCATGCATATATTTTTTAGTCCCTATCATGTGCATTACTAACCAAGAACACTAGGAAGGCACTAGAGCTTGGCAAAAACACCTCAAAGAGCTTGAGTACTTGCCTAAAACACACCTATTAGCCACTCATGCCTTACTTGTTGCTAAGAAAGCTCAATGAAAGGCCTAGTTTGATAAGCATGTCAAGAAACAATCTTAGGGGGATATAGTATTGCTCTATTCAATTAAATTCCACAAGTAAAAGCTAAACCACCTTGGATCCTTTTGTAGGAATTTTGAGCTAGAAACACAAGATGGCAAATCCATTGGTCATTTGAATGGTGACAAAATAAAGATGTATTATCCACCCAAACACCCTTCCCATGAACCACCTATGGCAAATAATGAAAGTCCTCTGTTATGAATATAACAAACCTATTATGAGAAATTTGAGCAAGAACAACAACCCATTCATATACCACACTCCAACCGAATCCTATTAGCTCCATAAATGTTTGAGCCATCAGTATTATCAATCTAGAAATGGAAGATAAGCCCTTAGTTTTGGTTGCTTACCTTCGTATCCACCTTAGAGCAACTAAGTCAATCTTGGCTGATGTACTTATTAATGAGGGGTCAAATTTTAACATGCTTCCTTACTGCTATTGGAAAAGCTTAGGCCAGCCACAACTACAAGCCACGAATGCAAAGTTGAATCCCTATGGAAGGATGAGCTTACTCATTTTGCTAGGCAAATATAAAATGACCATCACTATTGAGACTGAGACCATCACACTCCTCTCTATGTTCTTTCAAACTCTGAAGGGAGTGGCATTGAGATTCTTCTAGGATGCATGTTCAAGTTCTTAACCAACTATAATGTCAACTATATCGACAAGTGCATCCATCTACAATTGGAAGATGCTCAGTAATCACAACCTTTAGTTTTCAAAGACATGCAATGTATGCCTACTAAGATCATCCCCTATGCTTTAGTCTAACTTAGTATCTAGCACTACAACACTTTTGACCCAACTCTTCTATGACCAAGCCCACAAGAAGTCACCTACCAAGTCCACCACTCAGTGGAAGTGGTAGCCCCAAAACTCCACTCACCCCTCTTTGTGGTGCAAGCTAGGGAAACAAAAGAGACATGTTCATTTGCATTGACAATTTCTTCGTAACCCACACATAATATCTTGATGGATTCCAAAGGCCCTTCTCAAAGCTTAAGGGTATTGTGACAACTACCACACATTTTAGCTACCAAAGTCATACATAACTACACATATGGATAGTCGTTGTATGCAAACCACTACACCCACTCCAATGATGCCCCAAAACTCCAAAAAACCAACCTTTAACACATTGCCTACTAGCCAAGCCCCCATTAAACCTTCACAAACTACTCCCACCCAAAACAAAGGTTCACTGACATCTTCAATCCTATTGGACACTCCTTCTCCACCCACTAGTTCCCCAATCAACATGATCTCTCAATCCTCTCAAACTAGACACCACTATTGTTAATACAACTTCATCTATTGCTAGATTTCCCCCACAAGAGTATACCATTTCTTACCTATACTAAGTTTTCCCATATTGAGTGAGTGAATAATGGTCTTCTCCATTAGTCGAATTGAAGAAACCTTGGCAATGCCGCTGAATCTATAAAATGGCTAAAGTAACTGTTAATTGTTAAATAAAGGTAAATGATAGGTAAGGCTTAAAATTTCAAGTTGCGTAGATCCAATTTTTCAAATTTGATAAAAAAAGATAAAGATATACAATTTAAACCTTTTCATAAAAATAGCTCACGATAAATTCCTGTAGTATTCCTATCATAGCGCTTCATATCAAGAAACAAATTTGTGCTTGAGGCGTTTTAAAAATTACTCGTCAAGTTGTCACATAAATGATTACATATTATTTTCTTGATATCGAGTCTCACATTAAATCAATTCCACAATTCGACATGAGACGATGCCTCAATGATCCTAGCCAACAAAAAGCAAAGACGTCGCATAATAATATTATGACGGCTTGATCATATAAATTTTCTCGCATTATAATTGATTTGGCATTCCCGATTCCATTTAATGCGTCAAGGATCGCATTGATTTTGTAACCGCAAGACAAATCACAAAAGCCTCAATGAGTAGATGAAGAACACTCAAGATAAAGGTATACGATTTAAACATTTTCATAAAAAAATAGCTCACTGTAAATTTTTGTAATATTCCTGCCATAGTGCTTCATATCAACAAACGAATTCGGGCTTGTGGCATTTTAAAAATTAGTTGTCGAACTGCCACATAAGTGACCGCACGTAATTTTCTTCATATCGAGTCTTAGAATAAATCAATTTTGCAATCCGACATGAGAAGATGCCTCAATGATCCTAGCCAACAAAAAGCAAAGACGCCTCATAAATAATATTAGGATGGCTTGATTATATAATTTTTTCCACGTTATATTTAATTTGACATTCCCGATTCCATTTAATGCATCAAGGATCACATTGATTTCGTAATCACAAGACAAATTGCAAAAGCCTCAATTGTTAGATAAAGAACACGCAAGAACGAGCATGATATTGAGTAAGTTAAGTATCAAAGAGTACACCATGACTTTATATACGAGATAAGTCATGAAGTAACTAGGTCAAAAAATACTAGCTGAAGTCGTTTCGAAAAGAAAAATATATTTTTGAAAAAATAAGCAAAAAAGCATGACATTTTTTACGCCTAGAGAGAGGGAAAGCATTAAATAATCATCCCCATGCCACCATCCAATAGGTAAGCAATCAAAATGAATATTTAATAAAGGTCAATTAGCTCTTGACAAGTTGCCAAAAAAATCAGTTGGCTGTATACTCCCCCCCATGCCTATGAATATATCCCCTCTTCTTCACAAAAAAAGCAAGAAGGAAGACATCTTGATGATGGAAAATTTTCTCTACTTGTCTTATCCATTGAAGCTTGAGCCTTGAAAGAGGAAAATACTCCCCTTCTACCTCATTTTCATTTTCTCTACCCCCTTGCTACGCCTTCGCCCTATACGACCATACCGCTAAGTGAAACACTAGTAAAAAAAAATTGGATGATCACCAACTCTCCTTCAACTACCACATCAATTTTTCCTGACATCCATGACTCCACGAGGTCACAAAAATTCAAAAAGCACATTTGAAGCAAGGGAAGCAAGGAACGCGATCGATGGAGAAAATGACACTGTAGGGATTGGTGAAACCCCCATTAGAGAAAACTTAAGAGAGGTAACATCTCATCGATTTGAAAAAAAATTAAATTTTTATAAGCCTATTGCTTTATTTGGCTTTAAACAATTATGAATGCATTCTACTAAAACTACATATGAACTGCTGCTTAGGAAAATAACCTAAGTAATATAATAATTAACTATTGAGTAAAAAGACTCTTTCACTTGGAAAATAATTATATGTGTGTCATTAAGAAATTATTGTAATTATGGTTTATTTTGTAATATTTATTTTTATTTAGTTAAAGACTCATGTGATCATAATAACAAAAAAATGGTAGATGTTGTTAATGAAGGGAATATTTTATAAATTTTCTCTAAAATTGACTACCTCTATTTTATTTTTCTAATTATAAATAGATATGTATAAATTTAATAATAATTTATGGAGAATCATTTAGATAATATCACGAAATAATCAATGCATTAAATCAACGAAAATTGGTATAGGAAAATATATACTAGACATGCATAAATTAGGTGCTTGAAAATATAATTCGATGTCTAAAAGATGAAATAAAAATTGTACTTATGATTTTTTCATTGCTTTAAATAAAATTTTCAAAAAAACAATTAGCATTACACTTACAACATAGGTAAATGAAAATTGATATTTCTAGATAATGTTAAAAGTTCAACAAATGGTCGAACATTGCCAATTAAACCACAAAATATGAGTAGAATAAAATAAAAATTATTTTCTTACGAAAAACACACACAATGTTCATATTAATGATTATATTAGCGAGAGCATCAATATCATGAGTTAACCCATGTATGAATCAACAAGAAAACCTAACCTAAAATATCAAAAATATTGAAGTGAAAACAAGTATGAAATGCTCGACAACCCTGAAACTATTAGTATCACAAAATTAAATAAGTATCAGAAGCCTGTAGGACTTGTTGGACATTGATAAGAATTTGTTGATACAAATTCTAAAGTCTAAACAGACTTGGAAAAGCATTTGAAATCATGCTAAGTGCGGGTTAGGACAGGGCAATGCATGAATTGCTTGCCATAGGCATAAATGCCCATATTATCTTTTACGGTGGAAATAACAAATTTTTCATAAGGATAAAATAGACTTCTCATAATTAATCAAATTCATGAAATAACTTGCAGTCCCTAAAAAGGAGTTGCAAGTAGAAAGTGAAACCCTAAGAATAAGGTGGGACCTTAAAAGAGAAACCCTAGATTTGGGTGGGGCTGCTTTGTATGTTAAAAACACTTGCTGCTACTTCTTTTTTATTTGTGCATGCATTGATGGTTGCACAAGAAATATTGATTGTGCTTGTACCAGTTAGATCTGATTGTAAATATATAATCAGGATAATAAGAGGAAAGATCCCACTATGCCTGCCTCATGGCTAGGCGTGGAACCTTGCTTCAAGGGAGATTCTTTTGTACCGCTATGAGGAGCTTTGGACTGGCCTCGATGGCAAGAGGTCGCTCGATGAGGAAACCATTAGGCGGGAGTGCCGGGGGGGGCTCTAGCCATAAATCTCTCGATCGCTTCTAGGAACTACCTGAGCCTCACACGAATCAAGATGGGATCCTAGAGTCCTTGGCTAGTGAAGGGATGGAAATCTTGGAGGGTTTCTTTTCTTCTGCACAAACAAAATGGATTTTTTGGTTAACTGAAGTTTATCTTCTACGTAGGGAAAAGGAAAAAATCATTGTAAATAACTTTACAAAATGATAAATAAATATGTTTTACCAAAAGATTGTTTTCTCTATCTTTGTTGTTGTGCCATAAAATTATGCGAAGGAACTTATGATAATGGGTTAATTAACGAATTTGCTTCTATATTCCATATCTTAATGTGATAGGTAATTAGAAAACTAAAGAAAACCATTGTGGAAAGCGGATGGGCAAGATCCTTGAAGGATCCGTCCTACAAATGGGTGGTCCCACTAAGCTGGGAGCTTCTCTTAAGAGATTGAACGAAGTGTTAATTAGGAAAATTTAGGTAGAGCCGAGCGTTAACTTACCTAGGGCCAAGTCTTAAAACCTTGATAAAAATTTATCTTAGGGGAAAGGTGCGACGGATGTGCCAAAACTCCATTAAGGTTTCGTGAATCCTAACCACTTACTGGAAAAAAGCGTTGCACTCCATGAACCAAGGGTAACTACGATCGCTCCAGCTGGACAAGAAGCCCTTGTGGGACATCTCGCATGGAGCTAGCTTATGTATCGAGACCTCAATTGTTTAATTAGAAACTCAAGCTTGTAGGTTGATCCTCGTGGGGACGTCCAGTACCTTCCGTTATAGGGTGGACTTGGAAAACCTAGATGATAGACCCCGTGCATTCTCACAAGTTCCGAGCGAAGTTGTCTAGGATAGTTTCTGGACATAGACAACAATCGGCCTACTTTATTCTACATTAATGTAGTTGATATCCATCCTTGAAAAATAAATATATAATGATATTGTTTTGGAAATTGCACATAGCATTCAACCTAACCTATCAATGCTAATGTATCTCTATTGTAAACATCTTCCATTTGTAAATATCGCTTGTAAAAATCATAGCTTATGGCTACTGATAGTAAAATATAACAGCAACTAGATTTTGTAAAAATATTGTGATCTTTGGCCCATCGTTGTTTTACAAAACTAGTAAGATATGTTAATGTGAAAACACAGATGAAATGTTTAAGCGCTAGACTAAACCCAAGGAAATACAACTATCACTAGTCTAATTGAAATTCAAGAGAAGAATTATCACCTTAAGCAAGTTAAGCCACTGGAATTCAAGGGCAAAGACGTTGAAGCCAAGGTAGAGATTTGGATTGAGACCATGGAGGACTACTATACTACCGTGGAAACTACCCTTGCTAATTAGGCTATGATTGCCAAGTTGAAATTAATCGGGAGTCATGCCTGTGGTGGAAAAAATGGTGTAAAGACTAAGGACTTGCTTAGATAGCTATTACCTAGGAAAAGCTGAAAGAAGCTGTGTGTGGTCAATATTTACCACTAGCTTATCACATGCTAAAAATAAATGAGTTCTTTAACTTAAGATAGTTGGGAATGAGCCTAGAGGCATATTACTCAAAGTTTATCTCACTGCTTAAATATGCGCCTTCCATGACTATTACTCAGCATGTGTCTAAGTTTTGTCACAGATTGAATGCTCATCTAAACACACGCCTTGAATCTATGCACCCAACTGATCTGCAAAATGCTTTGATTTGTGCAACACCACTTGCTTAGGAGATTTAGTCAAGGACAAGGAATAATAGGCTCTGGAATCAAAACAAAGGAACTTCATGGGGCTATGTTAAGTGAGCCCAAGGTTAGCATTTTCCTGGTCAAGGAAAAAGGGCCAAAACAAATGCAGTCGAAAACTTCATACCTATATGTGAAGTAATTCAAGAGTACCTAGGTGTTTCTACTGTAATGAGCCAAGCCATTTTAAAAGACAGTGCCCAAAGCTTGGCCAAATTCCTTGCCAAGGATAGTATAGAGGTCAAAACCAAACTTCAATTGCAAAAGAAAAATCATATGTTATAATTCTTAAAGATCTTGAAGAAGAGGGAAACCCAACTATGGAAGCTAGTATGGAGAGGGCATCAATTCACTCCACCCTCCATAAGAAAGGCCCAAATTGCTAGTTTTCAATGATTCAACACCAACAGAATATCAAGGTAAGTCCTTAAAAATTCTAATTTACTGTGGAAGAACACACTTATTCATGTCACCAAAGTATGCCAAGAAATTAGTTATAGACACAATACCTACATCTAGGTTGCTTGTCGAACTTGCCAATGGAAAAGAAATCTTGTCTACTCAACAAACTCACAAAGTGGCATTTAGCTTGGGAAGCAATCTCTCTAAAATGGGATTTAGGATCATGAATTTAGGGGCCTACAAATGTCTATTGGGTATGGATTGGCTAATCCCCAATGGTGCACATATTCAGTGCAAAAAAGGCCAGGTGGCTTTTCAAAACCTAAAGGGGGAAAAAGTGATGACCCAAGGTGAGGCACGAAAACCCAAGGTTCAACTAGCCAAATCATCTTGTATAATAAAGGGGTTAATGAAAGGATTACCTGTGTATCTCATAAAATTAAATAAGGTTGAGCAGAATAATCAACACGAGGGAGAGCCATATTGGCTGAAGGGATATGATGACATCTTCCCCGGCTCACTCCAATCACTAAGAGTCTGTATAAAATATCTATCCTTGAAGCAATTGAGATAAAATAGAAACTCAAGCAGTTACTAGATCAAGGATACATCAGATCCAATAATTTTCCTTGGGGAGCCCTAGTACTGTTCAAAAGAAAAATTGACGGAACTCTCTACCTTTTCATTGATTCCCAAGGACTAAACTAGGTAACAATCAAGAATAAGTATCCAATCCCAAGAATAGACGGGCTACTTGATAGGTTGCAAGGGGTGAAAATCTTTTCCAAGATTGATATCTGATCTGGTTATTACCAAATAAGGATCAAGGAAGAAGATATCCCCAAAACTGCCTTGAATACCAGATATGGTCATTTTGAATTTCTTGTAATGTCTTTCTATTTAACTAATATCCCTACTATATTTAACAAATTAATGCCGTACATTTTTTTACCTTATCTTGATGAGTTTGTCCTAGTCTTCTTTGATGAAGTCCTAACATACTCCAAGAGAGACGAAGACCATGAGTTGCGATTGCGCATTGTGTTGGAGACAATGAGGACATACAAGCTCTATGTGAAGAAAAAAAAGTGTGCATTTCTCAAAAGACAGATGGAATATCTTAGATTCATAGTATCTATTGAAGGAATCTCTATAGACCTAGCCAAAGTTAGAGAATTCAAAAGTGGCAACCTCCAACGGTAGTTAAGGAAGTGAGAATTTTTTTAGGACTGACAAGATGGTATAGAATTTTCAAAAAAAATTACGCCCTAATAGCTACACCTCTCACTAATTTGCTGAAAAAGCAAATTGCTATTGTATGGACGCCCATTGAGCAAGACTATTTTGAGCAGCTCAAGGAAAGTTTGGTAATAGCAACCATTTTAAAGATACTTGACCTAAGCCAAGAGTTTGAGGTCGTAATAGACACAAGTTCTATTGCACTAGGTTGTGTGCTTATGCAACAAGGTCACCCAAAAGCCTATTCCTCAAGGAAGCTGACAAACCCATAAGAGGAATTACGCCACCCGTGATCTCGAGTTGTTATCTATGATCCATGCTCTCAAATTGTGGCGACACTATCTGCTTGAAAGCAAGTTTACTTTGGTCATTGACCACAAAAGTCTCAAAACGATCTTTACTCAACCAAACATGAGGCAGTGTTGGTGGATTGAAATCTTGCAAGAATTTGATTTTGAAATCAAGTTTAGACCTATAAAGAGAATGTGATTGCTGATACATTAAGTTGTAAAGTTTTTCTGAATGCACTTATAATGGAAGATTCATCTAAAGAAAAGACTTTAGCTACCATGATATCGATGTCTAGCAATCCAATCATTGAGCTAGCCAAAGAAGATGTAGACAAGGATCCTAAGTATCAACTAATGCTTAGAGAAATCCTAGTTAAGGACACTAATCCTAAGCTCAGAGTCAAATACCAAAATTTCACTGTGGATAATAGATTTGTCTATTTTAGGACAAGGCTCTACATTCCTCTCAGTCAAGTGCTGAAAAAGAAGATATTATGGGAAGCCCATGACTCCCCGTTCTCAAGACACCCTAGCTATGAAAAAAAATCTTAATGCAGTTAGGAAATGTTACTACGGGGAAAGACTGAAGCATGATGTGCTCAGATATGTTACTAAATGCCTAAGTTGCCAGTGGGTGAAAGCAGAGTGTGTCAAAATGCTAGGCAAGCTCTAGCCACTTGGCATTCCATAGATGAAATGGAAGTTCATCAGTATGGATTTTGTAGTTGACTTTCCTTCTGTTCAAGGAGGCTATAATTCAATCATGGTGATTGTGGATATGTTGACAAAGGTCACTCATCTTATCCTAGTTAAGACCAACTACAAAGCTTCAAATATTGCATGATTGTTTGTGAAAGAAATCTTTAGGCTTCATGGATTACCTAAACGAATCATTAGTGATCGAGACTCTTTGTTTACGTCACATTTCTGAAAGAAACCAATTTGAAGTAATTGGAACCTAGCTTTGCTTTAGCACAGCTTAGCATCCCCAAAATTGATGGTCAAACAAAGTGGGTTAATCAGGTCATTGAAGATATACTGAGAGCTTATTGTTCCAGAGAACCAACAAGGTGGATACAGTATTTTCCCTTAGTAGAATTTTCATACAATGCATCATATCACAAGAGTATTCAAATGACTCTATTTCAAGCATTGTATGGGCAAGATTGTTTGATGCCACTAAATTTCTTTGATCCAACCGTAAAGGTAAGGATTCTAAGAAAATGCTAGAAGACATGGATGATTAGGTCAAAACTATTAGACAAGACATCCAAGTTTCCAAAGACTACCAGAAAGCTTATGCTGATCTAGGACGACAAGAGCATATCTTCCAAGAGAGAGACATGGTTTTCATTCATGTACACCCAAATAAGAGTTCTCTGTTATTAGGAAAGTTCAAAAAGCTGAGTCCAAGGTATTGTGGACCACAAAAGGCTCTCAAATGCCTAGGAGCTAATGGTTACAAACTACAACTTCTTGACCATATGAAAGTCCACAATGTATTTCACTTAGTCTTTTGCAAGCTTATGTGGCAAATCAAGATCATATTCTTGATGAATAGGAAATTGTAATGCCTAGTCAAGGAGCCCTTGAACTCCGACTTGATAATATTCTAGATGTAAAAGAGAAACCTCTAAGAAATAAAACCATTAGAGAGTATCTTATCAGTGTCCCGAGGAGGATGCCACACTTGGACAGAAGAGACACCTCTAGAAAAATAGTTTCCCTAGTTCTTTTCGAGATGAGGACATCTTGATTCCTCTAACAAGGAGAGGATGTAACATTCCCACCACATCGCTTCATATCAACCATCGAATTCGGGCTTGTGGCATTTTAAAAATTAGTCGTCGAGATGTCACATAAGTGACCGCACGTAATTTTCTTGATATCGAGTCTCAGATTAAATCAATTTTGCAATTCGACATGAGAAGACGCCTCAATGATCCTAGCCAACAAAAAGCAACGATGCCTCATAAATAATATTACGATGGCTCGATCATATAAATTTTATTGTACTATATTAGATTTGGCATTCCCAATTCCATTTAATGCATCGAGGATCACATTGATTTTGTAATCACAAGACAAATTGCAAAAGCCTCAATTGTTAGACAAAGAACATGCAAGAACGAGCATGATATTGAGTAAGTTAAGCATCAAAGAGTATGCCATGACTTTATATACTAGAAAAGTCATGAAGTAACTAGGTCAAAAAATACCTGTTGAAGTCGTTTTAAAAAGAAAAATACATTTGTGAAAAAATAGGCAAAAAAACATGACATTTTTTACGCCTAGAGAGAGGGAAAGCATTAAATAATCATCCCCATGCCACCATCCAATAGGTAAGCAATTAAAATGAATATTTAATAAAGCTCAATTGGCTCTTTACAAGTCGCCAAAAGAATCAGTTGACTGCATACTCCCCCCCATGCCTATGAATACATCCCCTCTTCTTCACAAAAAAAGCAAGAAGGAAGACCTCTTAATGATGGAAAAATTTCTCTATTTCTCTTATCCATTGAAGTTTGAGCCTTGAAAGAGGAAAATACCCCCATTCTACCTCATTTTCATTTTCTCTACCCCTTTCTATGCCTTCGCCCCATACGACCATACCGCTAAGTGAAACACTGGTGAAAAAATTTTGGATGATCACCAACTCTCCTTCAACTACCACGTCAATTTTGCTTGACATCCATGACTCCGCAAGGTCGCAGAAATTCAAAAAGCACATTTAAAGCAAGGGAAACAAGGAACGCGGCGTCGATGGAGAAAATGATGCAGTAGGAATTGGTGAGACCTCCATTACAACAAACCTAAGAGAGGTAAATCTTGTTGGTTTGAAAAAAAATAAAATTTTATAAGATTATTGCTTTATTTGGCTTTAAACGATTATGAATGCATTCTAATGAAAATCTATATGAATTTTCACTTTTCGAAAAATAACCTAAGTAATATAATAATTAAGTATTTAGCGAAAAGACTCTTTCACTTGGATAAAGATTATATGCTTGTCATTAAGAGAATACCGTAACTATGGTTTATTTTGCGATATTTATTATTATTTAGTTAAAGACGCATGTAATCATAATAATAAAAATATGATAGATGTTGTTAGGAAAAGTAATATTTTATAATTTTCTCTTGAAAGTGACTATCTCTATTTTATTTTGCTAATGATAAACCGATGTATATGAATTTTATAATAATTTATAAAAAAATATTTAGATAATATCATAAAATAATTAATGCATTAAATCAACGAAAAATTGTATAGAAAAATATATACTAGACTGTAATATTTCCGCCACAATACTTCATATCAAGAAATGAATTTGGCCTCGAGGAGTTTTAAAAATTACTTGTCGAGCTATCGCATAAGTGACCCACGTAACTTGATATTGAGTCTTACAATAAATCAATTCCTCAATCTGACATGAGAAGATGCCTCAAAGTTCCTAGCCAACAAAAAGCAAAGACGCCTCATATTATTACGATGGCTTGATCATAATTATTTTCGCATTATATTTGAATTAGCATTCTTGATTCCATTTAATGCATCAAAGATCACATTGATTTCGTAACCGCAAGACAAATTGCAAAAGCCTTAATCGATAGACGAAGAACGCGCAAGAACAAGCATGATATTGAGTAAGTTAAGTATCAAAGAGTATGTCACGACTTTATAAACTAGATAAGTCATGAGGTAACTTGGCAAAAAACCACCATATGAAGTCATTTTGAAGAAAAAAAGACGTTAAAGAAAAAATATGCCAGAATTCATAACGTTTTTTGTACATGGAGAGAGAGAAAGCATTTAACAATCATCCTCATGCCACCATCCAACAGGTAGGCAATCAAAATGCATTTTTAATAAAGCTCACTTGGCTCTTGGCAAGTAGCCAAAAGAATGAGTTGACAGCATGCTCCCCCTCATGCTTATAAATACACCTCCTCTCCTTTACAAAAAAAGCAAGAAGAAAGACCTCTTTCTTCTTGATGATGGAAAATTGTATCTACTTCTCTTTTCCATTGTAACTTGAGCCTTGAAGGAGGAAAATACCCCCCTTCTACCTCATTTGCATTTTCTATATCCCTTGTTATGCCTTCGCCCCATACAACCATACCGCTAAGCAAAATGCTAGCGAATTTTTTCTAGACAACCATCAACTCTCCTTGAACTACCATGTCAATTTCTCTTGACATCCATGGCTCTGCATGGTCATAGAAATTCAAAAAGCCCATTTAAAGCAAGGAAAGCGGCCAATGGAGAAAATGATGTAGTAGGAATTGGCAAAACCCCCGTTACTGCAAACTTGATAGAGGTAGCATCTCGTCGGTTTGGAAAAAATTAATGTTTTATAAGATTATTGCTATATTTGGCTTTAAATGATTATAAACATATTCTAAAGAAAATGCATACGAACTATTGCTTAGAAAAATAGCCTAAGTAATATAATAATTAACTATTCAATGAAAGAACTCTTTTACTTAGAAAAGGATTATATGCATATCATTAAGAAAATATCTTAATTATGGTTTATTTCGTGATATTTATTGTCATTGCATTAATGACTCGTGTGATTATAATAACAAAAAAAAGATAGATGGTGTTAGAAAAGGGAATATTTTATATTTTTTACTTGAAAGTGACTATCTTTATTTTATTTTTCTAATGATAAACAAACATATATGAGTTTTATAACAATTTATAAAAAAATAATTAGATAATATCATGAGATAATCAATGCATTAAATCATTAGAAAATTGAATATGAAAATATATACTAGGCATGCATAAATTAGTTGCGTAGTAATATAATTTGATATTTGAAGAATGGAAGAAAATTTGTACTTATGATTTTTGCATTGCCTAGAATAAAGTTTTTAGAAAAAAAATCAGCATTGCACTTGAGATATAGCTAAATGAAAATTGTTCTTTCTAGATAACGTTGAAAGTTTGATAAATGGTCGAACATTATCCATTAAACCATAAAATATGAGTAGAATAAAATAAAAAATATTTTTCTATTGAAAACAAATGTAATGTTAATATTAATTATTATATTAGCGAGAGTGTCAATATCATGAGTTGACCCACGTATGAATCAACGGGAAAACATCAACTAAAATATCGAGAATGTTGAAGCAAAAACAACTATGAAATACTCGACAATCCTAAAGCTATCAATATCAGAAAGTTAAATAAATATCGCAAGTCTGTGTAGACTTGATGGACATTGATAAGAATTTATCGATACAAATTCTAAAGTCTAAACAGACTCTGAAAAGCATTTGAAATCCTGCTAAGTGCGGGTTAGGGCGTTAGGGTAGCATATGAATCACATGCCATAGGTATAAATGCCTATATTATCTTTTAGGACGAAAATACCAAATTTTCATAAGGATAAAATAGACTTCAAAATCGTGAAATAACTTGCGGATCCCCAAAAAGAGTTGCAAGTAGAAAGCGAAACCCTAAGAATGAGGTGGGACCTTAAAAGAGAAACCTTAGATTTGGATGTGGGTGCTTCCTATGCTAAAACCACTTGCTATTGTTTCTTTTTTATTTTTGTACGCATTGATAGTAGTTAGATCTGATTTTAAATATATAATAAGGATAATAAGAGGAAAGATTGTGCTATGCCTCCCCCACAACAGCTAACGTGGAACCCTACTCCAAGGGGGATTATTTTATACTGTCCTAAGAAGCTTTGGACCAACCTTGACGGTGAGAGGTTACTCGGTGAGAAATCTGCTAGGCAAGAGAAGGTGGGAGTTCCAAGGGCTCAGGGTGATCTTAGTGGGTTCGACCGTGAACGTTTCATTGTGACTTGGACTCAGGAAGCCCTAAGCGACAAACTCGGGACATTCCATTGGAGTGCCGAGCAATGACACTTAGATTCGTTTCTTGATGGACCACTAAAACGTGCTTGGACAGACAATAGGCGGCACATTACAATCGGTATCAAAGCAAAACTTTGTAATTGTGCGTAATTGATTAATGTATGGTTCGTAGACAAATCTTAAACAGAATAACCTAAATGGTTTTGCTTGATTGTTAGGCACCTTCTACACCCATGAATATTGACATGCAAGAGAAGAAATTCATTCTCAAGCAAATTAAGGCACCCGACTTTTATGGAGAAGGGATAGACATCGCAATAGAGGCAAATATATGGATTGAGTCGATGGATGACTATTTCTTTGCTTCGGGAACTGCCTCTACCAATCAAGCAATGATAGAAAAACTTAAGTTAGTCAACTAGGCTTGGATATGGTGGAAGCAATAATGCAAAGATCAAGGTGTTTCTGAAGCCGCTATCACTTGGGTTCAGCTGAAAGATATTGTATGCAGATGATACCTTCCGCCAACCTACCAAACTTTGAAGATGAATGAATTCTTCAAGCTCAAGCAATTGGAATTAACCTTGGAAGCCTACTACTCAAAGTTTGTAACCCTACTAAAATAGGCACCACCTATGGATATTGCGGAACAAGTATCCAAGTTTTGCCATGGCTTGAACACTCCTCTAAAACCACCGTCTTGAAGCAATGCGTCCAACAGACTTGCAAGATGCATTACTTTGAGTAAAGCCAATCATCCAAGAACTTAATTTGGGGAATTGTGACAAAGATGATTCCCAAGATCAGGCAAGAGATGCCACACGTGCAGAGAGATAGGGCACATCCATAGGAGATGTCCCTACCATCAATGCTTCCATTGCAATGAGCTAGGATACGTCCAAGCAAACTGCCTGTGAGACATTGAGCCTCCAAGGAAATGAAGCTACATAGGTGCAGTCTATGGATATATGGAGGAATCAGATGAAGACGAAGACCTAGAACCCACTACACCTTTTCAGAATGATTAGTAATCCTAGAAGTTCTATCGACATGTAATACAACTTATATTGGAAATAAATCCTACTCTTGTACCTACAGCTGATTGCAATAATATGAGTTTCACTACTTGAGCCATTAAGAGTAGCTCATTGGATTCATGGTGGGTCCTAACCCATAGGCCTTAAGCTCCATTAATGCTTGTCTTCCCCAGTTCTTCCAAGATGAGGACATCTCGAGTTGCACTACTTGAGTCATTAAGAGTAGCGAAGCGGACACATGGTGGGTCCTAACCCATAGTCCTTAAGCTCCATTAATGCTTGTCTTTCCCAGCTCTTCCAAGATGAGGACATCTCGAGTTCTCTAAGGGGGAGAGGATGTAATATGCCCACTGCCTAAAAATCCCCCCTTTTTTATTTTGAAAAATTAAAAAAAAATTATCCCATTCCCCATATTGTCGCCGGGGGGGGAGGACGAGGAGGATGATGGACGATGACTACAAGGGAGAGGTGACGCAGGCAATCACAAGGAGGAGTTGACTAAGATTACAAGGATGATGAGGATGGTGGCAACATCGACGAGGGGGAGGCCACGGGCCTACCACCCCTCCAAGCCACCTCAACCAGTTCACTGCTGCTGCGGACTCCTTGCACTACCCCACCACTCCAATTCAAACCCCCCCCCCCCCCCCCCCCCCCCCCCCCCCCAAAATGTAATAAAGCATAAGTCACCTTAGTCTAGAGTAGGCTAGGGTTAAGTATAGAATGTGGAGATGTAACTTGTGAGGGATCTGTTTTGTCATTTCAAGCAATGCATGCTTTGAGTTTCCTTCCTCCCACCAACTAAGAGGGTGCATGCTCTTAGCCACCAAGATATCGGGTACATACCATGTCCCCCCTTGACATGAGGTGAGTATACATGTTGCAGCTTACATCTATGATTCTTAGCCTTCCATGGCAATATTATTTCAAGCTTAGCTACCTTGGCTATGGCTACCTTGCAAACATGGTATATTTCTTGTATTTCTTTGCAAGAATGGTGTATTTCATGAATTTCCAATTATTTGATTTGCTGTGAGAACTGGTTTATTACACAAAATAATAACAACCTTCCACCACTATAAACCCCCCCTTCCCCTCATCACAAGGGGATAGGAGGGCCTCAACCTGCTACTGCATGGGCACAGAGAGAGAGAGAGAGAGAGAGAGAGAGAGAGAGAGAGAGAGAGAGAGAGAGAGAGAGAGAGAGAGAGAGAGAGAGAGAGAGAGAGAGAGAGAGAGAGAGAGAGAGAGAGAGAGAGAGAGAGAGAGAGAGAGAGAGAGAGAAGAGAGAGAGATAGAGGAGAAGAATAAGAGAGAGAGAGAGAGAGAGAGAGAGAGAGAGAGAGAGAGAGAGAGAGAGAGAAGAGAGAGAGAGGGGAAGAGAAAGAGAGAGGGAGAGAGAGAGGAGAAGAAGAAAAAGAAGAAGAAGAAGAAGAGAGAGAGAGGGAGGGACAGGGGGAGAGACACCCTAGGAAGGATCTCCTTCTCTTCCCCTCCTTAGAGGGTGCCCACATGCATCCTTTCTTCTCCCATTGCTCGCAAACCCATACCCCCTTTCCACGAGATTATCCTTCAATTGCAAGCTCATTTCATTCCCCAATCGGCCCCCCACTAATTGAGTACAAGGCACATAAACCTTGTGCAAAGCGCGTCTTAAAGAGAAGAAGATCGGGGATGGCACCCAAGTGAAAATTGTTGCACACAAATGGCAATCCCTTAATGAGCAATGAAGCCTCGGGCAAGGACATCACTACCAATCCAACTTCCATACCAGCCGTAAGTAATGTATTTCCAAATTAATAGATGCTTGCTTTGATTCCCGCATGAGGAGCATTAGACCCATATGATGCCGCATGAGAATAGGACATTGAAAAGGATAAACTACATTGTAAGTATTCGAAGGATTGAGTTCCCCAAATATGAGAATCAAGAGAAGTTAATTGTATTTAGATGCTATGCGATGAGTTCATAAACAATATATAAGGCTTTGAGCATTGTAAACTTCCCATCCTCGCAATAGTAGGTGTGTTTCCATCACTTCGAAGCTCTAGGTTGAAATTTGCATGCCTAATGCATTACATGGCAAGTAACTTAGTCTAGAAGAGAATCATTTTTGAAGCTCTAGACCTTTGCCCAACCTCTTGTTAATAGCTCATGTTTGATAGATTGGGAGTCTTGATGTTGTGTGTAGCTAGTGCAAACAATAATAATGAGGATTAAAACTACGATGCCTTGAGATCCATCCGATAGCGACTATGTTTATCAATCCTAAGGGCTAGATACAAAAACAACTCTAGGGAAAGCAAAGATCTCATGGATTAGGAAACCCTAAGTCCAAGGAAAGACCGATGCTTTTGTACTTGTTGGGAAGAAGACTGGGTTGTCAATCAATGTAAGTGGTTAATAGAACTTATGTCTTGTACAATATTTGAAACGGTAACATATGCCTTAGCCGAAAAGAATAGCAGGCGGTCCTAGAAAAATGGGAGGCTTCTCACAAGGTTTTACGACCTTTAGGTAGTGTTAATTTAGAACCCGATTCATGCCGTTTTAGGGGTCCGAAATGGGACTATGCCCTACAGGCAAAGAGGTTGAGCGACGCGTCCCTCTCATTTCCCATTCTCCTTGAACCAAGTGCAGCACGGATCTGCTGGCTTGGGTATCTCTGCATAAAGTAGGATGTCTAGGACCCAACACTAGAATGCTGTCAGGAGATCTTGACCACTAGGAACCCAGATTTCAGGTCGATCCTAGTGGGTTAGGCCACGAATGTTCCATTGCGAGGCGGACTCAAGAAACCCTAGGCAAGAAACCCCGGAACATTCCATGGGAGTGCCGAGCAGCAAGGCTTAGATTCGTTTCTTGATGGACTGCTAAAACATGCTTGGGCAATTGATAGGCAGCACGTTACAATTTGGCTCTAAATGATTATAAACGCATTTTAATAAAAATGCATATGACTACTGCTTAGGAAAATAACCCAAGTAATATAATAATTAACTATTTAGTGAAAAAAATCTTTCATTTGGAAAATGATTATATGCTTGTCATTAAGAAAATATCATAATTATGGTTTATTTCACGATATTTATTATTATTTAGTTAAAGACGCATGTGACCATAATAACATAAAAATGGTAGACATTGTTAGAGAGGGAAATAATTTATAATTTTTCTTTGAAAGTGAATATCTCTATTTCATTTTGTTAATGATAAATAAACATATATAATTTTTATAATAATTTATGGAAAATAATTTAGATAATATCATGAAATAATCAATGCATTAAATCAATGGAAAATTGTATAAGAAAATATATACTAAATGTGCATAAATTAGGTGTATAAAAGTATAATTTGATGTCTAAAAGATGAAAGAAAAATTGCACTTATGATTTTTGCATTGCTTGGAATAAAATTTTCAAGAAAACAATTAGCATTGTACTTTTAGGACATAGCTAAATGAAAATTGATCTTTCTAAATAATGTTGAAAGTTTGGCAAATGATCAAATATCGTTGATTAAACCATAAAATATAAGTAGAATAAAATAAAAATTATTTTCTTGTTGAAATCACATGCAATGTTAATATTAATGATTACATTAGCGAGAGTGTCAATATCATGAGTTGACCCAAGTATGAATTAGCGAGAAAACCTAACCTAAAATATCGAGAATGTTGAAGTGAAAACAACTATGAAATACTTGACAACCTTGAAACTTTCAGTATCAGGAAATTAAATAAATATCGAAAGTCTGTACAACTTGTTGGACATTGATAAGAATTTGTCGATACAAAGTCTAAAGTCTAAACAGACTGGAAAAAGCATTTGAAATCCTACTAAATGCAGGTTAGGTCAAGGGAGCACATGAATTACCTACCATTGGTATAAATGCCCATATTATCTTTTAGGATTGAAATAATTTTTTTTTTGTAAGGATAAATATACTTCTCATAATTAATCAAATTCGCAAAATAACTTGTGAATCCCGAAAAAGAGTTGCAAGTAGGAAGCAAAACCCTAAGAATAAGGTGGGACCTTAAAAGAGAAACCTTAGATTTGGGTGGGGCTACTTCCTCTACTAAAAACACTTGCTGCTATTTCTTTTTTATTTCTGTACACATTGATGGTTGCACATGAAAGATTGATTGTGCTTGCAATAGTTAGATCTGATTGTAAATATATAATTATGATAAATAAGAGAAAAGATCGTGCTTGGTTAGGCAAGAGGAGGTGGGAGTGCCAGGGGGCTCTAGTCATCGTAAATCTCTTGATCACTCCTAGAAACTACTTGACCCTCACATGAATCAAGATGAGATCTTGGAGTCCCCAGTACTAGTGAAGGGATGGAAATCTTGGATGGTTTCTATTTTTTTGCATAAATAGAAGGGATTTTCCAGTGAACGGAGGTTTAACTTTTGTGTAGGCAGAAGCGAAAAATCATTGTAAATAGCTTTGCAAAATAATAAATAAATATGTTTTACCAAAAGACTATTTTCTCAGTCTTTGTGTTGGGGCATAAAAGTACACAAAGGAACTTGTGATAATGGGTTAATTAATGAAGCTGCTTTTATATGTCATAACTTAATGTGATAGATAATTAGAAAACTAAAGAAAACCATTTGTGGAAAGTGGATGGGTGAGATCCCTGACAGATCCATCCTACATTAATTAGGAAAAATTAGGCAAAGCCGAGCATTGACTTACTTAGGGTCAAGTCTTAAAACCTTGATCAGAAATTATCTTAAGGGAAAGATGCAGCAGTTGTGCCAGAACTCATGCCACAAATCAACTAGAGAACTAAATGAGGAGAGAAGGAAATTGAGATAGCCTCCATGCACCAAAATATCCTCACCCTAATTAGCACCATTCCAAGGAGTAGTACTCGTCAATATTCTCATTTTGTCATTGCCTTTAGACCCTTAAGGCTATATAAGCCTTAACAATTAAGGATTTTTTGCTTTCTTTCCTCATAAACTTATTCTCTTTTGGGAAATTTTGGAGAGAGAGGGGGGAGAGAGACAGAGGGAGGGAGGGAGGGAGGATAGACAAACAAAGAGGGAGAGAGAGATTGTGAGAAATAGAGGGAAGAGAGCAATTGACAAGGATAGGGAGAGATGGTGATTGACAACGATAGAAATGAGAGAGATTGAGAAGGATAGAGAGGTAGAGAGATAAAAGGAAAAGAGAAGTTGAGAGAGAGAGAGAGAGAGAGAGAGAGAGAGAGAGAGAGAGAGAGAGAGAGAGAGAGAGAGAGAGAGAGAGAGTGAGTGAGTGAGTGAGAGAGTGAGAGAGAGAGTGTGTGTGTGTGTGACAAAGAAAGCAAGAGCATAGATGGAGAGATAGAGGAAGATAGATAGTGTGAGGGAGAGGATTTATTTGGCTCTCTATTGGCTATTATCAATCATCTCCCTGAATCAATCCATACTAGATCCTACTAATAGCTATGTTGAGGCATTAAATACTTTATTAACGTCTTGTGTTAGTCATGGCATAGCAAAATTAGTAGCTTTAGTAGCAAGGCCATTCTCCATTGAAGATTTGTGATTAGGTTGATGAGGGATGGTAAAAACCTAGTGCTTGCTAGATTGTTAGTCGAGCTTTACAAATAAATTTGAGATATGTGTGACCATTGCATCTGTGACTTTTCCAATTAGTTCAACCGTCTAGATATCCTTCTTGAATTAGTAAATCATGGCCTAGCAAAGCTTATTCTAAAGTCAACAAATCATCTCTTCTTATCACAATGGTGCCCTCTCACAATTCTAAATGTCTACTACAAGTAATCACAAAAACAATATCACTTATGATTAAATTCTCACTTCCAAAGGTGATATGTATAGACCAATACAACTTCTTGCATGGAAGGTACATCTCTAATGTGGTTTTAAATCTATATGGACTATCCATTTAGCCTTAGAAAGGGATAATAAATTTTTTTTGAATTATTATTAACATGTATAAGGTTTATAACAAGAATCTTTACCACCACCACTCTAGCTTGGATGGGAATTTGTGATCAATTCTTTAGAATGATTAGTGGCCTTTTCTCAAAATCATGCCTTAGAATTTATTGTATATTTCCTATATGTGTTGGAGCATATTTAGCTCAATGGAGTGTTCACCATGGTAATAATCAAACAACATTTGAAATCAACATGAAAAAGGTGCATGTTCATATCAATCACTTCAAAAGTTTCCAACCATTTAATGCTTGATAATGTGCATGTTCAAATTAACAACTTCAAAAGTTTCCAACTATTTAATGCTTGATAATGGCATACTTAAACATCAATGAGATGTTTAGAAATTAGCATAGCATCATTTCCATGGGCATCCTTAGAGTGGATTGAAAGTCATCCACTGGATGTATATGACAAATTGTGTGCTATCATAAAGTCTGCAATATTTGTACTTGTTGGTTTGGGCTCATTGAAGCTTGAGTTGTTGGCCATTAATGCTTGGATGATGCCACATGACTGGTGGATGTTTCTAAGTTAAAGGTAATCATGTTTGCTCATGATAATGGAGCAATTAGAGATGTGTAAATATGGTATAAGTGTATTGGACATGTAAACATACAAAGGTTGAAGACCACGTAGTAGAAAGAGATTGTCATTGGCTTGCCAAAGTTCAAGTATTCTTTTTTAGGATATGTATGTTTTGATTGCCAATTTGGGAAACAAGGTTTCCATTTTTTAGACATGTAAAAAATAGTTATAGACCTTTGCATTTGGTACATTTAGATGTATGGGGTCCTGTGCATAATGCATCTTTTGGTAGTGCCATATACTATGCCTCATTTATTGATGATTTGAACAAGTATTCATGGCTATATATTCTAAAGCAAAAAATGTGAAGTACTAGATATTTTCAAGGATTTCAAAACACGTACTAAAAATGGATTTAAGTGTTATATCTCATGCTTGATATCTAATGGAGGTGGTGAGTATGTTTCTCAAGAATTTGATAGGTACTTGGCTAAGTATGGCATTGAAAGACATCTTACATGTAGTTATACACCACATCAGAATGGTGTGGCAAAGAGGAAAAATCAAGTGCTTATGGAATCTCGAAGGGCTATGCTTAATAAAGTTTTTTCCAATTTTTTATTGAGTTGAAGTAATTGTAACTACATTTTATGTCTTGAACAGGACCACCTACAGCTGCCATTCATGATCTTACACTTACACCATAGGAGAAACTATATGGATACTAACTGGATATCAATCACCTTAAAATATTTGGCTACATTAATTATTTACATATGCCTGATGAGAAGAGGAAGAAGTTAGATCTAAAGGCTACTAAGTGTGTCTTTATTGGCTATGCACAAGACAATAAAGCCTATAAGTGCTACAATTCATCTACTCATGAAACACTAATTAGGAGGGATGTAATATTTGATGAGTTGGTGTTGACTATTGAAATGATTTGTTTTTTTGGTTGATTTTTGTTGTTTTTGAGGACTAAATAGTCAAATTTTAATGGATTTCATATGTTGATTAGTTGATTTGGAAGTATTTGAGAGTGTTTTGGATAAGGTTGAATAGATTTAAGAAGCTCATTATATTTTTAAGTGGATATATGATGTTATGTTGATGTCTTGATAGTGCCCGATTGGTTCTGATTGAGTCTATTTAGCTTTTGTTTTGTTCCATTTTCTTCCTGTGTATGAGAGGTTGGAATGATGATTGATGGAGTTTGAGAGTGTTTGGAAGATTATTGAATGATTCTTGATGGTTTTGGTTGAGCTAAATGTTGTCTGATAACCTTTTGTGTATGATACTGTAGACCCTATGCTGAGCTTTTGTAGAGCCTCTGTCATTTCAGTTCTATTCTGTTATGTGGGATGAATGTGTAGCTTGGGGAAGTTTTCTAACTTTGGAAATATATGAATAAAAATTCAAAATAGCTCAAAGAAGTGGAAGAAGTAGCTGCTAAAAACTCAAGTAAAGCTTGAAGTGATAGTGACAGTAGTGAGCTTTCAAAGGACAGTGTAGTGGGTTTGGTGACCTTTCATAGTAGACAGTGACAGTAGTGAGCTTTCAAAGGACAGTGTAGTGGCTTTGGTGACCTTTCATAGTAGACATAACTCTTGGGGGGGTATCGATGCCCAAAGAAGGGTTATGAATGATTATTCTTCATTATTCCATTGTACTATTGAGAGAGAGCATGTGAGAGAGTGTGTGTGTGTGAGTGAGTGAGAGATAGCCAATTTTTAATGCAAAACAATGTATCTATGAGTGAGAGATTATGAGAGAGACTATGAAGACTATGAAACTATTGAAGATGAATACTATGCAATGATTTCTATTCAAAGTGGAGCATTCCCTTGTGTTCTCTTATTCTTTTGATGAAGAATATGTTGAAGTTTTGTTGTGATAAATCCGTGAGAGAATTGTTATATGAAGTTGTGTGAAGTTTTGAGAAGATTGGTGTTGTTTTTCTTGTTATGGTCACATAAAATATGAAAAACATGCTTGTTGATGATACAATATATATTTTCTTGCAATAGATTCCCTAATTTCTTGGTGTTTCTCTTGGAGCTCCATGTTTTGGTGCGCAGCTAGGGAAAACTACCATCAACAAGCATCAAAAGGGGTTGAAAATGAAGGAAATGGCCCATTGTTGAGAGGAGAAGAATTCAATGGATGCTTGCAAAGTTCCTTCTACCATTGAAGAATTGGAAATTCACATTGCCAGATTCACTTTCTATAAGAAATTTATCCCACAATGGTGGAAACATATTACCATCTTGATGCAGACTCTACGTGGTGGATTATTTCCTCTCCCTATGCTAAAGCAATAGAAACGTGCATCTTGATGTCAAGTTGTTAGGGGATAAACTGAAGAGTAGAAAACAAAGAGAATAACCATCCATGGGGGATTTGGTCTTCATTGAAGAGTTTCCAAATATCATCAAGTGGGAGATTGTGAATACGCTTCAAGAGTCATGGTCAATTGAAGTTCACAAGAACAAGAAGGAAAAGAGTTGAAATCTGTTTGTGGATGCTCAATAGCAAGATGCATGGGATGCTTGGTGCACTAACAACTTTCTATTTGTCCCATTGGCAAATCACTAGAAGTTGGTAGACATACATTGTTGAAACCATTAGTAGCTGGCATTACTATGATGATGGTACCACAATGATGCTCAGAAGAATGAGTTTCGATACTTTTAGAACTGAATATCTTCCCATTTGTAGTGAAATGAAATCTGAATTTAGAGACATTGAAAAGAAGGAAGTAGAAGAAATGTTGGCAAGAGAGTCCTCCAGAGATTGAAGCCCTTTTGATTCATTTCTATTAAGTACAGATAAACTAAGTGGAGCTAACTCATTGATGAATGATGCGATCAAGTGGCAAGAACTAGAACAAGTCCAGAGGTACATGAGAAGAGAGAAGGAAAAAATCAAGATCGAGAACAAGTAGGAGCAGAAGCCTCCTTTGGTGCCCTAGTAGCATTGTTTATAGAAGTCCCCATGAAAACTCAAGGTCCCCTTCCTAGTTAGATCCATCTTGAAAATATTGATGATAGGCTAGTGAATGTAGTCCCATTGCCCATCTTTAAGGGAGAATGCACTAAAGAACATGATCTTCATATAGCTAAGTTCATGGTAGCGTGTGTAGCCAACAATGCCAGAACCCTGGAGCAGTGGTTGGCAATATTCCCTGCCACTTTCAAAGGAGCGGCATTTCTATGGTATAAGAGATAAGAAATAGGAACTTTTGGCACATGAGACGACCTAAAGTTGGCCTTTCTCACTAAATTCAGGCATGAATGTTTTGAAGGGTGGATATGAGAGGAGTTCATGAACTTAAATTGGTCCTTTGTGAAAGGATGGAAGCATATGTCTCTAGAATAGAATCCATATTGAAGAGATGGACTAACCATCACTTAGATGAAGGCATTCAAAAGGGACTTTTTCTTAAAGGCCTACAACTAGAAGTTTGTAAGTTTATGGAATTGAGAAGACCAGTCAACTTGCAAGCTACAAGGTGCAAGACTATATGATGAAGTTGAAGCAAGGTTGTCGATGACCTTTGGAAGAGGAGTCTTACCTTCTTCCATGCTAGGAATGGTATACCCACCAAATGTAGTCCCAAGGATTGTTTCCTACTCCTACCCTCTGATTCAAATTGTACTACAATACAATGCACCAAATCCACAGTGGCTGGCAGACGGCAGTACAATGATGGTTCAACAACAACAACAATGGCCTCAAATAGTTCCCCCAATGGAGACTCAAAAACAACAATGGAACCCTACCAACTAGAACCAACAACCCCTAGTTTCAAGAAGAGCTTTGAATCAGAATGAAAAAAGGGGACCCTCTAGATCAACTTAACCAATTTATACAATGATTATAGAGGCTTCTAAAAATCCTCTAGCCTCTATTCCAGAAGGTGAAATTTTGAAGGACTATCTATCCAATTCAATTGCAAGTATGAAGAAGGAGTTGATGGATGTGATTACAAAATAACTACAGTGTTGAAGATGAATATACCGCCAACATAGCTACAGTTTTGAAGATGAATATACTGCCAACATATCCAATCCTGCAAGAGGTGGAAAAGATGTGATGTGATCTAATACATGATGTGGAAAGCCCCATCAAGTTGGACATTTAGACATTGAATATACCCGAAAACCAAAAATCCCTAGAGCCTTCTATTCATATTGTTTAAGGAAGAATCATACAAAGGATATCTACTTTGTGAAGGAGATGCATGAAAGAAGGAAGAAAGATGAAGAAGTAAGATTCAACTTGTTGGAATTGAAGATGAAAACTCTGGATATTAGACCAAAGCCTAAAGAGTTTGGTCCTACAACAAGATTTCCCTCTCAAAATTACAAAGGACAACAATCTAGCAGTGGTGGCCAGAGATCAAAAGTCAAGTGTTATAGATGTGGAGAAAAGAGACACATCCCACCAAATCATCCAAACCTTAGAAGGTCCATGGAATATAAACCCTTATGCAGTCGATGTAAAGGAGAAGGCTACACTACAAAAGACTATCCTAGTCCAGCTCTTGTGAAAGCTACCCCTGATACCCAATAGAAGACCCAAGAACCCACCTCCAATTTGGTGGAATTGAAAGTTTCTAGAATAACGTGTACCAAGAAAAGAGAACCCATAGTTCCAAAAGAGAAGATTTTCTCTGCCAAAACGGTGAAGTTCAATCTTCCCGAGTAGAAAAAGTGTAGATGTTACTAACTTTAGAGGAAAGAGGGAAGATAAAAGTGGCTGTTGCCCCATTCCCTACCCAATTAGAGAAGCATATGGATCCTATTGAAGAATATGACATGGTCAAATACCTATATACCTTCAAATCAAACCTAACATTCTGACAATTATTGATGTGGTCTCCTAGCTATTGAAAGAAATCCAAAATCATACTGAAAAGAAGACATGGCCTAAGGATTGCTCCCTCGTGATAGCAACCAAGACCAACAAAGCCCTAGAGCCTGTGAAGGAAGTGGATGTGGCTAATGCCTTCTTAGATCTTTGTTACCCCAGAGATTGGTGTGTGGATTAAAGGATGCTTTATTGCATATGCATTGATTGATGGAGGTTCATCAATGAATATAATGATGGATGTGATAATGAAGGATCTAGGTTTCTAAGGTATGCAGCCTATGTAGTGGCTTATTAGACTGGCAGACCACCAAAGAAGAATTAAGCCTTTGGATATTCTCCCATATGTGAAGACAACCCTTGCAGGAAGAGACTATTGGCTGATCTATCTGGTAATAAAACTAAATTCCTACGGGACCTCATATCCTCTGTTACTAGGAAGACCGTGGCTTTTTGAAGCAAGAGCATGGATAGATTGGTTCAAAGGAATCGTGATCCTAGGCAGAGGACCCAACAAAGTGATGCTGAAATTGTATGGATGATAAAAATATCATGGATCCACTTCCATTGAAGTATTAACAAACTCTTCCAATGAGGTAACAGATGGTACATCAGGAGATAAAGAAGCTTTCAAATAGATATTTCCCAAGAAAACAGAGGCACAATCCCTTGACAATAGGCACTATAAGCCAACTCCCGAAAGAAGCAAAGTCTTTTTCAATGGGTGAATACCTCCTGCTTGAACTCAAAATGACTTCTGAAGTCACCTCTAATAGTGAGATAGAGGGATGGATATATTGTTCTCCGTGTTACATGGCTGTAACAGAGATAGAGCTAGAGCCAAAGAGGCAAAGAGGCAAAAGTAGAGCCAGAGATAGGAGCAGAGATAGATGCAAAAGAAGAGAAAGAGGATACAAAAAAGATTCTATTCTTCTCTTACAAAGCCCCTACTTATAGAGGCAGAGACAGAGTTTGAAGAGGACAAAGATGACAATGTAAAAGAAGACTGTGAAAGGGAGTTGGACATAATGACTCTGATACCCTTTGGACAAGCTAATGAGTCGTATTATATGCAAAATATCCATAAGAAATGGATTAAGCAAAATAAGCATTTCTTCAATAGTGGCTCTTGTCACCCGAAGTTACCCTTCTTAAGGAAGGATGATGATGATGATGCACCTTGCCAACAACCACCAGTCCTACAGAAGCCCAAACAGAACTTTGAAGGGTCATGTTATGTAGCATTCCTGAAGCTATCCTAAGAAGATGAGTCCTCAAGATAAACCTTCCACCAAAGTTGAAACAACCCTAATACCCTTTTAGCATCCCAAGAAGCAAGTTCAGTCGCCATGGAAAGAGGAAGTTGGTTCTAGCAGAGCATTAGAAGAGGAGGCCACTCCCTTAAAGGAGTCAGCAGATCTATACCCACAAGCAATCTGTGGAACCTTCATTTGCAAAGTGGAAGGTAAAAAGCAATTAAAATTCATGGATGGTGATGGTACTAAACGTCACATGAAGGTGGGGAATCAATCTTTTGAAAGAGGAGCTATCGGTCCTACATGACCTTCTGAAAGAGAACTTGGACGTGTTTGCATGGTCATACAAAGATCTAAGGGGGATTGATCCCACGGTATGTCAACACCACATCAACCTAGAGCTTGATGCCAAGCTTGTGAGGCAAAGACAAAGGCATATGAATCCAAATTACTCTGCCCTACTGAAAGCCGAATTATTGAAGCTCCTTGAAGGTGAGTTTATCTATCCAGTAGCCAATAGTGAATGGGTTTCACCCATCATGGTAGTACCTAAGAATAATGGAAAGCTATGAATATGTGTGGACTTTCAAAAGATAAACTCCAAGCCCAAGAAGGACTATTTTCCTATTCCCTTCACAGACTGAGTGTTGGACACAGTGGCTAGCCATGAGCTCTATTTCCTCTTGGATAGATTTAGTGGATACAACAAAGTCCAAATTGCAGAAGAAGATCAATCCAAAACAACCTTCACAATAGAATGGGGAACATATGCTTATAGAGTGATGCCATTTGGACTCTGTAATGCTTCTGCTACTTTCCAGCGAGTGATGATGGCCGCATTTCAAATTCATTTGCATAATTTTATTAAAGTGTACTTAGATGACTTCTGTGTCTATAGCCTCTAATCCGTGAGCATTAGGGATGCCTAGAGCAGTGCTTTGATAGATGGCAAGAGTATGGGATATCTCTCAATCCTGACAAATGCATCTTCGAAGTCTCTATAGGATTTCTTTTGGGCCACGTTGTCTCTGCACAAGGAATAGCAACAGATCCTGCAAAGATTGAGAAGGTTGAAGCCTTAACAATTCTAACCAACCTCAAATAATTGAGGGGATTTCTTGGCCATGTGGGTTATTATAGATGGTTCCTTGCACACTTTGCAACAAAGACCACACCTTTTCATAAGCTTCTAAGGAAAGATGTAGAGTTTATGTGGACCATTGATTGTGACGAAGCATTTAACATCTTGAAGCAATGTCTGATTGAGGCACCCATCTTGTAATCTCCTAATTGGACAAAGGAGTTCCATGTGCACACTAATGCATCTATTGAAGGCATAGGACAGTCTTATGCCAAAAATGCTCCTCAAAGTTAGATCATCCTATCTATTATGCAAGCCGAAAGGTCACCTGATAGAGAACAAAACTATATAATGAAAAAGCTCAAATGCTTGGTAATATTGTTCACCTTGGAGAAGTTTCGAAAGTACCTGTTGTTGACTCATTTTAAATTCTATATGGACCATGAGGCCATGTCCTTCTTGATGAACAAAGCAGATGTGAAGAGAAGGATGATGAGGTGGCTCCTTCTATTCTAGGAGTTTGACTTTGAAGTGGTTACTAAACATGGTCACTCCCATGTCCTAGCTAATCATTTGTCGCGAATCCCTTAGAGCGACAAAGAGAAGTAGGATGGCCTAGACCTCCTTGATGCTTCCCTTTTTCTAGTTAAAACTATAAACCCATGGTATGCAAACATAGCCAATCTCTTGGCTACTCGAGGACACTTTGGAGGAGAAGCAACAGCCAGAAAGGCCTTGCTCATAGGATACTACTGGGGGGTTGACCCTCCACAAGGATGCTTATGACTATTGCAAATAATGTAATGCTTGTCAACGAATGGAAAAGCCTACCAAATCCAATGCTATGCCTCTGCAAACCATCCTTCCTCTAAAGCCATTCGAGAAATGGAGAATTGACTTTGTTGGCCCCATTGTTCCTCCCATAAGAAGGAAGCAGAACGGATATATCCTAGTATGTATGGACTACATGAAAAAGTGGTGTGAAGCCAAAGCTCTGAAGCAGGATGATGGCAACAACGTGGCTTTGTTCATGTACGAGAACATCATAACTCGGTTTGGCAATTCCCTAGAGCTAGTAAGTGACAGAGGTATTCACTTTCTCAACAAGATTATAGAAGACTTGATAGAGCTATACAAGAATACCCACCACCGCAAGTCCATGCCTTACTACCCCAAATCCAACAACCAAATCGAAGTTATCAATCGCATTCTCTGCTCAATCCTGAAAAGGACGATTTTTGCCCATCGCCATGATTGGGACGATCAACTTATAGAGGCCATGTGGGCATACAAAACCTCCCATAATGCTGCTATAGGATAGATCCCTTTCCAGTTGGTGTATAGTACAGAGGTCGTCTTACCTGTTGAACTAGAGCCACCCTCTCTATACGTAGTTATAAATAGCACTTAGGAGATGACAAGTCCTTACATCGACGTCTCCTATACTTGGAATGTCTCGATAAGACTCATGGCAAGATGGCCCTATAGTGCATGGAAGCAATGCAAGCTCGACAAAAGGCCTATCATGATAGCTTCATCAAGCATAAGGAATTCAAGGAAGGTGACTTAGTCCTAACCTATGACTCAAAATTTGGCAAATTTCTAGGCAAGCTTCAATAGCACTGGATGGGCCCTTATAAGATACTTGCTGTCAACCTTAATGGCTCTGCAGAAAGTCGATATTTCTGATGATCCCTTCTTAATTAATGGCTATCGCTTCAAGAAGTATTAACCTCCCTAGGGATCTTGACAATCATTTCCAATAGCCCTTTTATCCCTTGCACATCAACTGAAAAGGCTTTGCATGTTGCTCCTGATAACCCTCATGCTTATCTTGACGATGTGGGCTCGTTCTTCTAGCACCTCACAACCACTTCCCACACCTCCTTTGCTCCCTTTCCATTTGATCCAAAGAGGTGGTGAGGATGGTTCTAATACATGTTCTTGCCATTCTCCCTTTGAAAATAAAAATTTAAAAAAATATACATTGGTCATGGGAGAAAAGGACATTGGTCCCTATCATGTTGACCTATTCTTCAAGAACGGGTGGAAACACCCTCGAGAGTAGAAAAAACAGAAAAAAAGGAAAAGAAAAAAAACCAAAATTGTTATGGGAGAAAAGGGAAAAATTCATTGTCATAACCGGTCTCATTCCAAGAAAAGGTGGAAACACGCCGTAATCTAGGATATCTGAATCACTATCAAAACATTTCTAGGATGCAGTTCCAAAGCCACGTCCCTTGGTGTGTTGTATCTTGCAACTTCATTAGTGCTTCTAACTCCTATAACAAATGACATTTCCAATATGCAATCCACGCTCCAGACTTGTTGGCTACCTCCCTGATTATGTCTCTTAATCAACCGATACAAGTTGATATCATTAGCTAGACAAAGCCGATCTTCCTCGACAAACCTTGAGTGATGCAAGCTTTCATCCTAACTAGATGGGGATGTGAGTATGGGATGCCCTCTGTATTTATCAAATGAGTGTGAGACAGAGGGTGGGGTGAGCGACCAGTCTTTATCCTTTATATTCAATTGAGAGGTAAGATGTGTGAATGGAGCATTGCACGCATGGGTTGGGCCTCTCAATAAACAACACATGATCTATTCCTGTGTATGGTACCATAAGGCTCCCTAGCCTTCCTCCTCACACCGTATATTGGCACAAGGCAAGATACACTGTGGCACCATCAATTGCACACAAGGCATACAACCTTTGCACAAGTGACAGTAAGGATTCAATCAATGGGAGTGAGAAACACGTTGCCCTCTTGTATTCATAAAAAAATTGCAAGACAGAGGGGCGGCTGAGTGATTTCCCTTTCATCAACTGACAAGTGAGGATTGCTGGATGTTACGACAATGGGGTTGTTCCTTATTTGTTTGTCTTTATCCTTTGTTTTGTCACTTTTCCATGTGAACATACCTTGCATTCACTAAAATTGTAATATGATCTAATAGACCAGTTTGTTTCTTTGAATTGGCCACTTTTTCTTTTTACGGCCCTCAGTTTTGAGCCATGGTTCATGAGCTATTACTTTTTGAAGAATTTTTTGCCAATTAGATGTGTTTCCATGCAAACGTGTGTTTTTTTTCTTTAAAACAACAATATGATGTGACAATCCCAACCTATACCTTCCCCTTTACAATTTTCCTTTTTACTACTTGTCATTCTGATGCACGGTTTTTCCGTTATTAATTATTGTGTATTTTCGAGTATTCTTGGGTGTGATTTTTGGCTTTTTTTCATGTGAACCTACCCTACTCTCCTCATAATTCAACTTTGATTAGATAACCTTGTCTATCCCACTTTGTTGCACATTTTTTCTTTTTTCTCCATCATGTTCTGGTCCAACGATTTTGTGTTATTAATTTTTATGTGTGTTTTCTTGCTCGTTTTACAGTTTTTTTCTTGTGAATGTGCCTTTCTTGCCCCAAAATCGCCTTCTGACCTCACAACCTTGTCACCATCATTCTTTGAGATTTTTCCTTTTTTTCATCCCATGTTTTGACTTACGAATTGTTGGGAATTAATTTTCTTTTGAAAATTTGGGTGTGTTTTTACCGTTTTTCCCACGCAAATCCCCCTACATTTACCATCAAAACCCTATTCCAATTGGGTAGCCCTATCCCATTTGTTCCTTCACACATTTTTCCTTCTTGTTGCATTCCATTTTGACCTTTTTATTTTTTTAAACTTAATTTTTAATTTCATTTTCGAGTTTTATTTTACCATTTTTTCCATATGAACGGATCTTATTCTCATTGAAACTGCATGCTAATGTGATCCGCCTGTATGACCCCTGATTATGAATGATTTTTCTTCTTTTTGCATTTTGTTCTGACTAATTATTTCTACACAAATATTTTTCGTGTGATTTTTTATGCTCTATTCTTCATAGTTTTCCACATGAACCCCCCTTTTTATTGCCAAACATGTCGAACGCATTATCCATCTCATTTCCCAGTTGCTCTGCCTAGTTTTTCTTTTTACAGCATCTTCACCTGATGTTTGGATCTCTCTAAATTAATTTTTCTAATTAGTTTTGAGATTTGGTCCCACCGTGTGTCACATATACTACCGATTTTTGCTTTAACATGTGGGTCCGGTTCAAGCCATGTGGGGTTCAATCGTTCAATTTCTCTGCCATGTCTAATCGTTCTTATCGGTGTAAAATTTTTAATCCCCCACCCACGTTCATACGCAGGACGATGGGGCATGCTTTTCAATTTAAAAATAAATAAATAATAAATAATACTAATAATAATAATTTAAAAAAAATGAAAAAATCCCTCCTCTTCCCCAACTGCAACCTAACCCTCCATTCCCTCCTCTCTCTCTCTCTCTCTCTGTCTCTCTCTCTCTCTCTCTCTCTCTCTCTCTCTCTCTCTCTCTCTCTCTCTCTCTCTCTCTCTCTCTCTCTCTCTCTCTCTCTCTCTCTCTCTCTCTCTCTCCTATGTCTCCCTACCTTCTCCAACCTCCTCCTTCTCTTCTATCTCCTCCTCGTGCACCATCTCCTTCTCCTTCCTTCTCCCCCATCTCCTCCCCTCCTCCCCTTCTTCTTCTTCTCCTTCCTCCTCCTCCTTCCCTTCTTCTCCTCTCTTCCTACTCCCACCCTCCTTCCCTCTACTCCCTCTCTCGCTGCCCACCTAGTGCCGTGGTCACCTTCTGTTGCGTTCGAGCCGCTGTTGCCAATGCGCTTCCGCCGCTGGTTGTTGCAAGATGCTATTGAGCTCGTCGTGCCACATCGCCGCTACCTTGTGGTGCCTCCCACCATCTCGCATTTCATGTCCTGCCTGCCACCCCAGAGCCCCCATTTTGTCCTCTTGCATGCTTGCCCCCAAAAGGTTCCACCCCCATCCCCCCATATCCACCCACAAAGGTCCCCCCCCCCCCCCCCCTAACCTATTACCACACTTATCCCCCCAAATCAATCAACCTACCCCTCCCCACCAATTATCCTACCCCCCATCATTATCTTAACACCTCCCTCGCATTATCTTCATACCCCGCCCCCAAACTCTAAATTTCCCCTACCTATCATATATTTCTTTTTACCCTTCCCCCGTTTCTCTTACCTCTCCATCGTATGTGACTGCCCTCTTCCATACACCTTGCCACATTCGCATGCCACGCGCCTACCAAGGTGATGTTCGCATGTGCAATTTTTATGCTTGTGTCAACATGTTCGTTGTGCGAAGCAACCGTTCACATGCAAGGATATGCGTGTGATTTTTTTCCATGTGCTATGATGAGCTTGCAACTATTCACATGTAGCAAAATGCAGTCTGTACTCACGTATCCTATTCTTAACACTTTTTAAATTCTGAAAAAACCATAAACACATTAAAAAATGTCCAAAAACCATTAAAATTTCAAATAAAATGAAAAATTTACAAACAAATAACAAGGAAAATATGGAAATTTTGATAATTTCCTATCAACTGCAAACTTTTCAATAAACATAGAAAAATATAAAATAAATTTTAAAAAACATGAACATGTCCTAAAAACTCAATACAATTTTCCAAAAAAATAAAATAACAAACAAATATCTATCATAAATATGACCAATAAAAATGCACAAAAATTAGAAAACATATTGAAAAATATTTAATTGAAAAAAATAACTTTAAAATGAGAAAATGAATGGAAATTTTGAGAAATTTAAAAAAATGGCTATTTAAATGCATAAAATTTCCTAGAAAATTATTTTTGATATTCTCAATATTTGTGTTGCCATTTGGTTACTCACATTTAGTTATTTATTTAAAAAAATAATGAAAAAATATTTTAAAAAACCCAAATTAAACACACAAACACAAATACACGAAGAACAAACCCCCAACACATAATCACCCAAGTAGCAAACCCTTCCTTGTCCCCGTTCTTTTTATTTTGGTATTATTATTTAGTTTTTCGTACCTTACTATAGGAGGCCAACTACCACTTAGTTGACCTGTTGTTTTCATATGAGGATTTTTTTGTTCTATGATGACTTGTTTGGAAATGGGATTTTGCGCATCAGACCTTGTAGGTATCAGACACCGCTAGGTTCTTTTTCTTTTTCCCTCCTTCACATGCACTCTAATACACATATAATTGTAATTTAAAATCAATCAATAATTGCATCCACCAAACAAACAAAACACATCTCATAAATTTTTAAATAGAAAGAATCAATCGTTAATCTATAAAAGGAATCTTGCCATTGCACAAGCACATATCACCATAATCTGCTTAATTTTGTAATTTAAAATCCTTTCGCAGTGCATGCGACACATGTGCTATATACACATTTAATTTGTAAATAATAATGAACCCCCCCTCCCCCCCAAGTCACGCATGCATGCACTTTGCATCACATAGATCATCTAATTTTTAAAAATGAAATGCATTTGTAGAGACCCCCTAGTCCAATCCAGTCAAGTCCCGTTAAATAGGGGTTGGAAATGCGAATACGACACTCACCATGCATTAATGGGATAATTTAATAATGAACTGTGATTAATTGGTTATCTAATAAAAATGAATCATGTAGTTTTTGCTTACCCACTTCACCACACCATAGGTATATGCCATATGCTTACAGGGAATGGGGTTTCTTGGTCAGAGATATCGGTGTTGTCTATCTATATTTATTTTGATGGTCTGAGTCTATGGTTCAGTTCTAATTTCTGTATTATGTTTGGGATACGGTATGCATGGCATTTTCTTTTTTTTTTGAGTGCCTGATTACAGGGTTTTCAGGTGCATGTATGTATGCATAGCATGAAGCTTTCAGATCGCATATGTGCATAGGTCATGTCAAATTTTTCGTAGGATGTGGAATGCTTGGGGAGGTCTGGTCTAGCCTAGTCAGTTTGTTGTTGTTGTTTTGGTTTCCTTGTTATCTTTCTTAGTGGTTGTATGTGTGGGTTTTGTAGGACTACTTTCTCCTTTTCCTGATTTTGCATGTGTGTGGGTAATCCAGTGTGGTCTAAATGGTATCTTCTTCCACACCCCCACTTGTGATTCAGCATGTACAATTACCAGTCCATGATTATTCTCTTCTTTTGGATGCTGACTATATTCGCAAGAATGGTCTTCATCTCTTTGTGGCCTTGAAGTTTCCTCCAATGGATGTAAATGTTGAGAAATGTGCAATCACATCCACCATAGCCTCTTTGTATGGAACAAACAAGGCAAGGAAACATACTGCAAATAAAGCCTTAGACTAGGTCATGTATGCATGGTTTATTAAAACCATAGTTGGTGATTACCATGGTCCCTTTCCACTTTTTTCCACCTACCAATACCACCTACTATAAGCCTATAAAAGGCACTCATCCCCACACTCATTCCATCAGTCATTCTCATCAGTTGTACTTGCATTATGCTTGGATAATATCAATTGTTCTTCTTTATCAATGTTTATGTATCATTATGATTGTCTATTTGCTCATCAATGATCCTCCTTAGCATACATTCTCAATATTTTAACATGGTATTAGAGCATGTCTCAAGTTAATGAGTCATTAGGCCATTGATTGGGTCATTCTAGTTTGAATTTTTGGCTCCCTCCACTTTCCCATGAATCTCTCACCTACCTCCATAGCCACCCACCCTTAGTGGAGGGCTTGAATCTCTCAAAACAGGTCATTTCAACTCGTACTTTCTTATGGGGAACTCTTCCTCTGCTCTAGACACTCCTGCCTATCACTTCACAATGCGACATTGCCCAAGATATGCTTCAGCATTGTGCCTATATCAACCCACTGCCAGTTTTTTCGCCTTCTCTATTCGTACCATCCATTCAACTTGCACGTGCAATGATGTTGACGAATGACATAGGGCTTTTGAAGCCTAACACTTGAGCTTCCTTCTCATCAAGTTTTGTGTCAAATGGCTCACTCATCGATCAGCTGTGAAAAAAATATCAGTCGCCTATCAAAACCCTAAAGAGGGCAGCCATAGCTATCAAGCTTCAAGCTCATGCTTCACTTCTTTCTCTCACTCCTTTGGCTCAAATCAAGTCATTGACTCTCTAATCTACCCCAACACTCAGTCTTTAGCAAGCATTCAAGTGATTTACTAGTAAGGACGGGAAATCTTGACAAGATTTGCAAGCATTTCAAGAAGATACAAGCACAGTGTCTATTGACACTCCTCTAGTGCTTTTAGCACTTATGTTATCTACACAAAGGATTCACTAGTAGTAATAAGGAGATGTCATCTGTGTGCAAGAAATATATGAAGATACCCCTTATCTACCACCTATTTATTGGACCTTACCTTATAAAATGTACCTTCCTTCCCTTAAATAACCCCCCTCCCTTACACTGATGTGGTACCATACGGTAAACCCTAGTGGACCCCCTAGGGTTATCTAACACAATGACCTTTGCCTTTGATCAAATCTGAGTTTTTTTTGCTATTCTAGCATCAAATCAAGGAGGGGAAGACTCGAACCATGGACTTGCAAGACCTTGAAGATCCCAAGTTCAAAGGGCATACTCCTAGTCACCTAGTATCTCTTGATACTAATCACCTGGTGCTTCTTGGCACTTGTGCTCAACTCTTTTGCTCTACTGAAATCTAAAATTTTGGAGCTGATTGTTGTTGATCATGCAACCTCAACATGGGCAAGGACTCACTGACAACTCGATTCAACGGTGTTGGATTCCATACGTGGCAAACTAGGATCAAACTGATCCTAATGAAGAAAGCTTGTGGTCAATCACAAGTGGTCAAGAGAAGAAACCATAGGAACTTGCACTTTCAGTCATATGGGATAAAAATGATGATAAGGTTAAGCTATTATGAAGCTTGAACTTGATGACAGCTACATCCATCATGTTGATGATTGTGAAACCTCTCACGCAACATGGGATCGATTAGAAACCCTGTTTGGAGCTCATTGAAAATCTTCCAAATATGGCTTATTGATTGAATTTTTTAGTCTTGACATGCAAAGTAATACCTCACTTGCAACTCATTTGAATTATATGGAAAGCTTGTTGACACAACTTGCAGGAATCAACTTGAAGATGGATGAAGACATTTGCATTAGAGTGCTTCTCAAGAGTCTTCCACCTAAGTTTGATAATGTGTCTACCACATTAATCAACATGCCAAAGCCAAAGCTTGTGGATATCAAAGCCTCCCAAGAACAAAGAAGACCAAGAACAAGGGTGAAACAAGCATCCCAAGAGGAGACCAACAACTCCTCTATGTGAAAGGGAAGAAGAGCATAGTCTATGACTTTTGTAAGAAAACTAGGCATATTGAGAAATTTTGCTATGCTAAGAAAAGGTCTCAAAGAGCATATCTTGCTACAGTCAAAGAAGATGAAGACAATAATGAAGAAGAAGAAGTAGAAGAACCCCAAGAACAAAAGGATAGGACTCACCAATCCCTCTTTTGTAGCTCATTTTCTGATAGAAATTTTTAAGTTTAAAATGTGGACTTTACTAATGTTCCCACCATAAGCTCCTATACTCCTCATGTAACCTCTACACACTACAGCCTCTACACACTTAGTGAGGCCTTGTAACAGCCTCTAGCTTTGTATGGTTGGTTTTTTCCATGTCTACACTTAGCAAGGTTCTACTCATGACATCCTTTGCATACTCAGTGTCTTTCTTGGTTGTGATTGAGGAGGGGTGTTGAGAAATGTGCAATCACATCCACCATAGCCTCTTTGTATGGAACAAACAAGGCAAAGAAACATACTGCAAATAAAGCCTTAGACTAAGTCATGTATGCATGGTTGACTAAAACCATGGTTTATGATTACCATGGTCCCTTTCCACCTTTTTCCACCTACCAATACCACCTACTGTAAGCCTATAAAAGGCACTCATTCCCACACTCATTCCATTAGTCATTCTCATTAGTTGTGCTTGCATTATGCTTGGATAATATCAATTGTTCTTCTTTATCAATGTTTATGTCTCATTATGATTGTCTATTTGCTCATCAGTGATCCTCCTTAGCATACATTCTCAATATTTTAATAGTAAAGCTCAGTTACTCTTTTCTAAGACTTAGAAGAAGCTTTTAGACTTGGTTATGGCTGTCGATTTTGTTTATCCCCTGCTACTATTAACGAGGCATTGTTCCTACCTTTTGCGGCTTCCCTCATGCATAGTGGTAATTATTATTATCCACTAGAGAGATCCTTGCCTTGTTGTAGAAGGAGACCTCTACTCCTTTGGTAGCAAGTAAGGTTATCACCAATTCACAAGTATAAGTGGCACATATTTTTTCTCCCTCATGGAAGCAATTATGCTAATTCCTCTAGGACCAGGCAAGCCTACATCAAAGTGTTTGTCTTGAGAACTCTTCATGGACTCTATCAGAATCCTACAGGGGGTTAATCTTAATTGGACAACCTTTTTGTTAGCTAAAATAGATCAACATTTTCAGCATGTCATGAAAGGTAAACTTAGTATTGTTTCCTATGGGGCTTTTCTACAAAAGATCATTCAGTTGGCACCTACCCTAGGTGGCATTCCTGTGCATGATCATGTTCCACTTCTGTACTAGTCTCCTCCCGTTCCTTCTCCTCCTATGGAAGTCAATTCAGAGCTAGCAGATGTACCTCGCCACTACTAGGGAAATCTTGGTTAGTTTTTTTCATTCGCTTAGTGATATGCTTAAACTCAGTCGCCTTGCCTGATTTGAGGTCTGAGTTGTGTTTCAAGTCACTGAGGGAAAACTCAGACTCCAAAGAGCACGATCCAACACGTGCAACCTGAAAGACTCACCTACAAATAGCCGTCACCTTGACGAGGAGACAAATCACCCTTGTCAAAATCATTCGAAAGAAGCATCGCACATAGGGTCCTTCTAATCCTCTTCCTATTCCAACCCTTGTGGTATAGATTTCAATACACCTCAAGTGTCTCTAGTAGCTCCCTTCCCTCGTTCTTGTCTTGTACCAATCTCTTTGCAGCACAACGGGAAGGATAAATGGATTCATAGATACCTCCTTCCTTGCAAACAATACTTTCTGGATCTATGCTTTCATAGCTAGTTTCTGGTGTTCAGTCTACTTTGGAGACTTTCATGACTTCTTGCTTTTAGAAAATCTATACGAGAGTGTATACCTCATTACAAGACAAGGTGGATTCTTTGACTAGCCAGCTCAGCAAAGCTCTGGAGGATTTATCTTTTATGAAAAGACTGCTTTGAGTGATATCCATACACAAATATCTGTAGCTACAACTTTGATAGATTTACAGAAGGCCAATGATTAAGAATTTATAAGCTAAGGTTGCCACTTTAGAGGAAGAGAATGTGTCATTAACCAATGAGAAAAATGTCACTCTTAAGGAAATGATAGAATCAGCTCGTAAGCTTGGTATATGTGAGGGCTAGTTGTAGCATTCCCAAGAAACTGTAGAGTCGCAAAATAAGTTTATTGAAGAACTTAACCAGAAAGTTGCTACTCTTTCAGTTTCTCTCCAGCCTCGACAATGTCTTATTTGTTGTCTTCTAAGAAAGAGCTAGATCAGTTGCAGTAGAAAGCTAAACTGTGATGGGTTTTCTGCCAAGGTAGAGCACCTTCAGCAGCATATGAATTGTGTTCAAGAAGATTTTGTCCACTATGCTGATTTGGTATCACCTCCATTATCCTTTTGGTTTCATATCAACAACAACACTTTGCATTGTACATTTCCTTGAGTAATGTGGACTTAGAACCTCCAAAGGATGGGTAGCATAACATGTGGTCTACAAATTTACTCAAAGCAGTGTTTGATAAATTTGTTGATGAATTAATCTCTCATGAGACCCAATTATTATCTTGTATGTATCTTCGAGGTGATCTACACATCCCTAATGAGGAGGACATGAATCTTTGTGTAGGAGATGTGATTTTGCAGGTAGTCATGTATGTACATTCTGTTGGTACACTTGGCACCTCATTTTTGTTGGCATCTTGCTTTTACGCATCAACAGTCTCACTTGAATACTCAGAAGAGTATCTTATCAAAGATCATCTCCAAAAGAAACGAGATTGGGCCACACCCTTTTCAAATTAGTCTATGGAAAGTAGTGTGTATTACCCCTTGAGATCGAGTTACCTACAATAAGATTCACGATCAACTATTCTCTAGGGAATATAGATGCATTTTTTGAATTCTTTACGACCTTGGCACATCTCAATGAGCTTAAAATTTAGAGTTTATTATATCAGGAGGTAGCCAAGCGTCGTATAAAATAACTTGATTATGTGAAAGTGAAGAAGTATACCTTTAAAAAAGGTCAACTGGTCCTATATTATGATATATGTAGGGAGCTTTTTCTTAAAAAAGTAGAACCTAACTAGGATGATCCCTATAGAATAGTTAGAATAGGTAAAAATAAGTCCATCGCATTATTAGCAAACTTACAGGGGATGGAATATTAAGAATAAGGTTAATCTTAATAAGAGTAAGCCTTATTATATATAAATATACTAATGAGACAAATACCCTTGTAGGTCTATGCTATATTGATTTGAAACATGTACAAAGATACTATCAAGGAATGCTTGTTTGATGAAGCAATGGGTATAAGGTGATTGAGCAAGAAGATGGGATGTTTGTTTGGGAAATTAAGGTCTTCTACCATGTCACTATACGAGTACTCTAATAAGTATCCCAGTAGGTTTTGATGAAGAATGTGGGATGGAGCCTTTGGTTCACCCTCTAAATATGCTAAATTTTGATTATCATAGTTATGAATAAGAGAAATTGAGGACAACTACTTGGGTAAGTCTTTATGGACATATATATTGTATTTTGATGGAGCATCTAGGGGTCCCAATAAGATAAGGAAATTTGGGGTAGTCACTAGATATCCCCAATATAGGGTCACGATGAAATTAGCCACCTGCCTTGGGGTCAAATTTATTAACAATATGGTAGAATACAAAGCCTTGATAATAGGACCGAGTGTTGCTAGGAGAGGTGGTATTTGCCAATTATTAGTAAAGGGAAATTCGTTGTTGATATTGAAACAACTAAATAGGTTGTAGATGATATGCAATCCCATGCTTTGTATGTATTATTGCACTACTATAGACGTGATCACCGAGTTTTAAAGAGTATCTCTTCAATTGATTACACAACATTGGAACCAGTTTGCCAATTCATTAGAGAATTATGCTTATGAAGAAGACCTCTTTTTCAAATATGGTCCTCACTCAGCTATATCTCTTGATGATGAGACGGTAGGACCTGGTCAAGACTCTTATCTAAACATGTTTTATATGGCAGGCGGTAGCTAGTTTGGTAATGCAAAAAGTAGTCAAGACCCATCTACCATTATTATCTTGGACCCATAGACTCATTCGATGACATATTATGTGTAATTCTCTTGCTATATATGTAGGAGGTATGGGTCATAATTTGATGCATCTAGTTTAGGGCTAGGAGCCATATTTTCTCCTTGGAAAGGAGCATCTTGTTGCATGTCTAGTATCACTCCAAGGGGAGATGTGGTATAAGTTATACTGATTTATTCCTTTAGGCCAAGAGAGCGATTGTTTTGTATATAAATGATTTATTTCATTGGACCAAGAGGGCTACTTCTTTTGTAGTGAAACGATTTATTTTGTTAGGCCAAGAGGGCCATATGTTTGGTTGGTATAAGCGTGTTTGATGATTCTTTGTTTTAGTGCTATGGCACTAGACAAGTTTGAAGAAGCATCTGGAGAGGGAGCCAATTGGTATGAGCTTCCTAGCTAGTCTTTCCTTTCAGAGTTCTTTTCCCTTAAGCAAAATGTGTATGTGTATTTGGGGATGTTTCTTTCTTTGTTGGGGATGGACAATCAAGGCATGAAGTCCTAGGATTAGGTTAAGTATGTTTGTGGAGGTTTGAGCAGTTGTTCACCTCCTATGGAGACATTGTCGAGGATACAAAGATTTATCTTAGAGGTAGCCTTAGTGACTTGTCCTCCTAGCCTACTAGGAAATTGTTTCTAGGATTTTCTATTAGTTGTGAGGCAGATAGGAAAGCCTGACAAATAAAATAAGAAAATGATGAATGTATCTAAAATGCATACAATATGAAGATGTGTAAAAAGGGGTTATAACCCCTAAAATAAAAATATAAAGAGGAGAATCAGAAGCACAAATGCTTATCACCTTGCAAAAGCCTGATAGGTTCCTAGGGATGAGTATGCCTTGCCTTTCTTAGGGGTAGCATCTAGCCAAAATAAAATAAGGATGGTTGGAGTGAAAATAAAAGTGAGTAAGAAAAAAATATTTAGTATCGCCTCACAAGAAGTTAATATACCCCCTCATGAGAGGGCATCACATAGTGCACAATAGTTAAGAAGGTCATAAAGGATAAAAAATCCTACTGATAAGTTGACTTATAGTGGGTATTCAACTAGACATTTTGCTTACATGACTAATATGATGGGTTGAAAAGATCCTAGAAAGTTCAATGAGGTAGTTGGAGATAAAAATTGGTGTGCTACCATGGATGAGGAACATAGTATTGGTTGAAAATGAAACATGGGACTTGGTTAGTTTGCTTGAAGGCAAAACACCCATTGGTTGTAAATGGGTCTACAAAGTGAAATGCAAGGCAGATGGATTGTTGGAAAGATAAAAATCATGGTTGGTTGCCAAGGTTTATACACAATAGTATGGTTTGGATTATGAGGAGACTTTCGGCCAGGTTGCAAAGATGGAAACTATGAGAATTGGCATCATTTAAGGGATAAAAGATTTGGCAAATGGATATCAAGAATGCATTGTTGAATGGAGATTTGATTGAGGAGGTGTATATGGAACAACTGAGAGCTATGTACCCCTTGATTACTTGAATCATATGTGTAGGTTGAAAAAGGCCCTTTATGGATTAAAATAGACACCAACAGCATGGAATGCTCACATTAGTTCGTATTTACAATAGCTTGGTTTTTAGATGGGGAATGCAGATCATAGTTTATTTACGAAGAAGACAGAAACATATTATGTATTCTTAGTGATTTATGCACATGACTTGATCATTATAGGAGATGATGACCATGGTATTACTGAAATTCAATCCATGTTACATGCGGAGTTTAAGGTAAAAGACTTGGGAGAGCTAAAATATTCTCTTAGTGTTGAGGTTGTGTCTACACCTTAAGGAATTTGGTTGCTATAGAAACAATATGCATAGGATATGCTGCTGAAATATGGGATGATGGATTGTAAGCCCATGGAAACACCATTAGATTAGAATGTCAAACTTGTAGTTGATGTTGGAAGTGAGATAGAGAATTTCACCATGTATAGGCAGCTGGTAGCCTAATCCACCTTACTATTACCCATCCTAACCTCAGTTATTCAGTGGGGCTGATTAGCCAGTTTATGCAAAATCCATGCAAGCCTCACTTGGATGTGGTCATGAGGATTATGTGGTACATGAAGGGTACTATTGATTATGGGTTGTTTTATGAGCTTGGAAAGCTACTTGATTTGATAGGATATAAAAATGCTAATTAGGTTGATTGTGCATATGATAGAAGATCAACCAATGGTTATGCTTTTAGTTTTGGTAGTAATATGATCAACTGGAGCAGTAAAAAGCACCCTACCATTACTCTCTCTACTATAGAGGTGGAATATAGGGGTGCAACCTTAGTTGCATGTGAAACACTTTGGCTTTTTAAACTGCTACATGACTTGGGTATACAAATGAATAGGAAGGTCACATTGCATTATGACAACATGAGTAGTGTGTTGTTGGCTAGCAACCTAGTCTACCCCGCTAGATCAAAGCACACAAAAGTTCGTTATCACTTCATCAAGAAAATGGTACTTGTAGGACAGATAGATCTACCTCATGTGAAGATTGAAGACCAAGTAGCTAATCATCTTTACCAAATCACTTGGTAGAGATAAGTTTATTCATTTCAGAGAGCTACTTGGAGTACAACAGTTGACTTGAGCTCAAGGGGGAGTGTTGAGAGTCAAGCTTATTTACCTATCCTACCCTACCAACACTAGAGAGTTGTATCTTAGCTGGACTAGACATGTGTGAGTCTTAAATAAGTCAGGTAGGCTAACTGTAGTTAGTTAACTATGGTTAGCTGCTAAACCTATCTCTTTACACTATTATAGACCTAGTTAGAGTGAGTTACACAGATTGAATGAATAATGAGAATGAGAGAGTATACTGCTCCTAGTTCATGGTTACATGCCTTTGTTTGTCTCTTCCCCTCTCTTTGGATAGGTTAGGAATATTGAATAAAAATTTTATTTATTTTTTAATAAGGCTTCAAAAATTACAAACTTTATAGTCTTCTATTACACAAGATATGCTTTTAAGATTTATTTATTAGTTTAGAGGATTAGTAGTACTTCATGGAATATCTATTGCAAAAATTATGTCCATTCACAGAGGATTAATGGCAATTTTTTTAGTATTTGTATAAGGGGACTCAAGTTTGAAGTGTTGAAATGAATCTATCTTTGTGGATTTGAGTACAAATTTGTTTGATATCTAATTAGCTTAAGTGTTGCTAGATTTAATGTGATGCAATTCTCCACTCATAGACCAATACCTCACACTTATTAGTAGAGAGAGGTTAGTCTATTCTGCTTTACCCTTTCCATAGATGAGTGAAACCACTCAATTGCCATCACTTGAGTCCACATGAGTCACTCCATCAAATCCACTCAAGTGCACCACCACTCGTGTAACATTCAAGTTGTCCCACATCACTCGAGTAATCACCACTCAAGTGCCATCACTCGAGGCCACAATTACTAGAGTGCTCGACCCTTGAGTCATAATCTACTCAAATCCATCAACATGACAGACACTTAAGTCACTTTCCAAGAGCAAGGTACTAAAGAATCATTGCACTCAAATCCATATTTTTAGGTACTACCATATTTGGTAATCAAATACAAGGCCCTCTTAAGCCCCAAGGATCATTGCAACTCCAGCCATCATCTTGCTTGAGCGTATACACATGTCATTCACTCGAGTTTTAGTAACCCCACTTTGTTAGACCTTATCCTACCCTCACTAAAGTATATAACTCAAGTCACCAACCCTCTACTATGAACCATCGACTCTCTATTGCGCTAGTCTTGAGTCCAATTTGTCTCCGCCATTGAGTGGTCCCTACCTCCTTGAAGTGGTCACTATCCACTTGAGTGGTCATCACCCTCTGGATTGGAAACTACCCAATCAAGGAGGTACACCCACTCAAGTACCAACTTCTTGATGACTACTACCCACTCAAAGTAGTACACCCACTCAAGTTCCAACTTGGCACTTGAGATTGCCATCTCAACCTCTAGTTACACTCTCACTGGTGCACCCCCCACGAGCTTTTCCACCTATCAAAGCCACCATATTGATGACGCTAGCTACATCAACCCTTTTCAACACTCAATGCCACCTTCTAAGGTCAATATAACTATTAATCACCATGAGACCCATGTCAACACAAGGCGCTTGATGCCATTGACTTTACTCCCATAATGTCCAACACTAGATCATTGTACTTGAGTAGCCACTCATATCTATGTAGATCCCCTACTATCAACTTGTGCCACATGGCCAAGTTGACTAAGATACAACATAGAAGCCACCAAGTTACCCACTTTTATGTTTCCTCGACCCTCATTGGTGACTCAACTCCCTATTTCCAATTGTAACAATCTTACTACATGGGCTCTTGTTGAGATGAAGCATAGAGGCAACAAATGTAATGATTTCATTATCTACATATGTTTTTAACACATTGGTAAGTGACACCTATTGGGCTACTAAATGATGTTTTGTTAAAAGTTTTTTAATAATATTATTCCAATTTTGATGTCAATTGGATTGTGTTACATAAATTTCATCACAACCCTTTAACATGAGCACCATTGATGATACGAACTAAGCCAATGTATTTACAACACTCTTCAAAAAAATTTGCATTCAATGGCTTCATTAAGAAGTCGGCCCACATAATTGATATTGGAGTATACTCAAGCACAAGATTTTCTTCTTCAATCATTTCATGGATGAAATTATATTTGAGATCCACATGCTTCATCTTCTCTGAATGCTTGGGATTGGTGGCCTAGTATATGCCTAATGAATAATCACAAAATAGATACTCAATGGTCTACTTTTGGGTTTACCTTTATTTTGGATGTATTTCATAGTGGATGTATCCAAATGCCCAAGATGATATATGCCATAAAAGGATAGAGTAATTTATGTGAGTTAAGTCATTAGTACTATGGGCTTCATTTGAAGGCTCACTTCTACTTAAGATATTAAATGAACTAATTCGGGACAAGGAATTGAGTAAAGTGAGCAATTAAGAAGAGTGTGATTGATTAGGAAATGAGTATGATGGAATTATGAATAGGTATCATCACTAATAATTTTACTAATAGAACTAAGATTTTTTGCAAGGCTAGGCACACAGTATATGTCTCGAATAAGCATAAATTTTCCATTTGATAATTTGATAGTCGCATTACCCATGCCAATGGCTTAAAGGACATCATTATTTATAAATCTTATATTAAGATGTGCATTCAATTCTTTGTATTTTTTAGTTAATTTTGATTTTTTAAGGTGACAAGTAGCCCCCTGTATAAAGAATCTATGTATATAGTGTGATGACTTGAGTATCATTGAAAGCCATGCAAGCTAATAAAACCTCACCAATCTCTCTACACTTTGATAAAGATGCACTTGATGACATTTGATTCATTGCAAGATTATTAGAGAAGTAGAGATGGAATGGGCTTGAGCCTTGTGCCTATAAGTGTGTCCCTTGGAATGGCACTAACAGTTTTTTGACACATGTTCTAGTCTTGTTGCAAATGTGACTATCAGGTGTAGTGATACTAATGTTAGGTTTTGGTGTACAGGGCTTAAAACTTTTACAAGAAGGATAAATCTTTTGGGAAATTTTTTAATGGAAATTTTTATGAAAATCTCCCTTTGATTGAACATACATTTGAAAAAATATCCTATTGGCATCGAGCTCAAGCTTGAGCGACATCTAACTTTGGGATTTTTAGAAGCAAATGTGGCAAGACAAGTAGATCTTGCCAATTAGCACATGTTCGCATAGCTCCTCTGATGTGCATAGAAGAGCCCAATGCTACATTAGCATAGACCAAGGCTATTCATCCTACAATTTTCTTATCACATTAATGATTAGCCTTTGACACTTTTGAGATAGAGCTTCCAACCCAGCACCACCATCTTGCTTGTTGTCTAATAGGACATCCCAACTGATTTGGGTAGGGACTTTCTTGCCCTATCATGAGCAAATAAAATCTTGAACGAGTTTTTAAATCTTTGACTAGGAATGATTGTTGAAGTAGAGAAGAGAGCCCACATAAACCACTACTAAAGTTAGCATACATTTGACAATGGTAAGCTTGCTCACAAATGTGACAATAAGGTGTAGTGATACTTAAGTTAGGTTTTGGTGTATAGGGCTTAAAATTTTTATGAGAAGGATAATTCTTATGAGAAAATTTGTGATGGAGATTTTTACAAAAATTTCCCTTTGATTGAACATACATAGCTGATGTTGATGTGATGAAGCTTGGGAAATCTGGTTAGTTTGATGCATAGAATTTTATTGTTGAACTAATGGAATTAAATTTGAAACTAATCAAGTGGCTTGATTGGATTGGTAGATATGAAGGATTCCCAAGACAGAGGAAGGGCCAAGTAGAAGAGTGGCTTGACTGTGTAGCGGAAGTTCTAAGCATGAAAGGAGTATGCCATCCATTTTCAATCTCTCTAGGATTGAAAAATTTTTCAAACTGGTTGCTCTTCTTGCATTATTAGATTAATAAGTCTTTTAAGATGGTGTACCTAACTGCCAATAGGATTTTGTTCATACATTTCACATAACTGCTTCGAATGGAATGAGCTATGGTTTCATATGAACAGATTACTTTTGGGCATTGTGCATGTGGATGAGAAGTTCGAGGTGCACCATCAAATTGCACTCATCCCACAAGCTGACTTCATCAACAAGTGTGTGTGATTTGTCCCATTAGCACAAGAGTACTTTTGTCCTATCTGGATAATGAATACTTCCATCAACAATATTGAGGAGATATTGTTTTTGAAGGATTGTCTCCATTGTCATGTGCTAGGGTTGATAGTTTCAATCGTATCGTTTATCAATCTTGTATGTTCATGTTGATGCTAATGGTTATGCCACATTGATCAAGCATGGAAGTGATTCGACCATGTGATGCTTAATTGTGGTTATTGATACCATGTTGTAATGTACATGGGCTCTCTTCGAGATGAAGCACATAGAGGCAACAAATGTAATGATATCATCACATAAATATGTTTTTTTAAACAATGCGTAAGATAAATTTCATTTGAAAAGGTAGTAAAATAAGTGTAGCATCCACAGATGCAACATAATACTAGATCATCTTACTAAGTTTTTTGTAAAAAAACCTAAATATCCAATATTTGCTCCTAACAAAACTAGGCAATCTTGTTGTTAAATTAAGACGCTTATTCAAGGTCCCACTTGTGTGATTACTAAAAACCATTGCATTGCACCTCATTCAAGCTACCATGCTCTCCAAAAGGGCCTTAGACATGCCAAAGTTATCATGCAAGTTTGCATCTTTAAGCCACTTTCTGATTCTCCTCCATTTGAGATGGCATGCACACAATCCTAAAGTAGATGTTTTCATTTTCTTCAGCATGTTTACAAAAAGAACAAAAGGGAAAAACACCAAACTTCTTGGACATGAAGCCTTTGAGTGGAAGCTCCCCAATAGCTACATGACACCTTAGTGAATGGAGCTTGAAGGAAGGAGTAGCTTTCCAAATGTTTCTGAGTTGCCTTCTCCAAGTAGATACACTAATGTTGAATGCTAAAATGATCTATTTTTTTGGTTTATTTTTACTATTTTTGAGGGCTAAATGGTTGATTTTACAAGATGATTGATTGGTTTGGAAGTGGTTTGAGAGTGTTTTGGATAGGGTGGAATGGTTTTGATAAGTTCATGATGTTTTTTAGTAGAGATATGAGGTTCTATAATGTTCTGTTATGTTCTATTGATGTCTTGATAACGTCTGATTAAGTCTGATAGCTTCTATTTTGTTCTATTTTTCTTTTATAAGAAGGATGGAGTAATGATTGATGAATATTGAGGTTGTTTGAAAGCTCATTGAACGGTTTTTTATGGTTTTGATTGGTTTTAGTTGAGGTGGATGATTTCTATTGACCCTCTATAACCCTTTGTTGAGCTTTTGTTGAGCCTCTGTTCCTATCATGTTCTATTCTATATGCCTCTGTAAGTGTTCTGTTGGATGAGAGTGTAGTGTGGGAAAGTTTTCTAGCCTTGGAAAGAGGTGAATGAAAGTTCAAAAGAGCTCAAGGAAGTGGAAGAAGTAGTTGCCGAAGACTCAAGAGAAGATTGGATTGAAGTGACAATGATGAGCTATGAAGAGTCAGTGTTGTGGCTTTGGTGACCTTTCATATCAGACACACCTCTTGGGAGGGGTATTCACGACCAAAGAAGGGTTATTGTGAGTGATTATTGAGTATATGATGTACTATTGAGAGAGAGAGAGAGAGAGAGAGAGAGAGAGAGAGAGAGAGAGAGAGAGAGAGAGAGAGCCAAACAATGTATATATCTATGAGAGACTATGAGAGAAAGATATGGAAACTTTGAAGATGAATAACATGTGATATCTTTCCATTAAAAGTGGTGTATTATTTTGTGTTTTTATGGTCTATAAAATCATTTTATGAAGAATATGAAGAGCATGATGGATTTTGTTAAAGTTAAAGTCATGGGAGAATTATTTCTATGAAGTTGCGTGAAGATTTCTTGTTCGTGGTGTTGTTTTCTTTGTTGAGATCATATCGAACATGAAAAAGATGATTGTTGATAGTACAAGATATATTTTCTTGTAGTAGAAACCCTATTTTCATGGTGTCTCTCTTGGAGCTCTATGTTTTTGGTGCACAACAACTGGCGAAGATTGCTATCAACAAGCATAAGAAGAGATTGAAAAGGAAGGAAACGGCATTGCCAAGAGGAGAAGAATTCAATGGATGCTTGCAAAATTCCTTCAACCATTGAAGAATTTGATATTCTCATTGCCAAATCCACTTTCTACAAGAGGTTCATCTCACAATGGTGGAAATATATTACCATCATGATGCAGGCTCTTTGTGGTGGACTATATTTCCTCTTCTTGTTGAAGCAATAGATATGTGCATCTTGGTGGCAAGTTTTTTGGGAACAAACTGAAGTGGAGAATCAAAGAGAATGATCATCCATGGGATATTTGGCATTCATTGAGAATTTTCTAGACATCATTAATAAGTGGGAGTTTGTGAAGAAGCTTCAAGAGTCGTGGTTAGTGGAAGTTCACAAAAACAAGAAAGAAAAGAATTGGAATTTATTCGTGGATGCTCAACAGTAGGACACATGGGGCGCATGGTGCACTAACAATATCCTATTTGTCCAACTAGCAATCCATTGGAAATTAGTAGACAAAGTTTTCTTCACAACATACACTATTGAAACTATCAGGGGGGCTGGCATTACTATGATGATGGCACCACAATGATCCTTAGAAGAATGAGTTTTGACTCTTTCAGAATGGAATATCTTCCCCTCTGTAGCAGACTAAAAGCTAAATTTAGAGACATTGAAAAGCAGGAAGTAGAAGAAATGTTGGCAAGAGAGTCCTCAAAAGACTAAAACCTCCCCTGATTTTGTTTTGTTGAGTACATACCAACTGGATAGACCTAACTCCCTGATGATGAATGATGCAATCAAGAGGCAAGCCCTAGAATGAGTCCAGAGGTATGTGAGAAGAGAGAAGGCAAAAATCAAAGCCGAGAACAAGCTAGCAACAAGAAAAATCCTCCTTTGATGCCCTAGCAACACTCTTTACAGAATACCCCATGGCGACTCAAGGTCCCCTTCCTAGTCAGATCCATCCTGGAAATATTGATGATAGACCAGCAAATATAGTCCCATTGCCCATCTTTAAGGGAGAGTACAATGAAGACCATGATCTTCATATAGCTAAGTTCATGGTAGCGTGTGTAGCCAACAATGCCAGAACCCCTGAGCAGTGATTGGCAATATTCCCTGCCACTTTCAAAGGCGTGGCCTTTTTGTGGTATAAGAGACAAGAAGCAAGAACTTTTAGCACATGGGACGACCTGAAGTTAGCCTTCCTCTGTGAAATCCTACCAACTAGAATCAACAATCCCCAGTCTCAAAATGAGCTTTTAATTAGAACCAAAAAAGAGAACCATTTGGATCAACCCAACGAGTGTATGCAATCACATAAGCTTCCTATAACGTGCCTAACTATCGGCTGTTTAGGCACATTTTTAGGGGTCCCTAATCTAAGCGTTGCGCCTAGCACTCCCATGGAATGTTATGGGGTTTGTCGCCTAGGGTTTCTCAATTCCACCTCGCAACGGAACGTTTGCGACTGAACCCACTAGGATCGACCTAAAACTTGGATCCCTAGTGGTCAAGGTCTCCTGACAGTATTCTAGCGTCCCCTAGACATCCTTCTTTACATAGAGATACCCAAGCTGAAGCAAACCCATACCGCACTTGGTTCAAAGAGAATGGGAAACAAGAGGGATGTGCTGCTCAACCTCTCTGCTCATAGGGCATAGTCCCATTCCAGTCCCCTAAAACAACATGAATCGGGTTCTAAGTTAACAATACCTAATAGTCGCGAATGTCAGTAAAAGATTGTGGGAAGCCTCCTAGTTCTTTAGGATCACTTTGCCATAGGACGGACCCGTCAAGGGTTATATCCACCCGCTTTCCTCAATAGGCGTTCTTTAGTTATCTAATTAGGTTCTATCACAATTATGTGTGACACTTAAAATTAGCTCCCTTAATTAAGCCTTTTAGGGAATAGGGTTTGTTCATGTAACTTATAGCACAGACATGAAAACAGAGCAAGGAGTCCTTTTGACAAACAAGTTCCTTAACTTATCTTCAAGTTAATCTTTGTCTCTTGCCCGTACAAGGGAAATTATATATCCCTTCTACCCTATAGAAGTACCCAGTCCAAAGCACATGGAATCATAAATTCCATCCTTTATCTAGAATAGGATCTTCCAACGCCACAGACGTTGGGGCCATGGCAGTTCTCAACTCCATTTCGGACTCGGCAAGGGGTTTCCAGAGCTCCACCTAACCCACAAGCTACCTAGGAGTGAAACACCATTTCTATGGTTCGCCTTCTCACCACTCAACCTTCGGCCCATGAATTGAGCAATGCCCTTTTTGGGTTAATCCGCAGTGCGATCTTGGAGATGATCCACCCATGCAAAGAACCTTTTCTTAATTAAATCCTTTAAGAATCGAGCACAAACAAGGCATTCAACCCTGATATCATCTTTTAGAAAACATTCCTTTATTCTCATGGCAACTTGTCATCACAAATCCCTACCATGAATTTGCCATAAATCACGAGCACTTGGAATAATCATCCAAACCACAATTTCAACAATCAGCTAAATGTAAAAGCAATAAGGGTGTTGTTCGATCAATCAACAAAACCGATTGTATTTTTCCAAACAATGCAATAATAGTCACAATAACATTTCCATTGCATATTCACTCTCCCCCTTTAGGATCAAAGGGCGATACTATGCAGAATTTTAACTTGACTTTATCTTCTTTTCCCCTAAGGCAAAGAATGCGAGACGAATTTGTAACGATGCAAGACTATCTTCCAATGTAAAATAATCCCTGAATTATTGTGCGAGTTGTAATCAACTCATGGTTTGGCAGCACAAGATAAACTCCTTGATCATTACTTTTTGTGAAACCTTCATAGCATCTAGATGCAACACTTTAATGCAAGATCAATTCATGTACCATCGATGTATATTTTTGTATAATCCTTTCCATGCATGTACCATCTATGTGCATAACCCTCAAGGTAACCTTATGTGCTCTTCATGCTACATATGATTTTGTCACATAGCACTAGAATGCAATGATTATATTTGGGTACAAGGGTTTGTGCAAACCTCAATGTGCCATATGCATAAATCAATGCAAGGTCATCTATGGTTGTAGAAAGAATTATCCTATAATCCCCTATGAGTTCATTAACTATTGAAAAATAAATTCAGGTTACTTGTTAAAATAAACTCATGCACATTCCTAAGCAATATAACCTATGTCTCAATGAGCAGCAGAGATGGCAATTAGTACCTGGATATTTCGATATGAATTATCCATACCCAACGTTGTATTTGTAGTAGCAGCAATGCCCTGGCCAGTGCCTCCATTATTGGGTGCAGGATTACCGTTCTTGCATGTCTCCCTCCGTTTGGGGGTCATACCTTCGGATTATAAATCTCTCTCTCTCTCTCTCTCTCTCTCTCTCTCTCTCTCTCTCTCTCTCTCTCTTCAGAGATATAGTGTTCTGGGGTGACTCTCCTCTATTGTGATGGGGGATTTAACTCGCGGGAAAAGGGGAGAAGAACAACGCGTGTGGTCACCCTCTAAGGAGGGGAAGAGAAGGAGACCCCTTGGAATATTCCTTCTCTCTCTGTCACCCTCTCTCTCCCTTTCTCTATCTCTCTCACCCTCTTTCTCTCTCTCTCTCACCCTCTCTCACCCTCTCTCTCTCTCCCCCCTCTTCCTCTCTCTCTCTCTCCCTCTTTCTCTCTCTCAGCGTCCCAGGCCTCGTCCCCTCTTCTTTGATAGGGGTTTATAGTTGGAGAGGTGGGGTATTATTGGGGAGCATGGTGGAGGCCCTCACCTCCAATCTAGGTGGCCAGATTGGTTGCTGCCATGCAAGGGGGAAAAGAGATAGTAAGGGGGGGGGGGGAGAGGTGGCACACGTGTGCTCCTTCCCTCCATCGACTTCATCGACATCATCATCTCCTTCCTCTTCTACTATTGCATCATCGCCTCCTATCACCGTCATCCTCCTTTTTCCTTCCCCCCACCACCTGTTTGGCGACGGCAACAACTAGGGGGGGGGGGGGGGGAGGTGGCACACGTGTGCTCCTCCCCCCCATCGACTTCATTAACATCATCATCTTCTTCCTCTTCTACCGTTGCGTCATCGCCTCCTATCGCTGTCATCCTCCCTTTTCCTTCCCCTCACCACCTATTCGACGACGGCAACTAGGGGAAAGATTAAAAAAATTTCAAATACATTTAACTATTAAGGGAGCAAGGGTTCCTATGCAGGATCCCGCGGGGATATTACACTTCCCAAAACCCTATGGCAAGTACTCTAAGAGGTGAAAATCTAAAGGACTACTTGTCTAATTTAGTCACAACTATCAAGAAAGAGCTTATGGATGTGATTATAGAATAGCTTCAAACACTGAAGGTAAATACAACCGACATATCCACTCTTGTAGGAGGTGGAAAGATGTGATGCAGTCTAATACATGGTGTGGAAAGTGCCATCAAGCGGCAGGACATTTAGCCATTGAATGTACCTGAGAGCCAACCATTCCTAGAGCCTTCTATTCATACTGTTTGAGGAAGAACTATACAGGGGATATCTAGTCTCTGAAGAAGGAGATGCATGAACGAAGGAAGAAAGATGAGGAAGTAAGGCTCAACTTGCTGGAATCCAAAATGACAACACAAGACATTGGACCAAAGCCTACCAAAGCCTAGGGAGTTCGGTCCTAACTTTAGTCCAAGGAGGTTTCCTCTCAAAGTTACAGAAGAGAACGACACTCTAAAGGTGGCCAGAGATCAGAGGTGAAGTGTTAGAAATGTGGAGAAAAGGGTCATATCTCATTGAATTGTCCAAACCCTAGAAGGTCCATGGACTGCAAGCTCTTATGCAGTCAATGCAAAGGAGAAGGCCACATAGCATAAGACTATCCAAGTCTAGCTCTTGTGAAAGCTACTCCGAATACTCAACAGAGAAGACTCAAGAACTTGCTTCCAATTTGATGGAATTGGAGGTTGCCCGCAATAATGCGCATGCAAAGAAAGAAGAACCCATAGTTCCAAAGGAGAACATTCACTCTGCCAAGATAGTGAAGTTCAACCTTCCTAGAGAGAAACAAAACAATGCAATACGGAGCACTATAGAGCTATAGAGAGCCATAGAGACAATTGTAGAGATAGGACCAGAGGTCCAGGAGATAGAGGATGATGAAGTACCTCCTCAAGGAGAAGAACCACAAATGTTTCCACTCCTAGAAGAAAAAGGGAAGATAAAAGTGGGTGTGGCCCCATTCTCTAGTAGCTGATTGGAGAAGCATGTAGATCTTATCAAATAATATGACTTGGTCAAAGACCTAGACACTTTTAAACCAAACCTAACATTCTGACACATCCGAGGGTGTGTGCCACTGTATCTTGGAACGATGCCTATTATGACATGGAATTTCTTCCTTTTCTCCCATAATAATTTTTTTTCTTTTTTCTTTTATTTTGCCCTACTCCTGAGGGTATTTCCACCTTTTCTCAAAGAATAGGTCAGCATGACAGGGGACCGAAGTCCTTTTCTCCCATGATCGATATATATTGATTTTTTTTCTTTTTTTCTTTTTCTTCTTTTTAAAGAGGAGAATGGCAAGAATGCCATCTATCGGAACTATCCTTGCTACCTCTATTAGATCAAATAAAAAGGAAGCCACATTGGGGTAGTGGAAGGTGGCTGTGAGGGGCTAACAGAACAAAGCAACATCATCATGATTAGTAAGAGGGTTATCAAGAGCATTAGGGAAAGCCGTATTGACTGTCATGCAAGGAATGAGGGAGCTATCAGTGGTGATTGTGAGGATCCCCATGGAGTGTAATACATCTTGAGGCAAAAGCCATTAATCAGGAAGGGATCATCCAAAGCATCGATTGTCTGGACTTGACAAAGCCATTAAGGTTGACGGCAAGTACCTTATAAGGGACCATCCAACGTTATTGAAGGTTTCCTAGAAATTTGCCAAATCAGGAATCATAGGCTAGGACTAAGCCACCTTCTTTGACCTCCTTTTGCTTGATGAAGTTGTTATGATAGGCCTTTCTGCAAGCTTGGGTGGCTTCCATGCACTGTAAGGCCATCCGACAAGTCTCATCTAGACATTCAAGGTGCAAGAGATGGCATTGTAGGGACTCATCATCTCCCAAGTGTTCTTTGATGGCCACACGCACAGAGGGTAGCTCAAGTTCAATAGGAAAGATAGCTTCTATTCCATACACAAGTTGGAAAAGGGGTCTATCTTGTAGCAGCCTTATGGGAGGTTCCATATGCTAAGCATATGCCCAGAGGGCTTGTGTAAATCGATTATCCCAATCACGGCAATGTGTAGCAATTGTTATTGTCAGAATTGAATAGAGAATGCAATTGGTAACTTTGACTTGGCCATTGGCTCTGGGGTAATAGGGTGTGAACTTATGATGGTGGATCTTGTACAACTTGATCAATTCTTCCATAATCTTATTGAGAAAGTGAGTACCTTAGACACTTACAAGCTCTAGGGGACTGCCAAAATGGGTGATGATGTTCTCGTAAGGGAAGAGGGCCACACTGTCGCCATCATCACGCTTCAAAGCTTTGGCTTCACACACTTTGTCATGTAGTTTGTATAGACCAAGATGTATATGTTTTGTTTCCTTCTGGTTGGTGGATCAATGGGACCAATTAAATCAATTTCCCACTTCTTGAATGGCTTTAGGGGAAGAATGGGTTGGTAGGCTTTCCCATTTGGTGACATGAATCACACCATTTGTAGTAGTCATAGGCATCCTTATGGAGGGTCAGCCACCAATATCCTGCGAGCAAGGCCTTTTTGGCTATTGCTTCTCCTACAAAGTTTTCGCCAAAGGGCTCATCATGGCATGCTTTCAACACTATTCCAATCTCTTCTCCTTCAATATATCTTTGCAATACTTTGTCCTTTCCTTTCTTGTACAAAGCACCACCCTAACAGGATGCAGGGGTTGATTCCAACAGAAGCTTCTTCTTCTCACAGCTCAAGATACCAGGGGGATGCTGTTGGGTTTCCAGGAGGTTGGCTATGTCTGCATACCATGGGGTAATAGTTTCGACCAGAAACAGGGAAGCATAAGGAAGGTTTGGATCATCTTGCTCTTTTTTGTCATTGCTCTGAGGGATTCATGATAGATGATCAGCCGCTAGGACATGAGAACGACCGGGTTTAGTAACCACTTCAAAGTTGAACTCGTGAAACAAAAGGAGCCATTCATCATTCTTCCCTTTACATCAACCGCGTTCATTTGGAAGGACAGGTCTTCATGGTCCACATAGAATTTGAAGTGCGTCGACAACAAGGCTTGAGGATTCGTCTTCCAAGGATGCATCCAAGAACATCACATAATAGGAACCCTTTGTTTGAATTGCCAAAGTGGTGGTTGTTGGCAGGGTGCATCATCATCATCTTCTTGTGAGAAGGGTAGATTAAGGTGGGAAGAACCACTATTTAAGGAAGGATTATTTTTCTTAATCCATTTCTTATAGAGGTTTTGCTTATGACGTGACTCATTAATCAGTTCAAAGGGTATCATAGTCATTATGTCAAACAACAAGGGATCTTCTGCTTCTGAAGCTTTAGGAACTTCTAGTTCTTCCTCATCTCTACCTTCTACGAGGAGAATAGACTCTTCTAGCTTGATTTCATAGTCTTCTTCTACACTATCATCTTTGTCCTCTTCAAATTTTGTTTCTACCTCTATAGGGGCTCTATGAGAGAAGAACAAACTCTCTCTTATGTCCTCTACTTCTGCTTCTATGTCTATATTTGCTTCTATCTCTATCTCTATCTTTGTTTCTGCATTTGTCTCTAGATCTACTTCTATCTCTGTCTCTGGCTTTGCTTCTATCTCTATCTCTGTCTCTGTTTCTGCATCTTTCTCTAGCTCTGCTACTACGGCCATGTAACAGGAAGAATAGTACATCCATGCTTCTATCTCATTGTCAGATGTGACTTCAGAAGACAATTCAAGTTCAGGTAGGAGGTATTCACCCATTGATAGACTTTGTTTCTTTTAGGAGTTGACTTACAATGCCCACCATTGTCACGGATTGTGCCTCTATTTTCTTGGGAAAGATTTGTTTGACAGCTTCTTCGTCTCCTGATGTATCATATTTTACTCGTTGGAGGAGTTTGTTAAGACTTCAATGGATGTGGATCCATTGTCTTTTTGTGATCCATACAACTTTACCACCACCTTGTTGGGTCCTCTGCCTAGGGTTAGGGCTCCTTTGAACCAATATGTCCTTGCTCTTGCTTCAAAAAGCCAAGGTCTTCCTAAACAATAGAGGGTATGAGGTCACATAGGAATTTGGTTTGACCACCAAATATGCCATCCAATAATCTTTTCTTGTGAGGGTTGTCATTACATATGGATGTGGAAAAGGTGGTAACACCCCGTACTCTAGGATAAATGAATCTCTAGTAGACCTCTTGTACTAGAAATTCCAAAGCCACCTCCCTTGGTGCACTAAATCCTATAAACCCGTCGGTGCTTGTGATTCCTACAACAGATGACATATCCCACATGTGATCTAAGTATCGGGCTTATTGGCTACCTCTCTAGGTACGCCTCTTCATCCACAAATCCACATTGATATCATCAACCAGCTGAAGTTGAACTTCATCGATGAACCTTGAGTGATATGGACTTTCATCCTAACCAAATGGGGATGTGAGTATGGGCTACCCTTTGTATTCATTAACAGAGCGAGAGATAGAGGGTGGGGTAAGTGACCAGTCCTTGCCCTTTATATCCAATAGAGAGGTGTGATGTGTGAATGGAGAGTTACACACATAGGATGGGCCTCTCAAAGCACAAAATTGTTCCTGTGCACGGCACTATAAGGCTTCGTGGCCTTCTGTATGCCGGCACAGGGTGGGATGCACTATTGCACCATCAATTGCACACAAGGCATACAACCTTCGCACAAGTGTCAATGAGGATTCAATCAACAGGATTTGAGGAACTTGGTTGCCCTCCTGTTATCATCAATAGAGTGTGAGACAGAGGGGGGGCTGAGCGTGATTGATTTTTCTTCATCAACTGAGAGGTGAGGATTGAGGGACATTCCAACACTTAGAGATATGTATGTTCTCGTTTCCCTATGTACACATGGAATAGGCCTCCTCCACCATCACTCTACACCTCATTCACTTTGGTGCATGACACAATAAGGATCTGTGGCCTTCCTTCTTTCACCTATGCCAAATGGGTTAGGATGCACAGTTGCACCATCAACTCTGCACATTGACATACTCCCTCTGAACTATTCCCTTTGTTGATTTCTAAATTGGATGTGAGCTTTTTTAAAAATGAAATTGGATGTGAGCTTAGTAGGTAATAAACCTTTTTTAAAAAACTAAAATTTCACCCATTATTAATAATTTTATTAAAATGAATCCTTCATTATATTTATTTCCCCTACACACTGCACATTTCCCTTTTTAATGAACACACTTTGTGGGGATGGGAATGGTGGAGTCTTGTCTAGTTCCACTTGATGATGGTGGTCAAACAGTTCGAGTGTCATTTCAGTCTAATCAATTCTTATGTGATTCTTTTTTTTTTTTGCTCATCTTCACGAGTCGATGTATGATATGTACTTTTTTTTTCCTGATACGAGGATTCAGGGTGTCTATTTATCTACATCACATGAAGCTTTCGGTCGCATGTGTGTAGAGATCATGACCAATTTTTCCTAGGATGTGGACTGCTTGGGGTGGTTAGATAGTCGGTCACGTCATGTGAGTTTATTATGATCGATATCTTATATATTCCTATCCTATTGTTTTGCAAGCATTCATTGTGACTATGTGTGTATGTGTGTAAATCATCTAAATGGCGCCTCAAACCCCTCCCTTGATCCAGTATGTGCCTTTGGTATCACATGATTATTCCTTGTTGCTAGATTCGGACCTAGTTGCTAAAGCGGGATTATCCAAGTTTGTGGGCCTTTCCTTATCGCTAGTTCTAGATGATCATGACATATGTGAATTTTTAACCTTTTACAGTAAGAGGTCTAGTCCTGTTCGTGGTACAACTATTCTTATGATGCCTAAGAGTCCGAGGAAGGCTCTTTCTTTGCCATACCATGGAGAGTCTTTCCTTGCTACCGGTTAGTTGTTTTCCAACGAAGATATTTTAAAGCTCTTACAAAAGCAGACTCTTGATGTTTTGGATCCAAAGAAGGTTATTACCATGACATAGGTCAGTGTCTCCATGATTTCCAACTCCCTATGGAAGCACTTGTGTAGATTTCTTTAGGGCATGTTTATGCTTGCCAAAACCCCATCTCATTACCTCTCTAAGGAGTTGTTCACAACTTCTCGTATGGTCCTCAAAGGTATTACCATTGATTGGAGTACCTATCTCCTGGCAAATATGGATCAACATTTCATTAGAGCTACTAGAGAAAATGCGACTAATGTCACATTTGGGTCATACCTTTATATACTCTTGATGCATTTTTCCCTTGCAAAGGAAGTACCTTTACCTCCAGTCAATCCTCTAGTCATTTAGACAAAGCACCTAAAACGAGTTGCTGAATCAGTGACAGTTCCTACTCTTCCAGTTTCAATTACAATTCCTGCTCAATCTTGCAGTACGTTGCCTACCTTTCTTCAAATGCCAAATATTTTCAAAGCCATAGGAGTGGTATGTTGGACAACATTTCTATTCCTTCTGTGCAACACCTGGTAGCAAGAGATGCCATTCCTTTCTTGTACAAGGACATCTAGAGTTCAATTGAGCTTTCAGTTATTGTCTATATCCAGTTGCTTTCTTCTTCTTTTTATGAAGAACTTCAATAGTAGAAGGAGAAGCTGTATAAAGCTAATACTGAGTTAGCTTCTACTCAAGAGAAATTCTTTGACCTTTGTATACAAATGGAGCACCAAACTAAGGTCATGGATACATAGAAAAATGAAATCTCTACTTTGATAACTCAATTGGTAGAAACTTAGTCCCAAGTTGTTATTGTAACAGAGGAGAGGGATAGGTTAGAGAAGGAGGTTGATGAGATGAAAACTGTGATACTTGCCCAAATTGTGAAGCCTAAATTAACTACAGATTTCCTAGACCAGAGCAATGCTCATATTCAACAACTTAAGGATCGGTTGGCTCAATCTTGCTCTTTTTCACAGAGTCTTATGTAGCCAGTTCCTTCTTTGTCCCCTGTAGACTTAGCAGTTCTTCAAAGACAAGCCACAATATGCCATTTGTTCTAGGCTAAGGTGGAAAGACTTTAGTCTCAATTGGATTTGATGTGGTCTTCATTTGACCAGTTTCAAAAATATGTTCCTCCAAATCACTCATTTCTCATGCATTATTAGCAACAGAATTTGACCTTTTACATTAAGCTTTCAATGATGGATTTACCTCTTCTAGAGGATGGTTGGAGTGGGGCTTGGTCTTTTGACTTGTTGACTGAAGTAGTCCGAATGGTTTTTGAAGACTCTATGACTTCAGATACTATGCTTCTATCTTATATGTATTTGAGAGGTGATTTGCTAATTCTAGATGATGAAGATTTAGCTTGGTATATTGGACATGTGGTACTACAAGTTGCTTTAGACATTTGGAGTTGCGAAGATCATGTCTTTTTCCCTCCTCCTTCTTGTCCTTCCCCATCTATAGTGTTTCTCTCCACTTTTCATGCCTATCTATTGACACCTTTCTTAGCAAATTCTCCTAAATTTTTAGCTAATTCCTCTTTAGTTCATTCCTCATTTTACGATTTTGCCTACCCATCTCTTCATTCTCTTTTACTAGTTCCTCTTCCATCTCCTACCACTTACATTCCTCATCCCCATAAGTTGGTTAGTGGATATGTAGGTTTCATCAGAAGATTCCTAGAAGACGGGGGCGGAGCTTAGCTAATTCTCTTACTGGAACTTGGATTAATTGGCCATTAATTCCAAGGGAATGGACGATTTCTAGTCAAGCATATCATAATTATCTACATTTTGCTCGACAACATTCTCAGTCTACAGATCCTCCAGTGAGATTGATGGCTCACTTTGCTTGGTATCTAGTGTATATGCACATGCATTCAAATAATGATCCAAAGGCCATTCCAAAGTTGTGCATGAATATAAATGTAAATATTGATTCCCAACAAGTGGATATATTGTATTTTCATGCCCTTTGTTTACCTAGCAAATATGGTGTTGGAAAAAAGTTTCCAATACACAATTAATTTTTAATAAATGAATTTGCATTTAGAGACCCTCAGTCAAGGTCTGAAGTCTGAGATACATTAAAAGCATAGTTTCAAACTTAATAATTTTTAAATAAATGACAACAAGGAACCACTATTTTCTTTTTAAGATTTATTACCTAATAAAATTTTACCCATTATTAATAATTTTATTAAAATGAATCCTTCATTATATTTCTTTCCCCTACACATTGCACATTTCCCTTTTTAATAAACACACTTTGTGGGGATGGGAATGGTGGAGTCTTGTCTAGTTCCACTTGATGATGATGGTCAAACAATTCGAGTGTCATGTCAGTCTAATCAATTCTTATGTGATTCTATATTTTTTGTTTTGCTCATGTTGACGAGTCGATGTATGATATGTACTTTTATTTTTCTTTTTTTCCTGATACAGGGATTCAGGTGTCTATTTATCTACATCACATGAAGCTTTCGGTTGGACGTGTGTAGAGGTCATGACGGATTTTTCCTAGGATGTGAATTGCTTGGGGTGGTTAGTCAGTCGCTCACGTCGTGTGAGTTTATTATGATCGATATCTTATATATTCCTATCTTATTGTTTTACAAGCATTCATTGTGACTATCTGTGTATGTGTGTAAGCCATCTAAATGGCACCTCAAACCCCTCCCTTGATCCAGTATGTGCCTTTGGTATCACATGATTATTCCTTGTTGCTACATTCGCACCTCGTTGCTAAAGCGGGATTCTCCAAGTTTGTGGGCCTTTCCTTATCGCTAGTTCTAGATGATGCTGACATCTATGATTTTTTAACCTTTTACAGTAAGAGGTCTAGTCCTGTTCATGGTACAACTATTCTTATGATGCCTAAGAGTCTGAGGAAGGCTCTTTCTTTGCCATATCATGGAGAGTCTTTCCTTGCTACCCGTCAGTTGTTTTCCAACGAAGATATTTTGAAGCTCTTACAAAAGCAGACTCTTGATATTTTGGATCCAAAGAAGGTTATTACCACGTCAACTGAGAAAACCCCATCTCAGTGCCTCTCCAAGGAGTTGTTCACAACTTATCATATGGTCCTCAAAGGTATTACCATTGATTGGAGTACCTATCTCCTGGCAAAGATGGATCAACATTTTATTAGAGCTACTAGAGAAAATGTGACTAATGTCACATTTGGATCATACCTTTGTGTACTCTTGATGCATTTTTCCCTTGCAAAGGAAGTACATTTACCTCCAATCAATCCTCTAGTCATTTAGACAAAGTGCCTAAAACGAGTTTCTGAATCAGTGACAGTTCCTACTCTTCCAGTTTCAATTACAATTCCTGCTCAATCTTGCAGTACATTGCCTACCTTTCTTCAAATGACAAATCTTTTCAAAGCCCATAGGAGTGGTATGTTGGACAACATTTCTATTCCTTCTGTGCAACACCTGGTAGCATGAGATGCCATTCCTTTCTTGTGCAAGGACATCTAGAGTTCAATCGAGCTTTCAGTTATTGTCTATATCCAGCTGCTTTCTTCTTCTTTTTATGAAGAAGTTCAATAGTAGAAGGAGGAGATGTATAAAGCTAATACTGAGTTAGCTTCTGCTCAAGAGAAATTCTTTGACCTTTGTATACAACTGGAGCATCAAACTAAGGTCATGGATACATAGCAAAATGAAATCTCTACTTTGATAACTCAATTGGCAGAAACTTAGTCCCAAGTTGTTACTGTAACAGAGGAGAGGGATATGTTATAGAAGGAGGTTGATGAGATGAAAGTTGTGATAGTTGCCCAAACTATGAAGCCTAAATCAACTACAGCTTTCCTAGACTAGAGCAATGCTCATATTAGAGACCTCTCACTATTGCCACTTTTCTGAAGCTATAATGGTCCATCGTGGTACTTAGGCGGGTAGTAGAGCATGGCAGCACATGTAGCACAGTCAATAGGGAGTGCAAGTCATGCTGGCGATGGCAAGTAACTGAGTGACATGCATGAACAAGTGCCAAAGAAACAATAAGGCTGTGATGGGGTATCAAGCATGTGATAGTGTGAGCTTTTATGGGTCAATCTCAATGGTTTTAGCACTAGTCGATATAGTGGCAATTGATTGTTGGGGTAATCAAGTTTTATCCTTGAGTATTCTAGTTATCGGGACGAGGTGTAGCTTGAGTGGAGTAGTTATGAACACGAATACATGTGGCTAATGTAGTGATTGCATATAGGCTAGGAATGATGACCATGTGCACAATGGTAGGTATTGGTAAGGAAGGGCACCCTTTCGTAAGTACAATCACAGAGTCATGCACAAGTGAAGATAACAAAGAATAAGGGTATCAGTATGTAGGTATGTACTGGTAATGAGAAGGGCACATGGTGGCCCACCTTATATAAGATCCCACATGAAACCTATCTAAGAAGTTGCAAGCTTCCTTCCCTGCTACTTGCTCCATCATATGATCACGTTTGGCAACGAATAGTGATCTCTCTTACTTACTTATAGCATTCAACTTTTTATAATTGATGCATACACAAATTTTCCCATTCTTCTTAACTACTACAATGATCATTGATACTTAGGCAATATGCTATATTTCATAGATCCTACTTTTAGTAACCAATGAATCTCTTCTCTAACATGGTGGGAAAGTTCTCACCCATATCTCTTGGTATTCTTTCATCAAGTTGATCAAATTTTCCTCATCCTCTACGATGAGGCTCTTAAAAATGTAAACAAGTTTAGAGGATTCCCTTGATGTTGCAATGTTTACTTCTTTGATCTTTGTTGGTCCCTCAATGGGTTCATTAGATGTGCGTTGCGCTTTGTGCCTAGCAATACTACTACCCGATTACTTTTTTTGAACTTCGTGAATCTCTTTCAACTCGTTGTTTTGTGAGTATTGCATTTTAGGTGTTTTCACCTTAAATGGACTGAAAGTTTGGACTTAGACTTAGTAGATTGGGTTGGTTGAGGAATTTCTAGGTTAGGGAAGAATAGCATGTCGCTTGGCTCCTTTCCCCAAAATGTCTTAACCCCTAAAGCACTTAAGGTTGGAGGTGCACGAAAGCTGAGTTGTAGAATATGGTGAAATCCTGCAAGGTTCATTCCTTCTACCCAATATTTTAACCCTTCACAAATTAATGAGATACGATTGAAAAAATTTCCAAGTAAAATGATAAATTTTGTGGATGCAAGAGCTACAATAATTGTTGGTTTGATGGTCTCATATATATAATGAGACCTGGTTGTATCATGAACAAGAGAAGACTCTTATTCTATGGGTTGTAGTTCATTCAAGGGTTCAGTCGTGATTTCATCTATCTGTCATTTCTTTTCTTGAAGAGATGCATGGGATGCTTTTGTCTGCTAGGCTTGTCCATGTGGGAGCTTTTGCATTCATGGTTGATGCCTTTGTGTTCTCCCCTTCTGGTTTGGATGAGTCCCCTTTGCAGTATGCTATGACAACTTCCAACTCTTCTAGTCATGCAGACAGTCCTCTTGATGAGCCTGTTCTCTCTTATGAGAGTTCCCATGATTCTTTGAGCTCTTTTGATGTATTGGACAGTCCTACTCATGCTATTACAGAGTAGTTGTCCTCTTCTACAGGTTTTATAGGTTCTGTTTGCTTTCATTGTGGAAAGATAGGGCATGTGAAGCACAAATGATTCAAGTGGATTAGAGAGTAGAAAAGATTTCGCCGCACTATACATGAGAGCAGAGTCATTGATACAATAGGTGAGACCACTATTGATAGTCGTATGGTGCATGTAGTAACTTGGATAGTGCTTGGATTTATAGTTATGGCCATCCTGCTTCTCTATTGTATGGCATCTATGCTATTTGGGTTGCTATTGCCCGTGTATGTCAGGGAGCAGTTGATCTTTATGGCCTCCCGTGTATGCACATGGTTTGCTGCTATGTATTTTATAGAACCTCTTACCTGGATACTTTTACACAGATATTTGGGCTTTTATTGGAGTTTGATTCTTGCAAGTTTATTTGCCACCTGTTGTTCTTGGCTGGACATGTATGTCAGTACATGGTATGAGACACTGCAAAGCTATGTATACTCCTATGTTTCGGGGATGCTTATGCATTTATGGCTCCAAGGCATGCTTATGCTTTTATGGCTATAAGCTACAATGGTTGGATAATTCAAACAACCCATGAATAAAAAGAAATTCCTTTATTATATTCAAAGTTTATTACAATTTCCATCTTTTTGATCCTGCAAAAGATATACAAAATTCCACGAGGGTATTCTATCCACCAACATTGTAACGTGTTCACCCGTTTACTAACCATATATGGATATACAAATCTATTATAGGCATGATCATAGACATGATAGAATCATTAAGTTAACACATTCCATGATGAAAAATTTCTAATCATTAACATGAATCAAGAAAATGAGCACTATTACAACCACATGATTCAAAATGTTTAAGTGAAGGTTGTTTTTAATAAGCTTATGTTTTATAAACTTCTCTGCTAGAGGGACTAGTATGGCTAATCAAGGTAATGTTTACACATGTTAGGCTTATAGGATAACCATGCATGATCTACTTGCCCATTCACTTGAGACTTCATCCATTGCGAGATTTGAAGACCAAGGTTGTCCATAGTGGCTCTCAGTTGGAGCATTTCACCCATCATTTTGTGTGATTGGCCATTACATCTGCATGTCGTTCAGCCTGCCTCCTCTCATGTAAACATAGAGTGTGTTTAAGGGTGTTGAGGCCTATCATATTTGGTGAATGCTCTTCAACATCCATGATGTCCTAATGTGAGGTAGATGAACTGAATGCTTTAGAGTTCTCTAATTCCACTTTAGGACACCATTCAAGGTGATCAATCCATCATCTTGACTAAAAATCCACCCCAAAAGAACCTTTCTCATGAAACTACTCATAATATACCATAATTACATCACCTCTCTATTGAGATGTTGAACTCTACATGAGTTGGCATTGACTATGTGCCTTGATGATATGGTAGGATATTACTCACTTGCATGTTAGGTGACCGACATGACCACCTTGAGTCAATTATCTTCATCCAACTGACTAATGCATACTATATGTAGAGATCACCTTGAGTGACACGAACTCGACTCAGAGTGATGATAAGATTGATTAAGGTGATCATATTCCAATCAAGATGATGGGTTATAGCTGGCCAATAAAGGTGATGGATCACCTTGATTGTGGTGATTAGGTATAGTAGAGACAGTCCAATCAAGATGGTGATCACCTTGAATAGAAGTAAGGCAATGTGGATAGAGTGAGTTCTAGTCTATGTGGATACAATCAAGGTGAAGGTTGAGTCAAGGTGGTATTGGTTCACGTTGATTAGAAGTTAGTCAAGATAATGTGCAATAGAGGTGGTGTTCAACTTGATCAAAGTAATGGATCCCCTTGGTTGGGATGATGAAGTGGCAGTCAAGATCAAAGTCACTTAAGTGAAGACCACATTGAGTGGGGGTGATGATTAGTATGCACAATGTATACAATTAAAGTGATGATCATCTTGAGTGAGACACCTCAAGCAAATGAAAGGATCACCTTGAGTGGTTTGTAAAATGAGTAGAGATTATGGATAACCTTGATCAAGGTGAAGATTAATAAGGTGAAGGACAATCAAGATGATGCCAAATAGTAGTCAAGTTGGTCCATTTCAAGGCCTACAGATGATACATTTTGTGATCATTTCTAGGCCCCAAATGCAAACAAATCACATAGAGCTGATTTTCACTATAGGATGGTCTTGGATATAATTGTGACCCTAGGTAGCGGTCAAGCAAGTGCTTTTCAACTTGAAGTGAAGCTAGTTGACTTGATGCAACAACTAGTTGATTTGATTGTGACTCTAGTCCTTTCAAATGGTGCAAATATAGTATCTCATGATTGTTATGGCTAAGATACATGCCGATGACTATTTAGGTACAGATAGTGACACCAAACAATGATGTGGATTAAAAGTTAATATTTTAATGATAAAAATAGCCAATTAAGGTGTTCAATGTTTCCATTCATAATCCACCGTGAATCCCAAATTCATAGATTGGCACAAATTGAAAACTCATAATAAAGGAAAATAGAGAGGCAAGTGCACAAAGAGAGGCATGACATAGATTGGGTGCAATCTCCCCCATGCATTGGGAGGGTTCTCCCCAATGCATGTATTTGCAAATTTTTATCAAACTTGTGCCCAAAATAGCATATTGCATCCATGCTTTATTCTCTTTTTGTAAACAAATCCCCTCTCCCTAATATCTAAAAAATATCTGAAAGTCTATACAATATATTGAGCTAAATAATAATAATAACACCCAATGATAGAAGCATATAATAGAAATATCTAGTGCTTTGTGTGCATAAACACATTATTATACAAATTCCATGACTTTATCCCATTCTTGGTCCAAATATCTATCCACCAACAACACAAAGCTCATTAATCCTCCTAACATCCTCTTTGCACAATGCAACTAATGCTACACATTCACACATGCAAAACATCATGATTATGCAATGAATCAACAAAAAATAAGAATCCTTGTCACAAATAAAATCAAGTCACTTTAAATTTAAAAAATAGATTATATCCATAACATTGCTTGAGGGTAGAAAAGCAACTATCCTCAGTTTTGACAAGATAAAGGAACAATAATGATTATTAACAACATGCAAGTGCTACCTCTTGCAGTGGATTGATACAAACTCCAATCCAAATGGTGAATCAACATAAGAATAAATGACCATGGATCACAAAACACCACCTCATGTGATGTATCAATGTTTGATAAAAGCTTAATATACTTGTGAGTGATAAGCAAATATTAGATTATCATAAGTTGGAGAGAGAGAGACGTTGGTGACTCCCTTAGGATTCTTTTATTGAATGGTTCTTATATTTAGCTAAATGATGATGGTTTTTATGACCAATAAGATTAGTAGTTGTATCATGGTCAAGAATGATCTCAAGGATTAAGACCTCAGCACCTTCTTCAAGCAATGGTGAGACATTAATCATTGGGGTAATAGGTGAATTGCCTTTAAAGGGTTTTAATAAACTAATATAAAAAGAGTTATGGATTTGCTAATGAGGTGGGATTCTTAAACAAAAAGCATTATCAATAATCTTGTGAACAATTCTAAAAGGTCCATAATATCTTAGAATAAGTTTAATTTTGGGATACCATTCAATAGATTTTACTTTTCTTTATTAATTTATAAATAAAAAATCATATATAGCTAATATTTTGTTTATAAATCAAAATTTTAAGCATAATCTCTCATTATGTTATCAATGTTTAAAAAAAAAAGTCTAAGCCTTATTAACATGCCATTTCATTGAAATAGAGTAAATCAAAATAGAGATAGTACACACACACACACACACATTATTTACTTATGTTGACATAATTATTTTTATATTTTTCATGAGAAGGAATTTGTATTATCATAAATGGAATCAAAATATAGTCAAAAGCAAAAAAAGATTGTTATCAATGTGATCAAATATATACTAATACAATAAATAAACACAAGTGATGAGATTGTGAAAGTTAATGTTTGTGTACACAACTTCAAAGACTCCATACTGAAAAAAAACATTGACAACACTAGAATTGGAAGGACATCAAGAAATATCATCCATGTTTCATTTAGAGATTGAAATAATCAAATAGATACAATATAATATTTTTAAAAATACAAAATCTTACACAAATCTTGACAATGTTGTTTAAAAAACAATAATATGTCTAAGAAAAGAAAGAGTATTTGAACTTCAAGTTGATTTCATTAACAAAAAAGAAAAGAAGCAAATGATATGGGTGAGCTTGATCATATAAAAAACAATGTTACATGTGGTCATTGTGAAAATACTATAAGAATGTCAAAATCAATGTTTTTAATAAGAATATCACATTATATGATTAAGTTTAAAGAGAAAATTGTAGTTTGTACTTTTCGAGAATGTTACAATATCAACATTGAGGATATTCCAAAGTTTTGTATGCACTGAAATACATTGTGCTAAAAAGCACAAACAAAATATATATGAAAATATATATTCTTTTCTCCATAAACAATATAGGTAGCTAAGTCATGGATGTCTAGTAAGATCTATAGTACTCACTAGCTAATCAACCATTTTATAATTGTATTTTATTTATATAATGGAGATACTCCCAACATATTAAAGTCATTGCCATACACTAGAAGTTTGTATACATGACATGCTACTGGATTGTTATATTGGAAAAAATATGGATGTTTAATTTCAAACCATCATTGTACATTGAAGATTCATCTAGATGACATGCTATTAAATTTTTGTATTGGAAAAAATACCAATATTCAATTCAAGTTTCATGTTTTGATCCTGTGCTTGCTTATGCAAAAAAAAAAAAAGAAAGATTATATGCATTTCTAAAATATATATCAAATGTAATATATGCAATAATAGATCCAATATCTATAACTCAAATCTTTCACAAGATATATGGTGACTTGCATTGTGGTAATTTGATGCTAGATTTTACTTGATCACATGTCAATCTATACAAGTTGGAGAGGAAAAAGTTCATATGTGGCTTGCAATAGAAAATCTAGATCTTACATATAAGAATTTGGTTTCGAAGGCATCTGGTTTATAATTTTTTTATTTTAGATATTTACTTGTATATATTTTAAAAACATAGATATGTAGAAATCCTACATGTACTTGTTGTTTTATTTCTTATGTGCTATAATCTTATTATAAATTTAAAAAGCCTTTATTTTTATGATTTTATTTTAGATATATTTTTATACATGTTAAAACACATATAAAGAGAAATAATAGTGGTATATGAGATCATAACTACACTATAATGGCATTTGCACATGAATAAGAGTAATTATATCTAAATTTAAAAATATTTTAATTTAAAATTGAATATTGATTTAGTAAAATTAAGATTGATTTTGAGAATATATTTAAGTTTTCAAAAGTTATATGGAAAGCTGATTGTCTAAAGATATCAATGTACCAATGTAAATATCTGAAGGTATGCTTTGGATACTAGGATCGTGATTTTTTTTGTAGTTTAAAAAAGCAGATATTATTGTAAGTAAAACTAGGCACTCTACACCCAATTTTCCCTTGATGCTTCACTTCAAGATGGCGCTATGTGCTAAACTTTGAAGCACTACTATTATTATTGGTTAACACATTTCACTTCGTGATGCATATCTTATGTGGCAATATGATTCGTAACAAGTTGAGTCCCTAAAACACAAACCATGAGAGATCCCAAAACCATTGTGAAGCACTTGTACTATTAATAGTTAATGTATTGCATTTCCATGTCAAGTATTGAAATAATAACTTGATTTTCAAAAATACAATTGTACCTCACAATGATTCAACTTAGAAAATCAATAAATCATAACTCCATAAGTAGATATTGTTCCCTCACCTACATTTGAAGGTATGCTTTGGATACTAAGGTCGTGATAAATTTTTTGTGGTTTTAAAAAAGTAGATATTATTGTAAGTAAAACTAGGTGCTCTACACCCAATTTTCCCTTGGCACTTCGCTTCAGGCTGGCACTACATGCCAAACATTGAAGTGCCACTATCATTATTGGTTAACACATTTCATGTCATGATTCATGTCTTATGTGGTATTATGATTCGTGGACAGTTGAGTCCCTAAAACACAAACCATGAGAGACCCCAAAACCATTATGAAGCACTTTCATTATGAATAGTTAAATTATTGCATTTCCATGTCAAGTATTGAAATAATAACTTGATTTTCAAAAATACACTTGTACCTCACAATGATTCAACATAGAAAATAAATAAATCATAACTCCATAATTAGATATTGTCCCCTCACCTACATTGTGAGGTCCAAATATTCATAAGTCAATAATATAAAAAGATATAGTATGATCCTTCTACCACTACATTTGAAGGAAACCGATTAATTTTTACATGTTATTTTGGCAAGTTTACAAAGATGATTGTATTTGGGCAAAGGATATTATCTTACATGGACCCAAGTATTCAAATAAATGCGGCGCCAAAGTGTATTTTTTTATCATGCTAAAAGGAAATAGAGCATGTGATATCTTTATGTTTCACATCATCAATTTACACACTTATTATTACCCTAAATATATGGGTGCAAATTGCTTATATGTCTGAAAACACATGCATAAGGCATTTGTATGCATGCCTAAAGAAATTTTGGATGCTTAGATATCCAAGTTAGAGTTGCACATTACCATGTTTTTATGTCTTTACATATACGCTTACTACAAAATGGTTTTATAAATTGGCATATATGCTTGCTACAAAATACTAAGGTGAATTTCCATTAATGAATCATCTGTACTTTTCTTACAATAGATGTTGTTTTTGTCACTTCTTTGTTTCTCACATGTACAACTCTCATAATCACACTTGATGTTCTATATCTATCTAGAACATTGTGGTAATACACAAATACATAATGTAAAACAAAGCACCATATACTAAAAATAATAGAAATAATGATCTAGTCAAGGAAGTAATGTCATAAAGTATATACAAAATAACACAAATATATGTGCATATTAGGCTTAAGGGGAATCAAACCCCAAGCATAACCAAAGCAATATGCCCATCAGGTAAACCCCCCACCCACTTCAACCAACCATAATGCCGGTTGGTTGGTTGAAGAGGTGAATATGCAACAAAAAATAAGAACATAATAACATTACCTCTTGAACCACCACCAATTGTAACCAAAAGACAAGGAATCTTAGTGGGACTCCATCTATCTTAGCACTTGAGTTGTGTAACTCTCAACCTGTAAAATGAGAAATAGAGAGACAGGCTCCATAAATTTGATGCCATTTGGACAAAGATAATCAACTTCATGAGAGGGGTTGTAGACAATAAGAGGGGGGCTTCATGGAGTCAATGCCATCAGACCAAAGACCATTGCTTTTAGGAAGGGACCATCTATGAAAAGACATTTGAGTGCAAGCGGGGGAAGGTATTCACTTGAGAGAGCTGCAATGTGCGTGTGCGTGTGCGTGTGCGTGTGCGTGTGCGTGCGCGTGTGCGGGTGCGTGTGCGTGCGCGTGTGCGGGTGCGTGTGCGTGCGTGCGTGCGTGCATGCGTGCACGCGCACGCGTGCGTGCAACACATCAAGCCTTTTCAGTCCCATCAAGTAGGAAGTAGGCATAGTAGCCCCAAAAACATTGGTAGAAAGCCTTTTCAGTCCCATCAACTAGGAAGTAGGCAAAAACATTGGTAGAAAGCCTCATTTTTATGACATGCCAGACCTCAAGTATCATTAATCAGTCCAAATGAGAACTATTGTGGCATTTTAAAGGCCATGATGCATGCCATAAATCATATTGCAATCATGTGGGTAGACCCTAGAATCAACTAATCGAAGAGAGGATCCTCATGCTTTTGTGGGCCCTGCCTAACTTCCTGATAGGCATGCTAGCCAACTCCACATTGTTTGCATGTTGCATGTTGATTGCTCTGTGTCTACTTAGCACATTCGAAGTTGTAGATGGGAAGCTAATAGCATTTTCAAAAACTAGATAGTATATGGAAAAAAAAGACAATCTATTGAATTGTTATACCACTCAGACTTGCGTATATGAATAAAGAATGATTTTGCATATGTAACAAGTTTCATATTGACGCAAATATGCCATGCAAAGACTTGATATAGATATGGAAATAGTAATGCAATTGTGGTTTCATTTTAGGACAAAGAAAAGAATTAAGAAAGTGGACATCTTCGAATACATCTTATACTTGTTTGATTGTACACATTGCATTTTATTATTAAAATAAGATATTTAATTATATATTTAATTGTATATCGTATTATATTAGACAATCATATAGCATCTTTTAGTTATGAAAATCACTTGTGGCACTTTTTTGAATAATTTATATTGAAATGATCAAATTGCAAATACATATGCTTAAAAAATAACATGTTTCTGTAAAGATAATAAGACAGAATATTATACTTTCAAAGATATTTTGATATAGTGCAAATAGATCACAAGATTAAATATTTGCCAAATGATTTGATGCTATACTATCGAGCATAAATTATATAGTATATATAAAGCCTTAACAAAACTTAAAAATAAAAAGAGATCTATTTTACATTAGAGATGTTATAAAACAAACATGATTATAACTAATATATTCAAAAAAATTAAAATTAAAATTTACTTATTGGTTAAATAATATAAAACAATAAAACTTCTTTGATAAATCTTGAAAGTATCATTTGTCAAAATACTAAAAATAACATTACATGCACACATACAAATATAAATATACACATATTATAATCACATTGAATATGCACATGCATGTCTTGAGTCAAATGAGATGAATAATGATAATATATAGAGCCAAATAAATTGAATTAAAAAAACTTTTAGCTTTCAAAAGTAGATTGTTAAAAAAACTTATACAAGTGCATCAAGAATAATTTTTAGTCATGAGTAATATTATAAATTTACATTTTACAAAAATAATTATACTCGATATATGATGTATGAGTTTTAATACTATAATGTTTTATTTAAAAAAATGACCATTCTTAGACATAAAAATGGCTAATATATAGTATTTAACATTGGATCATGAGTATACCCACCTACATCATCAAAAGAAATATATCCATCGAGATCAACAAAAAAACCATCAAGTGGATCATAACATCAAATTGTGCCATCATCCACATGGTCATATGGAGCTAAAGCATCCACTTCCTTATCCTCTGAATCATCAATGATTAGCATGCTATTAACTTTTACCTTCTTGTGGATGCATCTAGAAGCATGATTAGGCATATACTTTTCACCAGATTTAAAGCACAAACCTTTGTTCTTCCTTTCCTTGAAGAATTCAATTGGAATTGTCTTGTCATTGCCTTGATTAAAAGACGGCATTGGCTTCCATTCACCATGCTTATTCTTTATTTTCATATTAGCAAAACATTCGAAATTCACTTATTGTCTAGTCGCATTGTAGGGAGGATATGTAGGAATCCTTGAGTTACTTGTTTCAAAAGTATATCCTCTAAAAGAACCCCTAATTTGGCCATGTTTTGTTGGAACTCTTTCCTATCCAAAACCTTGTTGAATGGTAGGTTCCTTCTTATACTTCGTAGCATACATTTACACTAATTCAAAGGCTTTAGAAAAGAGTAGTACAAAATTGGGTCGTGACAATATTTGAAAGACTATTCTAGCTTATAAACATAATTGTGGAGCTTGGTCTAATCACTTACACTTCCCATGTGCATAGTAAGGTTGGGATATTTGTTGATGCTTACACATGGTGAGTCCTCTTCGCTCCAACCCATACTATTTGCATGCCAGCCTTTCTTCCTCAATTCAAGAGACGAAAATTTAAATCGTAAGTTTTTTTAATGCATCCCACAACTCTCTGAGTTTATTTTTCTCTTAATATACATCCACCATGTGTGGGCACACCACTCCAAATGTAAGGAAGCAAAATGTATCTTTCAATTCTCACCTTATGGGAATATGTCAAATTATGATTTGAACATTAAACTCCATTCTTTCCAATTAGTAGGTGGATGAGTGCACTGTATTGTTGTAAGCAAACTCCAATAATGGAAGATATTTCTCCCATTGTGACTTATGTTCACTAACATAAGCTTTCAACATATCCAAAAGAGTGAGATTCATCACCTCTGTTTGGCCGTCACTTTGAGGATGAAAAGATGAGGAGAACTTTAAAGTGGTTCCCAAATTCTCAAATAAAGCACGCCAAAAGTTACTTGTGAATTTAGAGTCTCTATCTGAAACGATCTCAAAAGGCATACCATGTAATCTAAAGATATGTTGAATGAAAATTCTTGCAGCTTGTGCGGATTTCAATGTTTTATGACATGGAATAAAATGTGATTGTTTGCTGAATCTATCAATTATGACCCAAATCATATCCTGACCTTGAGGTGTTCTTGGAATACCTGAGATGAAATCCATTGTGATAGATTCCCATGGATCTTTGGGCACTGGAAGAGGTTGTAACAATCCTG